>NW_006770402.1:2193386-2239515 GCF_000442215.2 Lipotes vexillifer | reverse complement strand
TCCCTACAAATCCCCACACTGAGGCAGAGCTCCCTTGTGGTCCCTCTGTGCCAGAGTGTGAAATTTTTCCTGGTCCAACTCAAGTGTCATGGCTTTTTGGAGCGAGGGGGTGGGAGAGTCACTCCTTGTGTGGATCCAGAGTCTAATCTCCCACCCCCACTCAAGCACTGAACTCAACTCGCTATACGACTGAGCCCGACATCCCAGCAAAGCACCACTATTAGGTTAATATTACATTTGGTCTTAATTTCTAGCTCAGTTATGCATTCTTAAAAAAAGTATTTATTCAGATGTACACCCACTTGAATCTAAGCATCATGAGGCCAAGGATTTCATTTGTTTTGGTCACTGTCATACACCAAAGCTTGGATAAGTACCTGGCACAAAGTAGGAGCTCAGTAAATATTTGTCAAAAGAAATGAAGAAAGAATGAATGAGTGTATCTCACTCCCCAGTATGTGTGTGTACATGCTGGGGTGGGTGGAAGGGCATTTCTACATGTTTATAGTGGGATCCTTTTCAGATTGTCCAGTTGGCACTAATGAGACATACTTGTAAAAACGGGCATGCATTCACTGTATCATACACTGGATGACATCAGGAAACCCTGATCCTATTAGTCCCCAATCCAATGAGCTAAACTCAGCCTTCATCCTTTTCCCCTTAAGTCTCCCATTTCCAGCCCACCCTTCCTGGTGACAGCCCCTTCCTCCAACTCTACAACCAACACCCACCACCAACTCCAGCTCCACCTGAAATCTACCTCTCACACCCTTCATCCCTCAATCTGCTCAGCCACAAATCCTGCCCCTACTCCCCAAATGGAATATCCAACCAAGCACCCACTGAATCCAAATATCATAAGGCCAGGGACTTGATTTTGTTCACTGCTATACCCCAAAGCCCAGGGGGCTGCCCAGCACTGAGGAGGAGTTCAGGAAATATATGTTGAATAAAATAAAGTGTATGATGCCTGCTAATTATATGAAATGGCCAGGATAGGCAAATCCATAGAGACAGAAAGCAGATGAGTGATTGCCATGGGCTGGGGAGAAAGTGAAATGGGAAGTGACTGCCAATGGGTACGGCGTTTCTTTTTGAGGTAATGAAAATGTTTTAAAATTAGGTGCTAGTGAAAGCCGCACAATTCTGTGAATGTACTGAGAACCACTTAATTGTACACTTTGAAAGTACAATATGTGACTTATAACTTAATAAAACTGTCCTCTATAAAAGGAGTTTCAGTAAACCAAGCACCTTAATTATGGGAGGGGTAGGGTTAATGCAGGGTTGGGGGGCAGAGGGATATTGTAAATTGGTGCCAACTTTCACCTGCTTTTCTCTAAATCCTTCAGTAATCAGGCTGAGCCCATCTATCTCAGGGAATCGCGTGTGCCTAGAAGTTTATGCTTATAATTCAATAAATTAAATGAAAACAAACAAACAAACAAAAAATAATGAATGAATTTAACAACCACTCACACCGAAATAGCGTATGGTGTAAGTACACAACATGCAATCAAAAGCTTCTGCTTTCAAGAAAAACAAAGACAGCAGAAATATGCAGCCCAAAGTTTGGTTGTACAATTTTTAAGTGGCTTTTAAGTTTTCCAATATGAGATGATGTTTCAAGCTCCCATGCTACCATTTCCAAATAAAACAAAGTAACAGATAAAAGCTAAGAAAATGAAAATCTTCTGATATAAAATAAAAATAGCAGAGAAAGACTCTGTTGTAAAATTTAGACATGGCTTGAAAAAATCATGTTGAAATCCCCCAGCCTCAGTTTCTAATTAAACACAGGCAAACTAAAGTCCAAAAGTAAAAAAATGTTTCTTCATAGAAATCTTCCACCACATTTCTGGACCTGAAGCGGGGATGGGGAATGAAGAGCCTCTTTAGAAACTTGATTTTGTTTAAAGTCCTCTAGCCTCAGTTTCTAAACAAATAAAGTTTTCAAATAAAATAAGCCACAAAAATAGCAGCCCAAAGCCCCAAAGCAAAATTTCGCTAAATGCTTTTCAAAAACCCACCAAGCTCAGTTTCCAATGAAAACAAACAATAAGAGCATACAAACTAAATTTATATACAAACTAAATTTTTTTCTTAAAGAGGCTTCCCGTACATTTTCTCAAACCTTCTCTCTAAAAGTGTTTTTAAAACGTTTTTAATGAAAAAAAAATCCTCTTTGAAAAAATAAAAACCTGCCTTTTACTTGGTCAGAACCCCAATTACAAAGAGCTACAGTTGGACGCATAAGTTATGTTTCCCTCTCCTCTGACAGCTTTGAAGGAAAGGAACAAGTAAGTACTCGGCCGGACCTCGGGGCTGCGCGGAGCTGAGACCTGAAGTGGAACGCTGTGCGCATGCTCCTGGGATCTACCTTCGGCTGGGCAGATTTTCCGAAGGAAGCTCTAAGGTGGCAGCTGCACCCAGCCCTCCACATCCCGCTTCATTTTGGTTTTATATAAATTATGTAAGTAATGTCAAAAATTGTTGAGGGCTGTTTTTCCAAAGAAGATATACAAATGGCCAACAGGTAGAAGAAAAGGTGCTCAGTATCACTAATTATCAGGGAAATGTAAATCAAAACCACAGTGAGATATCACCTCACACCTGTGAGAATGGCTATTCTCAAAAAGACAAGAGACAACAAGTGTTGGCAAGAATGTGGGGAAAAGGGAAGCCTGTGCACTGTTGGTGGGAATGTAAATTGGTGCAGCCACTATGGAGAACAGTATGGAGGTTCCTCAAAAAATTCAAAATAGAGTTACCGTATGATCAGCAGTCCCATTTCTGGGTATTATATCTAAAGTAAATAAAGTCATTCTCTCATATGTGAAAAAAAAAAAAAAAAAAAGAAAAGAATCCCTGAGGAGGACAAAGTATTCTGCAGTGGCAACTGGGATGTCAAGAAAATATTGGAATTTTCCAAATCTCTTTATCATGTTATATTCTTCAGCCCCCTCCTAAATGATGTTGTGTTTGACTTCAAAGTAAAAATAAAAAATGTACCCTGTTTAAAACTAACTCTCTGAATTCGGTGCAATCATCTTGAGGACATGATCACTGGGTGATGACCAAGTAAAAATGGTAGGTAAATTTTCATGCTTTTTACTGAAACAGTTTAGAAGTGTCCTTTTTCTCAGCAGGCTGGTGTTTAAAAATATCTTAGAAGACCCCATGGTAATAAATACTAAACACCTAAACAACCAGGAGATAAAACTGTTCCTGGAGACTCTACTCTGAAAGCAGCTGCCACCTCGGATACCACCATCCCCACTCCCAGGGTTCGAGAGGGAGCTGCTCCCCTTCTCAGATGTGCATCTCTGACTCCCAGGAGTCTTTTTCTGAAGTCTGACCACCTTCCTTCTTTCTTCGGTCGGGGCAGACTGTGGTCCCTTCTACCCTGGCTGGAAAGGCAGGGGTAATCTGAGCCTTGTTCCACTTTTACTCTGACTGACCCTTGACCTCTCTCTCCTCTCCTCTTTCCTTTGTTTTGGGACTCAGAAAACAACTTGTCACAGACAGTTTATTTTTTATTAAAAAGACAAAGCTTAAAAAAAGTCTTGGTCGGGAGTTCCCTGGCAGTCCAGTGGTTAGTTAGGACTTGGCACTTTCATCGCGCAGCAGAGCCAAAAAAAAAAAAGTCTTGGTATTCTATAGGCTTCTCCAGCTAGAAATTCTGCTAGGGAAATGAATCTGGGAATGGATATTCCTGGCGCCTAAAACACAGTTATCAGAGGGAGAATAAAGGATATTTCGACATCCTCTGAGTTTAATACTGTGGAGAAATTAAACTTACAGAAGACCAGGCACGTTTTGTACGTCTTTCTCAGCTCCCTGGGAGTACTGCCTGGAGTCCTCTGCTGAAATTCCTGAGAGGCTGGGCTATGGAATGGCTGTTGGGCTGTTCATCCCAGTAACCTGGTGATCCACTTGTCCTCAGCTCCCTAGAGCGTGTCTTTCAATACTTAAACAGAGACAGGAAATGACTGAAGACTTGGGTCTTTATCAGGTGGGAAGTTGCAACCAAGAGGCCTACACAAAGGGAGAACTTTCAAAAGACTAGAAATAAATCCACCCAGCAGCAGGAGACAGCAAGGAGTCAGGTCTGTCTTGTTCCTCTGCCGCTCCAAGACAATGTGCTCTCCATTATTCCATAGTTAATTGCCTTCTCTTGCCTCTTATGCAGAAAACCAAAACTGAAATACAATCCTATTTATCTGCTATTACTGCTTCATAATTCTCCAATATGTACTTCTCTTTATAATCAGAATGACTTCCTCAGAGCCAACTGAGCAGAAGATTCTTCCTAGCCTAGAAACTCTCCGAGATCAGAGGTCATGAGTGCCTGTTAGTACAACAGCTCCCGTTTCAGCATCTGGTGAGCATCTCTGTGTCTGGTTATCTTTACTCCAGTCCAGATGGTCCTACCTCCTCTGTGTGTATGTGGATAATTAACTTGCCATTATTAGAAATATATGTTTTGTTGAGGTGATTTATATACATACCCTGTTTAACTTTTACAATAGTTTTGCAGCTGAGGTATTAACTCATTTTAGAGACTAGAACACAATTTCAAAGAACATATTGCTCAAAGGATTTAAATTTGGATCTAACTTTATAGCACTTGATCTTTTTCTGCTATGCACTCTTACCTCTCATATATCCTATGCAGAATATAAAATCCAGTTCAAGCCTTCCCCAGCCTCAACCAGTGGTGTAGTGGAGCTGGCTTGTCCGAGCCAATTATGAGCATCTGTTCCCGGCTGCCCATTCACTGACTTCAGATCCAGAACTTGAAATGAGCCATGATGGAGCTATTTTACACTACAAAAATTAGCAAACACTACAAATCAGTGCTTTTCAGAGTGTTAATTGTTAAACACTTACCAGCCCACCACTATAGTGATCTCTCCTCTTTCTTAGTTCCTGGTTTGCACGTTTTAGAGTTAATTATATGGCTTTCTAAATTTCCTATCAACATCCATGCAGACCATGTAGCAGAGGAGTTAGCAAACACTTCAATCTCTTAGGTCCAAGATGTTATAAAACAGAATTGGATTTTAAGAGTCTGAGAGTAAATGCTTTAGAAGGTGCTAAATCCACCAGCAGGGGGAGCCTAATTCCCAAATATTGATACATGCTCTGTCTCTTTTGGAATACAGCCGTGATGTAAATGAAAAATAAAAGACCTGGCTTTGATAAAACTTGTCAGAAACTCAAACATACATCAGAAATAAATAGGGATGAATACCATTCAAATAAATTTACATCGGTGGAACAAATCTTTATTTCTAATGGAAATAAAGTAGAACCTTGTACAAAAATATCTAGTAGAAACATCAAATGAAGAACTCGGAATTTTAAAGTCATGACAGTTTTTCCAAAAAGAAAATCAGAAGTACTATGCATTTTGAATTCTCTTATCTAGGCCTATATATAAACTATGTAATTTTCAGATAGATTAAAATATTCAACATCCTTAAAATTACCCCAAACAATATATAAATGTAATGTGACTATCATCTAAATTTCAATAGGATTTTAAAAAACTTGACAAGGTTATTCTAAATTTTACCCGAAAAAATAAAACATCAGGAAGGCACTTAAAATACTGAAAAATGAGAATGTCTTTTACAAGAGGGAACTTGAAATTTCAGATTTTGCATACCATATAGCATAATAATTAACACAGTGTTAAACATGTGCTAAAATATACAGATCAAAAGAACATAATGGATTATACAGACCTAAGTATTGGGGATTTTACTAAAGTGGCATATCAAACTGGTGGGAAAACTGTGAATTATTCAATAAATGATGCTGGGATAATTATTTTGGGACCAAAAAACATTATATGCTTTCCACTGTGTTCTAAAATAAAGTCCAGATGGACTAAAGATTTAAATACAGTATTTTATATATGTGTGTATATATGCAACATATTTAATGCAATGTATAAATGCATTTGAATTATATATTATCTTCCAGTATAGTAGTCTATGCATAGAAATATACATTTCTTGACATAAACAAGCATGCATTTTACACAAAGGGATAAAATGTGATCAGCTTTATTTTGTTATCAGCTCCCCATGTGAATCCTGTAAAACCACTGTGTGAGTCACCCCTCTCTCATCCTCCATGCACTGTCTCTATTTCCCCTGCAGGATAGTCTCATCATTTATTAAGATAGGCTTTCTCCACTGGTGGACAAGATGCTGTTCAAAGTGTAATGATCTAAGAGGAAACAGAGCTTCTCTCTTCCAGTTTCAGTGGATAAAATCTCAGGAATTTCTTTCCTTTCATAATTATGAAAAAAATGTGAACATTCACGGAAGTAGAGAAAAAAATAGTGTAACAACACCCAATGTGCCAATCAACCTGCTTCAACATGGATGATTTTCTTTCATCTACACTCACTCCCTTAAATTATTTTGATTATTTGGATTCAACTTTCAGATTTCAAATCATTTCATCCATAAATACCTCAGTATGTACACCTAAAGGATAAGGACAATAGTATCATCACACCTAAAACATGAATTGCAATTCCCTAATATCATCAAGTGTCCAGTCAGCATTTAAATTTCCTCAACTAGATTAAAAAGGTTTTGTTACTATTTATTTGAATCCGACTCTTAACAAGTTCAAGGATATAGCCTAATAGGCTCCGTCTTGGTTATGTGCTCATACCTGTTCTAATCACAGAGCCCTATGGGCATGCATGACCTACTCTGTGATTGGCCAAGCTGGGGTCATGCGCCCACACCCCTGGTCAGGTGGAGAGGACTTTGTTACAGGAGCAGTAGGGGCTGGAGAGACACAAACCACAGCCAGCATAACCAGTGCAACCTAAACTAGGTCATTACATACTGCTTCCTTTTCCAGCCTGCCTCTGTAACAGAGTTACATGTAGTCTCTAACTGACTGATTGCTAGAAATTAGCCACCCTCAAGAATCCCCTCAGGTCTTGCTGAGAGTTTTCAAAGGTTCTTCTCCTGTGTGTTCCAGAAGGAGCTTTTCTGGCTCTTGTGCCCCCCATCTGCTGCCTCTGGTGTGGTGCCTTCATGGTGGTGTCGCTCTTTCGAGAACAGTCCTGCGTGGGTGATGCTATCTCACCCTAACACCCGAAATGGGGAAGGGGTGCTGTTCTCAGATACAGTGCCTAGGCACCCCAGCTGCTAGCAGAAGGAGTTTCTCTTGTAATCTTGGGTCTACCGCTTCCTAGTTAGATGTCAGTGTTTTCACACAGATTGCCTTACAGCCAATCCACCTGGTGTCTTTAATTAATCCCGATTTATCCCTCAAGTGCTAACATGAATTGAGCTTTCTCTGAGTGAGTCTTCTCTCACTGTGACCTCTGGTCTGAGCAGTCCCTTTAGTCTACCCTTCTGACCATGTGTTCCTCTTTATGGCTGTTTTCACAAGTACCTACTTGATGCAGCCTCTATTCCAGATTGGCTTTATTTATGGAATACTTCCTTTAATATTAATATGTGCAATGATTCACCAATTACACATTAAGTTTTCCTGAAAATCTGGAGAAACTAGCAAGTCTAAAAACACTGAATTATTTTGGACAGAGTGAAAAAAGCTGCTCAACAGCAAAGTTCATTTTCAGCTTTAAGAATAAAAAATAAATCAGGATCTAAGCAGAAGTTAATGCAAACCTGAACGTTGCCTTTGATTTTGATCCAGCTGCCTCCGGTAGCTGGTTAATAAAAGTTTGAAAATTTCTGCTAAAGGCTAAGCTCCTAACACATTTATCTCTAGAATGAACCTAGTGAGATGTACAACATTCTCAGTATTAGTTTCAATTTAACAGTATGCAGACCAGTGCATCAGCTGTGATTTTCCACTGAGGTATTCTGAGTTCTGCACCTTAGTTACTTGGTACAATTGTTCAGCCTAGCTTTGCTGTGAAGAGAAAGATTTTTCTCCTGGGCTTCATAACAGATGGCAAGCCACAAGACAAGGCAGATTCATTGTTTCATTTGTGAAAAATCTGTCAAGAGAATTCCATGTGGCTTATGAAAGAAGCCTCAACCTTCAGAACTGAGAGCATGCATTCATAAGGTGTGATAAATACTTTATGTTGCTTTGTTTCCACTGTTAGTAAATTCTGTAGAGGAAGGGGCCCTGGGCTCTAGAGTCAGACACTAGTTCAAAACCCTATGCCACCTAAAGTTGTGTGTCCATGGCAATTACTTAACGTGGTCACCTTGTATATAAAATCAGGATCGTGATAACCACCTCTGGGGGCTGGTTCTTCTCTTTCAGTCAAGGCATGTCAGTCGCATAAAACAGTGGCTGGAACCTAGAAGGTGATTAGCAATACAAAATCTCTTCCTGGGCTTCCCTGGTGGCGCAGTGGTTGAGAGTCCGCCTGCCGATGCAGGGGACGCGGGTTCGTGCCCTGGTCCGGGAAGATCCCACATGCCGTGGAGCGGCTGGGCCCGGGAGCCATGGCCGCTGAGCCTGCGCGTCCGGAGCCTGTGGTCCGCAACGGGAGAGGCCACAGCAGTGAGAGGCCCGCGTACCGCAAAAAAAAAAAAAAAAAAAAAAAAAAAAAAATCGCTTCCTATGATCTCCATGGATTCATTAAATCAGCATTTCCCAAAGCGTGCTTGATCAACACCAGGATTTTAATAGTTATTACACAAAGAAAGCATTCTGTGATTAAATGTGTTTGGGCAAAACTGGGTTATACAAAGAACAAGTGGGTTATAGATTTTCTTTGTGTTTTTGTTTCCTTTTTAAACTACAGGACATCTAGGAGACTTTTAGGTGGATATCTAGAGCAGCATTTCCCAGTCTTATTTGAGTACGGGGTCCTTTTTTTTTTTAAAATCATGGAACACTAGCAATCTGCAGGGCACATTTAGAGCAATACTAAGTTAAACTCCGTCAGAGACAAATCCCTCAACCACAACTGCCTTTCTTGTACCCATATCACAGAATTATGATGAGACTGGTTCTCAAATATTTTTTCAAAGAACTTTCCATTTTTTTCTTGTTAATGTTAACATACTTAAAGGAAAAAGACAATGGCTTGATCTAAACCATAGATACCTTTCTCCTATTATTAAAACAACCAGAGCCCAGATTTGGTATACGATAAATATAGATATCCTTACCCATTTTCACAGAGTTCTAAAACTTTTCAAAAATGGAATAAGCCCAAAAGGCTCTTCAGTCTCATCCCTGCCAGGGCAGGGCTGCTTTCACTGCAGTGTTTTCTGACTCTTTCAGGTTAGTAGTTTTGTATAGCCAGCACTCAGCTTTTTCTTTTCTCTCATTTGGAATAATGAGGACTCAGTAAGACTCTGCTGTCTGGGGAAGATTCTAGCTACTTTCTTTCACCTTCTTGCAAATGAGCAGGAGAGAAGAAAACATCAGCCTCGATGAAGGAAGAAAAGGGCAAAGGAGACAGGGGGAGCCCAGCTGCCTCTGTGGACAGACGACCTGTACAGTTGTGCCGAAGGGACTTGGCTTCTTTAACGCTGTGCTTTCATTGTCTGGAAATTCTTAATAATTTTTCAGCAGATGATTCCAAATCTTTATTTTGCACTGAGCCTTTAGAATTATGTAGCTGGTCTTGGAGGGAGAAACTGAAGACAGGGTGTGATCCTTTCAGTGTCTGCCTCAGTGTGTGTTGGCTGGAATCTAGCGCTGACTGAGGTCATATTTGGTCAGAGCTCTTGACGCAAATGCCACTGACAGAAAAAGAGTTTTGATCATGCTAAACTGTGTGGCAGCCAAAGAACAAATTAAAGTACTAAATACATATTTTGTGGGTGAGGCTTTCTGAACTAATAAAATATTTGATTCATTATCCCTCCTCTGAAATCCTGAGGAACCTACAGAACCTGAAAGAACAGCCTGGGGGTTATTAAGCTCTTAATACAAACACTTAACCTGCTCAGCCATCAATTTCCCTTATGAAGAGTTGTCATGGTGATGTCTATCACACTTGCCAATCACTTCTATGCACCATTCATTTAGAAAGTAAGTAGTTGATACTATAGATAAAATAGATAACCAAAAGGGCCTACGCTATAGCACAAGATATTCAGTATCTTGTAATAACCTATAATGGAAAAGAATCTGAAAAAGAACAGATTTATATATATATATATATGTGTGTGTATGTATAAATGAATCACTTTGCTGTACACCTAAAACTAACACAACATTGTAAATTCACTATACTTCAATTTTTAAAAAAAGACAAAAAACTGCAGGCAAAAAATAAATATCAATAAAAATAAAAATAGTGTTTACATTTCAAAAAAAGAAAGAAAGTTAGTAGTTGAAGGCTACCCTAAAAGGAAATACAAAAGAGCAAACATTTTAGCCATTTTGGATGAATCTTCCTTTGGGATGACAATGTTGAAAGCACGTCCAGATCAAAATCATAATTCCACCATTTTTTTACTCATTAAGGATATTTTGGGGCGCTATATAGGCATAGTTTAAAACATTATAGATGCTGAGACGAAAACTGTAGAACATAAAAATATTCATAGAATTTGATTTTTTAAAACTGGAGTTTACAGCATGGACTCAAGAGAAGTCTGTGTGTTTTCCAGTCAATTCCATAAGAGAAGTAAATAAAAGAGAAGAGCTTTCATACTGGGCCAAGTGGAAGAACCTATATCGGAGATTGAAACATTGCTTGTGGGGAGAAGAGAAGAAAATCAAGAGAATGTCTTGTCCCAACAGTCAAAATAGGAGCACTCCACAGATGGAGAGGTCAATAGTGACAAAGGTATCACCACCCTGGAACATGGGGCAGGCACAGGCAGAACAGGCAGCTCATTCTCCCCTCTCTGCTTAATTTTCCCTTTTCTGTCTGAGAAGCCATCTGTCTTAGCCAGTCCTACCGGGTCTTAGTATCTCTTGTGATCAAACACTTTTTAAAAAGTTAATGATGTTTCAATGTTAACAGCCACTTTGCAAATTCCTTCAGATCTTTAGCTTTGAGGAGAAATTTTCTTAAAGGAGCATTTAGCTCCAAAAAAATGTTGCTAAGACCAATGTCAAAGAGCATACTGCCTATACTTTCTTCTAGGAGTTTTATGGTTTTAGGTCTTACATTTAGGTCTTTAATCCATTTTGAATTTATTTTTTTATATGGTGTAAGAAAACGTTCTAGTTTCATTCTTTTATAGGTCCAGTTTTCTCAACACCACTTATTGAAGAGACTTTTTATCCCCATTTGTATATTCTTGCCTTCTTTGCCATGGATTAATTGACCATATGTGTATGGATTTATTTCTGTTCAACTGATCTATGTGTCTGTTTCTGTGCCAATACCGTTTACTGTTTTGATTACTATAGCTTTGTAGTATAATCTGAAGCCAGGGAGCATGATACCTCTAGCTTTGTTCCTTTTACTCAAGATTGCTATGGCTATTCGAAATCTTCTGTGTTTCCATACAAATTATAGAATTATTTGTTCTAGCTCTGTGAAAAAATGTCATGGGTATTTTGATAGGAATTGTATTAAATCTGTAGATTGCTTTGGGTAGTATGGATGTTTCAACAATATTAATCCTTCCAATCCCTGAACACAGAATATCTTTCCATTTATTTGTATAGTCTTCAATTTCCTTCATCAATGTGTCATAGTTTTCAGAGTCTAGTTCTTTCATATCCTTGGTTAAATTTATTCCTTGAAATTTTATTCTTTTTGATTCAATTATAAGTGGAATGGTTTTCTTGATTTCTCTTTCTGATAGTTCATTATTAGTGTATAGAAATGGAACAGATTTCTTTATATTAATCTTGTATCTTGAAACTTTACTGAATTCATTTATTAGTTCTAATACTTTTTTGGTGAGGTCTATAAAAATACCGAACTACTATATTGTACACCTGAAATTAACACAGTATCATAAAGTCAACTATACTTCAATAAAAAAAAAAAAAAATACCTAAAAAAGAAGCATTTAACTGGAAAAGCCAAACAGATAGTTTTAAGTGCTTTCATCACAAGACTCTAGAATAAAATGTTACTAAGCCATTAGTGGATTTTTAAAAATCTTTTTAGATATTTTATTTACTCTGATAGCAAAAAACTTACTTTCCACCCACTATTTTTCAAATTTTTAGCTCCTAAAAATGTAATATATAAGATTACTTTACCTTCAAGTGTATTTTTAATTTAACTTAACTTCCTTTTCCTACTCTTAAATGCATATTTCACTTGCAGACTTTATCCTTTGAAAACTGCAACTGGCAATCTCTTCCAGATGGAGGTCTTTAATTTGGTTAGTAAGCTGTTTTTTTTCCCATAAAGCTCTATGAAATGAGCCTGCACATCTTTGTCTCCTTTCATATTTTATCCTCTACTCAGAAACTGATGTTCTGAAGAGAAAAGGAATAGCCTTTTCCCAGTTTGGTTGAACTGGAAGGTTTTCATGTGTGGCTTGCAACCATTCCCAAGTGCTATTCTGACTTTGGCTAATGGCCCAGTTATAAAGAATTTTGCAGGCCTCCCTTTGCATGGGCCCCCTCCTCCTGTTTAATTACATAGCAGAGAGGAGTGGGGGAGGGGAGCTCTGGAGATCAGTCCACAGATGCTGAGGGCTAATGAATTTCTGCTAAACCACCTTTTCTTCACTCAAAATTGTTCTTCGACATGTGATTACAAGCTAGATTTGATTCCTGTCTTGCTTTTGTTCTATGATACAACTACAGATGCTTGTCTTTTTTTTTCAGTTGTCTACTTTCCCAAATAATCTTTCTCACACGATGCCATCTATGCAGTCACAGTTTACATGAACTATATAAAAAGACTGTGCCCTGAAGAGAAACCTCCATCAGGCCCTCAGATTTGTCTCACTTAAAAACTTCTCAAGGATTTGTGAGTCAGATGTGCCAAGAGGTACTCTGGTAGATCCCGCATATATATTTTTGGTTAGAAAGGCTGAGCAGGTTCTTCAGTTGCTTTGCTATTCCTGGAAAGACAATTCTACTATGGAGGAACCTTGCTTAGAGAATTATGTGCATTGATTATCTTTAGAACCAGTGGCAAAACCAACTGGATTTGGAGATGGTGATTTTTGCGTCCATTGAAAACAGTTTTGGAAACTCACCTCAATTCATTTTAAATTTATGAACCACAATGAAGTTCTTCATTCAATGTCTGTTAAAATATGGATCTTTTGAGGCTTATATTTAAGCTTTGTTTATTTTTCCTTGTCTCATGGATACTGGGGTAGTGATCATGGAAGGAATTAGAGAAGATCAGAAATGTGAGGATGTGATGGTGACAAACCTTATAGGGAGAGAGAGGTTAAGGTCCTTTATAACTAATTGTAATCTACCTGAAATTTGATATTTCCATGTGTTACCAGGATTGTTAATATCTAAACATATCTGAGGATGCTAGACCTAATATTTAAAGTGGATGAAAACTAACTGAACTAATAAGTGAATAAAAGTACTATTTTCTATAGAGAATGTTTTTTTCTGAACTTTTTTCAATGACCTGAATTTTATCAGATAAAATTCTTTTTGAGTTTCAGTCTATTAAAGCTTTGGAATGAGGAGTTATCCTTTAATTGGAAGTTTACCTGTCATTTTAATGATGGAACACAATGTCCTTAGTTACTTTTCACAGGGCTTTTAGGTAAAATATTTTAAGTTTCACAAAAATAATTGTCAGAAGTTTATTTTGAAAAGATTGGAAATAAGAACCACTTATTAATTAATTCAGAATAATGGGGGACAGTCAACTGAATTAATGAAAATAGAAATAATTAATTCATGTTAATTTTACCATTTTCAATTACAGAAACTAATTAGGAGGAATTATCCACCTTTATATCATTTCACCATGAGATAATATGTTTGTCCATCTTTTTAGCTTTGCAAACTTTCACTTCTGTACCATCGGCTTCATCTGGGGCTCCATGGCTAGAACACAGCACTCCTTCTCCAAGATCCTAAACCAGATGACTCTTGACTGTATTCATGAACCCTTGCAAGTTGTGTTCTAAACTCCCAGGAGCACCTAACTATGAGGCTAATGAGATCAAGAAATGGCTTGGGGTTCGATGTGGAGACACTGGAGACAGATGAAGCTAGAGACGTGGGTGCAATTTTCCAGGGAGAACATAAACAGAAGGAAAGAAACTTTGGACATAAGCCTAGAATATGTCCGAGTTTAAGAGTGAAAAAATAATAGTAGTCCATAAAATGATGAACAAGGAATAGTCAGAAAGGTAGGAAAAAGTGGGGATCCCGGCAACCAAGGTAAGAGGAAGCTTCTTAAAAAAATTAAAACCAAATTTCTATTTCTTCTGAGACGGTGGTCATAGCATTTCTGGATTCACAATTCACATTGTGAAGAGAGGATAATTTTAAAATTTTTTACTTAGAGTAATAATTGGGATCCAGGAATATTGATTAATGGTTGCAAAATGTGTAAAATGTTTTTTGGGGGGGTGGGAGACATACATGCTATACAGAGTAGAAAAGCAAAAGAACTTCTATTTCTTCCAGGTTATTTCTTTGAAAAAATGTGAAGGTTTTCTAAAAAACGGCCAGCAGCCTATCAGCCTCATAATCAACAAAACAGACTGCCTTTATTAATATATTGTCATGACTTTCCAGCATTTTGACAAAATCGGTAATAATGTATTTCCCCATAAAATTCATATGTACCACTTTTTATTCTGTCTACCAAAAACCACAGTCATACACATTGAGGAGGCTCTGCTATCCATCAATACAAGATTGTCTGCATTTGCTAGAGTTAAAATAAATGAAAAGTCAGTTATTTGGTACCCTTAGTGGTAGGAGAAGGAGACACCAATGAGTCAGTTCTCCTTCCCTCCTGTTCTGCTTTCTATCTGTCATTCAGGAATGTCCCTTGGTAGGGCTTCCCTGGTGGCGCAGTGGTTGAGAGTCTGCCTGCCGATGCAGGGGACACGGGTTCGTGCCCCGGTCCGGGAAGATCCCACATGCCGCGGAGCGGCTGGGCCCGTGAGCCACGGCCACTGAGCCTGCGCGTCCGGAGCCTGTGCTCTGCAACGGGAGGGGCCACAACAGTGAGAGGCCCGCGTACCGCAAAAAAGAAAAAAGAAAAAGAAAAAAAAGAATGTCCCTTGGTGACAGTCACTGAGCTAAAGACTGGGATGTATAAATGGATAGGGTGAGATACGACTTTCAAGAAGACAGAGATGAAGAGGGAGCATCTCCATTTCCTGAGAACCCCGTGTGTGCCAGACACCCTGCCAGGCCCTTCACGTACCATACCATCAGGCAGATGCAGGATTTTCCAGGTCTAAGACATACAACCTGGGGTCTTCTTTAGCAAAAAGAGTGTAAATTACAAAAACAATGTTAGGTACAGGGCCTTAGAAGAGACCTGAATTACATCACATCAGATCACATTTCTTCCCTTTAGCCCTATTTAAAAAACCCATCTCTTTCAGTCTTGGAATAAAATCCAAACATTCTACCTTGGCCGTGAAGATTCTACATCATTTGGCCCCTTGGAGAAGTCCCTTTGGAGCCATATGTTAAATAAGAGTGTATGTTTCCCTATTTGAAGTGTCAACCAAATTGATGTTTGACAGACAGAAACAGGGAAGAAATCACTAGATCAATAGTTCTGAAAATTTAATTTTCAAAAGACTGTTTGGAGTTCTCTTTTACTAAAGGAGATCCCTGGCCCACACCAGTCACATGAAATTTTTTGTGGATGTGTCCCATGGATATGCACTTTAGCAAGGGGCACCCCCAGAAAGTCTGGTGCAGAGAGATAAAGTTTATCACTGCTCTAAATCCAGACACAGGATTCAAAGTTGAAAATTCTTAATAGCAGTAATTTGGTTTATATTCATTACAAATGGAAAGTTGAAACAGTGGCCATTTCTCAATTTTGGGCTGCTTATAAAAACGGCTGGGCCCCAAGCACCCCCAACCTCACTCCCAGATTCAGATGTAACTAATCTGGGTGACTTCTGGATGCTGTGTGCCCCAGATAATGTACAATACATTTCCAAGAGATACTGTAGGAAACATGGCTAACATAAGACCAGAATGCTTGGTATTACCTTGAGGATTCTACTGTACCATCCCATGTGATCATACAAAATGGCAGTTTGAACCAGAAATGGTATTGGTTTTAAAGCTATTATTCTGGGATCTCACAATAATGAGGCTTGGGGCTTCCCTGGTGGCGCAGTGGTTAATAATCCGCCTGCCAATGCAGGGGACACAGGTTCGAGCCCTAGTCCGGGAAGATCCCACATGCTGTGGAGCAACTAAGCCCGTGCACCAAAACTACTGAAGCCCGCACGCCTAGAGCCCATGCTCCACAACAAGAGAAGCCACTGCAATGAGAAGCCCGCGCACCGCAACGAAGAGTAGTCCCCGCTTGCCACAGCTAGAGAAAGCCTGTGCACAGCAACGAAGACCCAATGCGGCCAAAAATAAATAAATAAAATAAATAAATTTACAAAAAAAAAATAATGAGGCTTGCAGATTTTTTGAGGGAACGCATAGTGGCCACTGGGAAAGGGTTAGGCAGGGAAATGCCTTGTTAGAAAGAAGCGGTGAGAAAACAGTTAAGATGGTATTTTGATTTAAGAGGAGAAGCCCTGTTCTGTGCCAGCAATTAGACTTCATTCATTTACTCTCACCACCGTTATCACACCTACTCACACTTGTATCACCAAGGCCAGCCTCGTCTGCAAGTGGAATATTTTCTCTTACTGAACATGGCAAGTTCCACCTACCCCAAGACAGACAGCAAACCGGCCATAAAGAACAATGAAAATATTAAAACAAATATTATCAAATGTTCAATGAAAATATTAAAACAAATATTATCAAATGTTATGAATCCTACATGTACAGGTTACCACCACCAACCATCCATTCAAGGACAAGTCTTTTCCATTCACATGCCCCCAACCCCTTCACCTCAAAGCAGATATAAATATGGGAAAACAACTAAAAATAACCCAGCCTTTCAGTAAAATCAGTGTTATGAAGGAGCATCACCAAATTAGAAGAGCTGACAATTGTGGAAACAGAGCTAATAGAGAAAACAGAACAGCAGACAAACTCAAAGGCTGTAGGGGAAATGTTAATCACAAGGCAAGAACATCAGCTCTGACAGAAAAAGTTCAAAACAAGGCAAACAATATTAAAAGAAGGGAACTTTTTGAACTTTTAATTGAATAGGTGGCTTTTGACTTCACCTGCCTGCAGGTAAAGCTGTGTTTCCACATGTCTTCTCTAGTGTCCTTAGAGACCTTGTGAATCAGAACAAATGTCAGGAGTTGCACATCAAAAAAACACTAAGCCTTAGTTAAAGGCGAGCCTTACCTTTTCTACCCACACGGGGTAGAAGCATCAAGGTTTTGCCCGTGACAATGTCAACATTATTAAGATTTTGATTTGAAGCCCTTAAGAAACAACACCAGAAGCTAGGGCAACAGAAATATAGTTGGAAAGACATTTTGAGCAAAGTAATTGTAACAAGACTATAAAGTTTCCGTGTTAGCCTACATGCCTTCACCCAGGGAAGTGATCAGAGACCTTAGGTACCACTGTTTCTAAAGCTTACTACACCAGATCTAATCAACACCAGACCAAAAGAAGACCTGTACTTTTTCAACATCCACTAGAAAAAGGTCTATCATAACCGTTTCAATTTTTTGAAAATGTTTCTTTTCCCCATACTAGATCCCTGCATCTCATAATATAACACGCACACACTCCCTCTTCCACTCCCTTCCTCTCTCCTTCCCTCTGATTGAAAGACTAAACTTTTAAAAATCCTAACTTCTTTCCCGCTTAATAAAAATGTCTTCCTAATTTAAACTTGCTGAGCAACAATCTTGAAGTAGAAAATGTGTCTGATGACAATGTGAAAAAGAAATAAGCATGGCCCTTTGGGAAAGAATTTAAAAAAAAAAAAAAACTTGGCAGGATTGAAAAGTCTAGCCCATTACCTTACCAACAGCAAAGAGTTTTTTTGGTTTGATGAATAATACAAAATTTCTTCAGCTCAAATTGTTATCTCCGTATTTTGTTTTAATTAATTATCGGACTCCCTCTGCTGAGGATATTGTTCAATAATCAGTTGTAAAGTTTCAGAAAAAGTTTAGCAGAAAATAAAAACATAGTGGAATCTAGATGCGGCCCCCTCCCCAAGAAACCAAAGTCTCCTTGTGAACTGGACCAGAGGAAGAACAACTCAGCTGGTTCACGTCCATCCTAATTATTGAACTAAAACTCCTGGGGAATCTAGTTGTTGGAAATCTGGCATTATTAGGCTCCCTGCTATTTGAACTTCAGTCCTGCTCCAAGTAGAACAGAATGAAATGTACTTAAGCATAGGGGAAGGAACAGTCCAACACAGAATGGATGACTGAAAACCCAACTTTCATTAGAATTTCAAAGCTAAACCAAAGAGACTAAATTTTCTGTACCTCTGCTGCCCAAGTCAGACTTCCAGAGCTTTCCTACAAATACAAGGTATCTCTCTGATCTGACATCTTGCAAGCATCTACCCTAAGCAGTCTCTTATATACTCTGTTCTCGGTGAGTGATTTGTTGACATTGAGTCCAGGGGCAGATATGAATTCTTCAGGATTGGGACTAAAGGGTTCTTCCAGATTCCACCCACAGTGGTTACACCAGTGATAAGACATCCATGAAAACATTTCTGGAGAACAGAACAGCAGTGAAGAGAACAGTAAAAGAAAATCGAGGAAGAGCAGACATGGATAAGTGAAGAACCTACACATCTTTTAAAAGTCGTTCTATGGCTCTTGTACAAAGCCTTCCGAAATCCCTCCCCACCCCAAATGGAATGAACTTCTTCATTTGAGGTTCACTGCTCCCCATACCCCATTCTGTCAAAGCATATGTAACCCTTGGTTGCATTTATTATTCACATATGAACAAAATTTCTTTTATAAATGAAGCATTAAAAATGAATGAACAAATGAAGAAAACTAAAGACGATATTCTTGCACTGAGGGTTCTTTTTTTTCCCAAAATAATCATGACAAATTGGGAAAAGATCACACTCAAAAAAATACAGAGGGGAATTCCCTGGTGGTCCAAGTGGTTAGGACTCCTTGCTTCCACTGAAGGGGGCACGAGTTCGACCCCTGGTCAGGGAACTAGGATCCCACAAGCTGCGTGGTGTGGTCAAATAAATAAATAAACAAATACTACTGAATCTAAAAAAAGAAAATACAGAGCCTTAGTATTGTGAATTATCTTTGAACATTAAGAGAAGGTCTCTGCGCCAAGTTTTAAAATACAGTTTCAATTATTTCAGTGATTTGCTCTGACCCTCGTTAAGGCGTATAAGCTCTTGGTGTGTCTATTTCTAGTTGGAACCTTGCTAGATCTAGAGAGAAATGTTCTGTAGATTATGAAACTCCCATTTATACAAAGAATCCATATAGAAATAGTACTCTGAATTTTGGGGTATCATGAAGAAAGGCATGCTACTACCCAAGACCCTGATATTTATCAGCTTTTCAGAAACTTGAAACTTAGAAAAGTTATGTTCGATATAGCAAATGGTAATTGTGTTTAAATATGCCTAATTATTTGAAATCTGTTATCTATCTACCTTGCTCTCTACCATCTATCTATATCTATCTAAAATTGTATGATAATATGCCTTACTAGAATATGAAAATATGAGTATGTTCCTTTAGTGGGAATAATGACTCTTCATGTGTTTTAAATTTTAAGAAATAAGTGGGTAATTAACCATTGAAGACATATTCAACAACAGTTCAGTTATTATAGACCATCTGTTATGTTTGTGGACTGTCAAGTTAGAGCAGGTTTCAGAAGCCATAAATATCTCTGTTGTGTTCTTTCCTTGGGACAAGTATCGTGTGTGTGTGTGTGTGTGTGTGTGTGTGTGTGTGTGTATGTGTGTTGGAGTAGTGATAAAAGTAGGTCAAGGGGAGAGATGAGTGTGCCTAATTAGGCATAGAAGGGAAGGACCAAGGTTTTGCTCCAGTGCTTTAAAGTGAATTGATTTTCTCATCTCACACTCTTTTTTCAGAAATTTTCAATATTATTGAATCTTTGAAACACAGTGGAGCAAAAATATTTATTTTATATATTTACCTATATTATATTTATTTACAGTTCTGAATAGCTGCTCCTTTAAAGTTAAAACCTCTTGCCTATTTGGTTTAAAATGGAATCCTACCATGTTTGTATTTTGGTGTTGTTTTGGGGGGATGTGTCTATCTGTGGATAGAATGTTCTATAACAATATATGAGAGCATGGCTCTCAAGTGGGACTCTAAATTTGTATTCACAGAGGCTTGAGGGTTCTATGAGAGATGTTAAAATTTTTGTCTTCATTTCATTAGAAGTTTTCTCTCGAGGAGGCAAATATTTCTTTAAAAGGACAGGATGCACTAACCACAAGAGAAAAGATTGACCCATCTGAATGCTATTAAAGTAAAGAACTTCTTTCCAACAGAAAGACAGCATTAAAAGAGTGAAAGGCACACCATAGACCTGGAGAAGACATTTGCAATACACGTATCTGTGAAAGGACTCATCTTAAAATAGAAGCTCTACAGTTCAATGAAAAAAGGACAACCCAACTTTTAAAAAATGGGCAAAATATTAAAATAGGGCTTTCACAAGAGGATATCCAAGTGGCCAATAAGCAAATGAAAAGGTTCTCAACATTGTCATCAGTGAAATGAAAATCAAAACAATGAGCTATATTATACACACTCTAGAATGGCTAAAATTAAAAAGACTGAGATTGCCAAGTCTCTCGTTCCAGCTAGGAGAAGTTTAAATCATTGCACTTGGAAAACTCAGTAGCAGTTTCTACTAAAGTCCAACATACATCTATGGTATGATCCAGCAATTCCACTCCTCTGTTTACCCTGGAGAAATGAATGCATATGTCCACCAAAGACATCTCTAAGACTTGTTCATGATAGCCCCAAACTGGAAATATGCCATCAACAGAAACAGATATGTAAGCTTGGTATATTCATAAATAAAATATAACAACACATCAATGAAAAAGAACAAACTACCTGGGACATGGTTCAGCCTTAGAGACATAATGTTGGCAAAAGTAGCCAGACTCAAAAATGTATATCCTCTACAAGTCCATTTATATAAAGTTCAAAAACAGGCAAAACTAATCCACAGTGATAGACTCACAACAGTAGTCACCTCTGCAGAGTTTTGTATTAATTGGGAGATGGCATGAAGGAACCTTGGAAGGTTCTGGAAGTGCTTTGTATTTTAATCTGAATTGTAGTTACATAAATACACCCATATGTAAAAATTTATTGAATGACACCCTTAATAAGATATGTGCAGGTATGTATGTTATAACCCACTAAAATATTTTTTTTAAAGCAGGGAGAGAAAATGAAAGCAGAGCAGGGCCCATCAAGTTTGAGAAACTGTGCTAGAGCAAATATACTATATTTATGCACGAGAGAAGAAAAACATTAATATTGAGGAGAAAATTATTTCAAAAAAACTAGAATTGAATGATAATAAATATACATTATCTTAGATAGAAAATTTGTTGGCATTATAAATATTCCCTGTTAGAATATATTTACATATTAAATAACATTCCCAATTCTCTTACAATTATAAATGCAGTTAGTTTTATTTGCATAACTTAACGTTAGAAAGGAGCTCTTTTCTACCCTGCCATTCTAAAAGAAATCTGGATCTCTTCCCTGCGTCATTTTCACTTCATTAATTAGCATCTAATTTATAAGCATCTCGACAGTTGAAGCATTCTTGCAAATAGGGCAAACTAAAATAAGTCTGGACATGTTTAAACATCTTGGCAAATGCAAATGTCCCTTTCCCATTCTATTTGATAATTTCAAAATCTCTTCCCCTGTGAAGCCTTCCTGACTTGCTTAATCACAAGTAATCAGTCCATTCTTCATGTTCCTGTTAACATTGTGTTCTAACGTCTATCATTGCATCTGTTCCTTTATAAATAATATTTGCTAAATTGTGAGCTCTTTGAGGACAGAGAATAAGCCTTATCAACTTTTTTATTTCAATTTTTAACATTAGTGAAAAATTTTTTAGCTTTATGGAGGTATAACTGTTCTGCAGCAAAACTGGACACATTTAACATTTACACCTCTTTTTTCTTTTTTTCTATATTCCCCACCCTGTACATTTCATACCCATGTCTCATTTATTTTGCAGCTGGAAGTTTGTACCTCTTAATCTCCCTCACCTCTTTCTCTCAAGCCTTATTAACCTTTTTAATGCCTTTTGCCTTGTACACTGTGGGCATTCAATACATGTCTGTTGAATGACTGAATGCCTTGATAGACAATTCTCTCTAGAAACTTCCTGAGAGTCTTGGGAATAACTTCGCCAATAAAGACTGAGCAACCCTACCACCAGTTCCCTGAACTCCACACCCTTGCTTACACTGTCCCTTCTGCCTGGAATGCCTTTCTTCTACACATCCATCCCCAGCCACCTTCTCTTGAATAACTTTTCATTTCTCCCAATTCAGCGCATGAGTTGAGAGCCTCAGGTCGCCCACCTGGGACTGGGTTAGGTGTCACTGGTACCCACTTCTGTGAAAGCAGATGTGGATGGCCCATCCAGCTTTTACCGAACTTGAATAGTTTTCTGCTCTATACGTGATTCCTGCATGTGCTCAGCCAGAACTCAAAAATCCAGTCCAGGTTTGAGGGCTTGCAAATGTGCAAAGGATATTCAGAATAAGGGTATAATTGAGTGGCAGATGCCGTTCCACTGCCTCACTCATTATCAGCGAGGGGCTTCTTCAAGGGATATAGACAAGGTCCCCCGGGGGGCGAGGAACACTGCGGGTTGCAGAGCTCCTACCTACAGCTGGGGGTGGGGGCCATGGGGAGCCACGCCAGCACTCAGCGGGCTGCCTTGTACCCTACAAGGCACATTACTGCCCCTGCGTCCTCATCCCTTGGCTTCTGTAGGGACCCAAGGGTCATGCACAGAGCTCAAGTGATCACAAGTGACAATGCTGGTCCAGGTACCTTAGCCCTGACTCATTTTGAATAGGAGTTCCCCTCCCCTCCGTGCCCAGGGAGGAAGGGCACACCCTCCTCAGCCTTGGACCTCTTCAGGGCTCCTTAATTTGATGCAGCTTAGATGACATCACTGTGACCAGCCTTTGTGCCCGTTGCCCTAGCAAAGGCTCAGGTCTCTTTTCAAAACCAGGGTTCTGTTCCTGACTCACCAGCTCCACCATCTGATGGTGACAGCATCTCATCTCTGCAGTAATGGAGACTCCCCACAGGCCCACTAGCATGTCCTGGGTGATAGTGTAGTGAATGGTTCCCACCAGCTCTGCCTTAGCCGCCTGCTACAAGTCTAGATGTGGTGCTAGTCTTTGGAGAAGAAAGGCCACCACTGCTGGGACTCCCCTTCCTCGGAACCTCCCCACGGAATGAATGGGGAGGGACCCCTGGGATTTCTGAGAATGGCCATGACAGCACAGCAGCTGGGACAAGGCTCAGGAGGGGCTAGAGTCACTGCCACCACCAGCAGTTAAGCTTCAGCCTTTGTCCCCAGCTAGGCAGCCTGAACCACGTCCTCCTCCACCTAAACCTTCTCCAGATTGATCTGTGTTTGGTTCCATTTGGTGTTGGCCAAGAGAGGGACTTGGTTGTGGCACAAGGTCTTCTAACTCAGTCCCCTCCCACAATGCCACGTGCATTCAGGGCACAGAGTCTGGCTGCTCTGGGCTAGAACGTGGAGGCCAAGAAGCAGGCCTCCTGAAATAGGCACATGAAAAGATGCTCAACATCGCTAATTATTAGAGAAATGCAAATCAAGACTACAATGACGTACCACCTCACACTGGTCAGAATGGCCATCATTAAAAAGTCTACAGGGCTTCCCTGGTGGCGCAGTGGTTAAGAATCCGCCTCCCAATGCAGGGGACACGGATTCGAGCCCTAGTCCGGGAAGATCCCACATGCCGCGGAGCAACTAAGCCCGTGCACCACAACTACTGAGCCTGTGCTCTAGAGCCCTTGAGCCACAGCTACTGAGCCCATGTGTCACAACTACTGAAGCCCACTTGCCCAGAGCCTGTGCTCCGCAACAAGAGAAGCCACCACAATGAGAAGCCCGCACACCACAACGAAGAGTAGCCCCCGCTCGCTGCAACTAGAGAAAGTCCATGCGCAGCAATGCAGACCCAATGCAGCCAAAAATAAAATAAATAAATAAATAGATTTATTTTTTTTTTAAAGTCTACAAATAACAAATGCTGGAGAGGGTGTGGAGAAAAGGTTACCCTCCTGCACTGTTGGTAGGAATGTGAAGTGGTGCAACCACTATGGAAAACATAATGGAGGTTCCTCAAAAAACTAAAAGTAGAGTTACCATATGATCCAGCAATCCCACTCCTGGATACATATCTGGACAAAACTGTAAGTCGAAAAGATACATGCACCCCTATGTTCACAGCAGCAGTGTTTACAATAGCCAAGACATGGAAACAATCTAAATGTCCACGGACAGATGAATGCATAAAGAAGATGTGGGGGCTTCCCTGGTGGCGCAGTGGTTGAGAGTCCGCCTGCCGATGCAGGGGACACGGGGTCGTGCCCCGATCCGGGAAAAAAAAAAAAAAAAAGAAGATGTGGTACATATGTACAATGGAATACTACTCAGCCATAAAAAGAATGAAATTTTGCCATTTGCAGCTACATAGATGGACCTAGAGATTATCATACTAAGTGAAGTAAGTCAGAAAGAAAAAGGCGAATACCACATGATATCACTTATATATGGAGTCTAAAATATGACACGAATGAACTTATCTACGAAACAGAAACAGACTCACAGACAGAGAATAGACTTGTGGTTGCCAAGGAGGGGTGCAGGGGAGGGTTAGATTGAGAGTTTGGAACTAGCAGATGCAAACTATTATATATAGAATGGATAAACAACAAGGTCTTACTGTATAGCACAGGAAACTATATTCAATATCCTGTAATAAACCACAGTGAAAAAGAACTGAAAAGAAAAAAAAGAAGCAGGCCTCCTTGGTGGCTAGGCAAGCCAACCTTTATCCCACTCTTCTTACTCCTGCTAAAGTGCAAGTTATTCTTACCCACCCTACTGACTCCGAATGACCTGCACCAGGCAATAAATAGCCGGTCCGAGATCAAAGATGGGAAAGAATGACAAATAGGATTTCAGCTGCTTTCACTTTTGTGAAATTCAAATCTGTAATGAGGCTGTGTAACAGATCTAGATCTAGATATGCTGGCTTTTCGAAAATTCACTTTACACCACTTAAACACTTCGCTTTTACAAAAGGCCTACATTAGTACCTGTTTTCCGTAACCAAAATAAGTCTGAAGAGGATATTCTCTTCTATGAAAAAAGGCAAAAAGCGAAAATAGCGTTCAGCATGTGTTTTGCAGCAGCCTTTATAGAGGCAGCATGTACCCTGTGCACCTGGAGTGGTCCCACGAGGCTCCTTCCCTGGGAACCACACTCAGCATCTCAGCATCAAGCCACCATAAGCTTTGAACTGTGTCTGTGGGCATCTGTGCTTCATCTTGATGTATTTTGAGCATCTGTTAATAAGATGTGTCCTAACGTAATTGCTTCTTCCCTTTACGCTTTTTCGGCTTAGGAACGGTTTCGTAGGAACGCTCCACTTTCAGACAGCGGGGGAAACCCGTACAAGCAAGCAGGAGAGTGGCCTCACCTCCCACTGCCCCACTCAGTCCTCACAGAGGTGCCCCAACAGGAGTCTTGGGTGGGAAAAGGAAACCACCAGTCACAAGCTTGATGGGAAGTTCATGAACTTGCCTTGTAAATATCAGGCTGGCTCTCCAGGCTCTAGCTACTTGCAGATAAGGCAGGTCTGCATTCTGCTCATCAGGCCTAAGAAGGCTTGGACCCGGCCAGCCACATCCCCCCATCCTTGAGCTCCTTGCAGGAAAGAGCCACATCTTGTATCACTATATTCCCAGTGCCCAGCACTCTACCAGGCGCAGACGAGGCACCAGAAAATGTTCATTGACCACGAGTCAACTGACTGATTTGCTTTCAGCTCCACACCCTAGGGTGGATGAACAGCTCCCAGAGAAGGTGAACAAAACCCAGAGGGGTTGGTCAGACGGTCATGGGGGATGGTTCTCCTCTGCTGCACCATTGCTAGATCTCAAGGAGGCAGGAATGGGAGTCTGAGCTTTCCCACAGCTCCAGGTGGCCCCCAGAGGAGGGTGGAGGGAGCTCGTGTCTGAGCTGGAGTTACTCCCTGGGCATAAGATTTGGGGCAGAGCCAAATGCTATGATGAGGTTAACACATATAATGATTAACTTAACTGAATCAAATTAAACCAGTAACTATCTATTGAGCAACTAGTATGTAGACACTGTAGAGAGAAAGAAATAAAGGGTGGTGTGGTAGAAAGAGGAATGAATGCAAACTCTACCACTAGCTGGTTACAGACCTTGGGGAAAAGTCTGTCTTTTGGCCCTTAGCTTCTTCAAAGTCATCTACTATGATTTAAAAACTCAATCTCAGGGCTTCCCTCGTGGCACAGTGGTTGAGAGTCTGCCTGCCGATGCAGGGGACACAGGTTTGTGCCCCGGTCTGGGAAGATCCCACATGACAGGGAGCGGCTGGGCCCGTGAGCCATGGCCGCTGAGCCTGCACGTCTGGAGCCTGTGCTCCGCAACGGGAGAGGCCACAACAGTGAGAGGCCCGCGTACCGCAAAAAAAACAAAAAACCCCAAAAACTCAATCTCAGCCCTAAATGGATGAACAATAATTGACAGTAAAAAAAATAACAAACAAAAACTCACTTGCTCCTTTGTTCGAGATGATGATCACAAGGACGCCGCCAGTGTCTACGAGCTCGGAGAAGCCCCTCATATCCACGGGAGGGGAACAGCTAATGAAAGGAGGCCTTGGCTGGCAACTGTTCCAAGGCTCTGGCTCCTGAGAATCGTGTCACCCTTGGTGCTGCATCACAAGAGCTTGGCTGAACAGCAGTCAGGCTGGGAAGTCGGTGCCCAGGGGCTTGAGGGGGCAGCTCTATTCTCCGGGATGCAGTAGGCTCTGGGGATAGAAGAAACAAGGAGGTTACAACCTGTTCCCGACCAACAGGCAAGAGAAAATTGTTTTCTTTCTTCCTCTCTTGCTAACCTGACAGTGGGATCCATCTGTAGCCTGTGAATAATCAGGCTCATTATTTCTGCTCTATAAAAACACCTTCTGAACCGCGGTTATTTTCATTGTGCTTTTGTACAGTCAAACATAAAATGTCTAAAGGGAACTAAACCCATGCTAATTGTACATGCTAAGTGGACATACTTCATGTACAAAAAGGAGCATATTTCTGAGCTCCGTGGTATAATGAGCAGTTCAACATCAAGGTGGAGTGTCAGCAATTAAAAAAAAGAAAAACTAAATAACATGTAAACTTAATTAGCATCATTAGTAAACTTGCCATATCCCAGGCAGCACTGATATTAGACCACAAACACAAATAAATGAATCACAACCTAACAACCAACCAACCAACCCACAAAACAAAAAACCAAGAAAGGATCAAAACATAATTTTAATCGATTTTGTAGATTAAATCGATAGCTTGATAACAGAGTTACAAAGTGACACTATTTGAAAAATAAGGTCTCTGCCAATAAAAACACATTTCTAATGCTCTGGTTAGGTTTGCAATGGCTACAAATGCAAATAAGTTTAGAGAAAGTAAAGTCAGAGTTGTCAAATGCAAGTCGATATACTTTTCTTATTCTCCTTAAACTTACTACCTGCAGCCTCTCAGTGTTATGAATGCTGAATTCTTGCTCTAGTTGATGATATCCTGGACAGGCCTCCCTCAGAGGGAGCTCCTTCACTCATTCCTTATATTTTAAGGAAGAACTTGGGGACCAGAGTCCAATGCCTGGATCCTGCATTTAGCTCTTCCACTGACTGTGATTCTGTACTAGTTACATCACCTTTCTACGCTCAAATTCCTTCATTTGTAAAATTATCTGTAAAATTACAAAATGATGTTGGAGTGTCTCTAGGTAACTTTCACACTCTGAAGTTACTCAATTTTGTGTCAAACAGACATAACGCCAAAATTCTAATAAATTAGACACTAGAGAGACTCCATGAACTCTCTCTGGCCACATGACAACTACTGAACACACATGAGACTCTAATACCAATACTCAATGATAAAAATTATTTTGTTAAGATGTAGAAACACAACCTAATTATCTACAAAGTGATAATAATAACCCTGGCTATAAAGCCTGTGGTACTTTTCATTAACATTAAAAACTATAATACGGTACTTGTGTAGCAAAAACCTACACTACTGAGTGTGTCTCTCCTTTACTTTCACACAACCATCACACTCAGAATGCTATGGACACTACCGTGTGGGAGTTTCAAGCCATTCTATGCAACACTAGCTGGGGGTCCTACAATTTAATAACTCAAATCTGACACCATTTACTGGGAGATGGCGTCAGATTCCACAGGTTAAGGGCTCCATCCCACAAGATTGCCCTCATCCCACTTCAGACGCCAGTAGCAAAGCCAGTTTGTCACTTGTGCTTCTGAGCAATTGGCTATACATCAGACGTTCCCATGATCCCTTCTCAGGTTTAATTTGCTAGAGCAGCTTACAGAGTCAGGAAAACTGTTTATTTACTGTTTACCAGTTTATTTTAAAAGGATATGATAAAGGACACAGATGAACACCCAGGTGGAAGAGACGTGTAGGACAGGTGTGTGGGAAGGGGCGGAGCTTTCATACCTTGTGCAGGTATGCCACTCTCCCAGCACCTCCACGTGGCCACCACCTAGAAGCTCTTCAAACCCCAAACTATTGGAATTTTCATGGAGGGCTTTATCACACAGGGATGATCAATCATTAACTCCACTTGTATCCCCTCTTCCCTCGCTGCAGAAGGGGATGGTGCTGAAAATTCTAAGTTTCTAATCATGGCTTGGTCTTTCTGGTGACCAGCCCCCATCCAGGAACCCACCAAGAGTCATGTTATTAAAACAAAGGACACTGTTTTCATCCAGGAAATTGCAAGGAGTTTACGAACTCTGTGTCAGGATGGGGCCTCAAAGACCAAGTATTAGAACAGAAGATGTTCTCAGTGCTCTTATCACTAGGAAATTGCAAGAGTTTTAGGAGCTCTGTTGCAGGAATTTGGGCAGAGACCCCAATATATATTTTTTCTGTTATCTCACAGTAGTATTAAAGAAATATCAGCAAGCTTTGTCTCTAACAAAGTAATAATGATCCACACGACAGCTGTCAACTCATTCTAAATTAATTTTTCATGACCCCTAGGTTAATGATTAATTTTCCTGTCCCTGATATGCACAATATTCTGCTCATTATAAGGAAAAAATCCATCAAACTGATCTATGAGTACATTATAAAAATAAATGGATATCTGTGAGCTGGTGACTTACTGATGAATAGGAGGTTCATCAATAGCATGGGTTTTCCTTTATGAATTTTAGAATTGTATTTATTTTTTTATACAGCGGGTTGTTATTCGTTATCCATTTTATACACATCAGTGTATACATGTCAATCCCAATCTCCCAATTCATCACACCACCACCACCCGACCACCACCACTTTACCCCCTTGGAGTCCATACGTTTGTTCTCTACATCTGTGTCTCTATTTCTGCCCTGCAAACCGGTTCATCTGTACCATTTTTCTAGGTTCCACATATATGCGTTAATATACGATATTTGTTTTTCTCTTTCTGACTTACTTCACTCTGTATGACAGTCTCTAGATCCAACCACGTCTCTAAAACGACCCAATTTCATTCCTTTTTATGGCTGAGTAATATTCCATTGTATATATGTACCACATCTTCTTTATCCAGTCGTCTGTCAATGGGCATTTAGGTTGCTTCTGTGACCTGGCTATTGTAAACAGTGATGCAATGGACATTGGGGTGCATGTGTCTTTTTGAATTATGGTTTTCTCTAGGTATATGCCCAGTGGTGGGATTGCTGGGTCATATGGTAATTCTATTTTTAGTTTTTTTTTTTGGATGCTAGACTTTTTAAAATTTTATTTTTTTGTTTTTTTTTTTTACATCTTTATTGGAGTATAATTGCTTTACAATGGTGTGTTAGTTTCTGCTTTATAACAAAGTGAATCAGTTATACACATACTTATGTTTCCATATCTCTTCCCTCTTGCATCTCCCTCCCTCCCACCCTCCCCCTCCCTATCCCACCCCTCCAGACAGCCACAAAGAACCGAGCCGGTTTCCCTGTGCCATGCGGCTATCTATTTTACATTTGGTAGTGTATATATGTCCATGCCACTCTCTCACTTTGTCACAGCTTACCCTTCCCCCTCCCCATATCCTCAAGTCCATTCTCTACATCTGCATCTTTATTGCTGTCCTGCCCCTAGGTTCTTCAGAACCATTTTTTTTTCTTTTTCTTTTTTTTTTTTAGATTCCATATATATGTGTTAGCATACGGTATTTGTCTTTCTCTTTCTGACTTACTTCACTCTGTATGACAGACTCTAGGTCCATCCACCTCATTACAAATAGCTCAATTTCGTTTCTCTTTATGGCTGATTAATATTCCATTGTATATATATGCCACATCCTCTTTATCCATTCATCCGACGATGGACACTTAGGTTGTTTCCATCTCCGGGCTATTGTAAATAGAGCTGCAATGAACATTTTGGTACATGACTCTTTTTGAATTATGGTTTTCTCAGGGTATATGCCCAGTAGTGGGATTGCTGGGTCATATGGTAGTTCTATTTGTAGTTTTTTAAGGAACCTCCATACTGTTCTCCATAGTGGCTGTACCAATTCACATTCCCACCAGCAGTGCAAGAGTGTTCCCTTTTCTCCACACCCTCTCCAGCATTTATTGTTTCTAGATTTTTTGATGATGGCCATTCTGACTGGTGTGAGATGATATCTCATTGTAGTTTTGATTTGCATTTCTCTAATGATTAATGATGTTGAGCATTCTTTCATGTGTTTGTTGGCAGTCTGTATATCTTCTTTGGAGAAATGTCTATTTAGGTCTTCTGCCCATTTTTGGATTGGGTTGTTTATTTTTTTGTTATTGAGCTGCATGAGCTGCCTGTAAATTTTAGAGATTAATCCTTTGTCAGTTGATTCATTTGCAAATATTTTCTCCCATTCTGAGGGTTGTCTTTTGGTCTTGTTTATGGTTTCCTTTGCTGTGCAAAAGCTTTGAAGTTTCATTAGGTCCCATTTGTTTATTTTTGTTTTTATTTCCATTTCTCTAGGAGGTGGGTCAAAAAGGATCTTGCTGTGATTTATGTCATAGAGTGTTCTGCCTATGTTTTCCTCTAAGCGTTTGATAGTTTCTGGCCTTACATTTAGGTCTTTAATCCATTTTGAGCTTATTTTTGTGTATGGTGTTAGGGAGTGATCTAATCTCATACTTTTACATGTACCTGTCCAGTTTTCCCAGCACGACTTACTGAAGAGGCTGTCCTTTCTCCACTGTACGTTCCTGACTCCTTTACCAAAGATAAGGTGACCATATGTGCGTGGGTTTATCTCTGGGCTTTCTCTCCTGTTCCACTGATCTATATTTCTGTTTTTGTGCCAGTACCATACTGTCTTGATTACTGTAGCTTTGTAGTATCGTCTGAAGTCAGGGAGCCTGATTCCTCCAGCTCTGTTTTTCGTTCTCAAGATTGCTTTGGCCATTCGGGGTCTTTTGTGTTTCCATACAAATTGTGAAGTTTTTTGTTCTAGCTCTGTGAAAAATGCCAGTGGTAGTTTGATAGGGATTGCACCAAATCTGTAGATTGCTTTGGGTAGGAGAGTCATTTTCACAATGTTGATTCTTCCAATCCAAGAACATGGTATATCTCTCCATCTATTTGTATCATCTTTAATTTCTTTCATCAGTGTCTTATAATTTTCTGCATACAGGTCTTTTGTCTCCTTAGGTAGGTTTATTCCGAGATATTTTATTCTTTTTGTTGCAATGGTAAATGGGAGTGTTTTCTTGATTTCACTTTCAGATTTTTCATCATTCGTGTATAGGAACGCCAGAGATTTCTGTGCATTAATTTTGTATCTTGCTACTTTACCAAATTCATTGATTAGCTTTAGTAGTTTTCTGGTAGCATCTTTAGGATTTTCTATGTATAGTATCATGTCATCTGCAAACACTGACAGCTTTACTTCTTCTTTTCCGATTTGGATTCCTTTTATTTCTTTTTCTTCTCTGATTGCTGTGGCTAAAACTTCCAAAACTTTGTGGAATAAGAGTGGTGATAGTGGGCAACCTTGTCTTGTTCCTGATCTTAGTGGAAATGCTTTCAGTTTTTCACCATTGAGGACGATGTTGGCTATGGGTTTCTCATATATGGCCTTTATCATGCTGAGGAAAGTTCCCTCTGTGCCTACTTTCTGGAGGGTTTTTATCATAAGTGGGTGTTGAATTTTGTCAAAAGCTTTCTCTGCATCTATTGAGATGATCATATGGTTTTTCTCCTTCAATTTGTTAATATGGTGTATCACGTTGATTGACTCGCATATATTGAAGAATCCTTGCATTCCTGGAATAAACCCCACTTGATCATGGTGTATGATCCTTTTAATGTGCTGTTGGATGCTGTTTGCTAGTATTTCGTTGAGGATTTTTTCATCTGTGTTCATCAGTGATATTGGCCTGTAGTTTTCTTTCTTTGTGACATCTTTGTCTGGTTTTGGTATCAGGGTGATGGTGGCCTCGTAGAATGAGTTTGGAAGTGCTCTTCCCTCTGCTATATTTTGGAAGAGTTTGAGAAGGATAGGTGTTAGCTCATTCTTCCCTAAATGTTTGATAGAATTCACTTGTGAAGCCATGTGGTCCTGGGCTTTTGTTTGTTGGAAGATTTTTAATCACAATTTCAATTTCAGTGCTTGTGATTAATCTGTTCATATTTTCTATTTCTTCCTGGTTCAGTCTCAGAAGGTTGTGCATTTCTAAGAATTTGTGCATTTCTTCTAGGTTGTCCATTTTATTGGCATAATGTTGCTTGTAGTAATCTCTCATGATCTTTTGTATTTCTGCAGTGCTCGTTGTTACTTCTCCTTTTTCACTTCTAATTCTACTGATTTGAGTCTTCTCCCTTTTTTTCTTGATGAGTGTGGCTAATGGTTTATCAATTTTGTTTATCTTCTCAAAGAACCAGCTTTTAGTTTTATTGATCTTTGCTATCGTTTCCTTCATTTCTTTTTCATTTATTTCTAATCTGATCTTTATGATTTCTTTCCTTCTGCTAACTTTGGGAATTTTTTGTTCTTCTTTCTCCAATTGCTTTAGGTGTAAGGTTAGGTTGTTTATTTGAGATGTTTCTTGTTTCTTAAGGTAGGATTGTATTGCTATAAACTTCCCTCTTAGAACTGCTTTTGCTGCATCCCATAGGTTTTGGGTCGTCGTGTTTTCCTTGTCATTTGTTTCTAGGTATTTTTTGATTTCCTCTTTGATTTCTTCAGTGATCTCTTGGTTATTAAGTAGTGTATTATTTAGCCTCCATGTGCTTGTATTTTTTACAGATTTGTTCCTGTAATTGATATCTAGTCTCATAGCGTTGTGGTTGGAAAAGATACTTGATACGATTTCAATTTTCTTAAATTTACCAAGGCTTGATTTGTGACCCAAGATATGATCTATCCTGGAGAATGTTCCATGAGCACTTGAGAAAAATGTGTATTCTGTTGTTTTTGGATGGAATGTCCTATAAATATCAATTAAGTCCATCTTGTTTAATGTATCATTTAAAGCTTGTGTTTCCTTATTTATTTTCATTTTGGATGATCTGTCCATTGGTGAAAGTGGGGTGTTAAAGTCCCCTACTATGAATGTGTTACTGTCGATTTCCCCTTTTATGGCTGCTAGTTTTTGCCTTATGTATTGAGGTGCTCCTATGTTGGGTGCATAAATATTTACAATTGTTATATCTTCTTCTTGGATCGATCCCTTGATCATTATTTAGTGTCCTTCTTTGTCTCTTGTATTAGTCTTTATTTTAAAGTCTATTTTGTCTGATATGAGAGTTACTACTCCAGCTTTCTTCTGGTTTCCATTTGCATGGAATATCTTTTTCCATCCTCTCACTTTCAGTCTGTATGTGTTCAGGTCTGAAGAGTGGGTCTCTTGTAGACAGCATATATATGGGTCTTGTTTTTGTATCCATTCAGCCAATCTGTGTCTTTTGGTGGGAGCATTTAGTCCATTTACATTTAAGGTAATTATCGATATGTATGTTCCTATTCCCATTTTCTAAATTGTTTTGGGTTCGTTATTATAGGACTTTTCCTTCTCTTGTGTTTTTGTCTAGAGAAGTTCCTTTAGCATTTGTTGTAAAGCTGGTTTGGTGGTGCTGAACTCTCTCAGCTTTTGCTTGTCTGTAAAGGTTTTAATTTCTCCATCAAATCTGAATGAGATCCTTGCTGGGTAGAGTAATCTTGGTTGCAGGTTTTTCTCCTTCATCACTTTCAGTATGTCCTGCCACTCCCTTCTGGCTTGTAGAGTTTCTGCTGAGAGATCAGCTGTTAACCTTATGGGGATTCCCTTGTGTGTTATTTGTTGTTTTTCCCTTGCTGCTTTTAATATGCTTTCTTTGTATTTAGTTTTTGACAGTTTGATTAATATGTGTCTTGGCGTATTTCTCCTTGAATTTATCCTGTATGGGACTCTCTGTGCTTCCTGGACTTGATTAACTATTTCCTTTCCCATATTAGGGAAGTTTTCAACTATAATCTCTTCAAATATTTTCTCAGTCCCTTTCTTTTTCTCTTCTTCTTCTGGGACCCCTATAATTCGAATGTTGGTGCGTTTAATGTTGTCCCAGAGGTCTCTGAGACTGTCCTCAGTTCTTTTCATTCTTTTTTCTTTATTCTGCCCTGCAGTAGTTATTTCCACTATTTTATCTTCCTAGGTCACTTATCCGTTCTTCTGCCTCAGTTATTCTGCTATTGATCCCTTCTAGAGTGTTTTTAATTTCATTTATTGTGTTGTTCATTGTTGCTTGTTTGCTCTTTAGTTCTTCTAGGTCCTTGTTAAATGTTTCTTGCATTTTCTCTATTCTATTTCCAAGATTTTGGATCATCTTTACTCTCATTATTCTGAATCCTTTTTCAGGTAGGCTGCCTATTTCCTCTTCATTTGTTAGGTCTGGTGGCTTTTTATCTTGCTCCTTCATTTGCTGTGTGTTTTTCTGTCTTCTCATTTTACTTATCTTACTGTGTTTGGGGTGTCCTTTTTGCAGGCTTCAGTTTTGTAGTTCCCATTGTTTTTGGTGTCTGTCCCCAGTGGCTAAGGTTGGTTCAGTGGGTTGTGTAGGCTTCCCTGTGGAGGGGACTAGTGCCTGTGTTCTGGTGGATGAGGCTGGATCTTGTCTTTCTGGTGGGCAGGTCCACGTCTGGTGGTGTATTTTGGGGTGTCTGTGGCCTTATTATGATTTTAGGCAGCCTCTCTGCTAATGGGTGGGATTGTGTTCCTGTCTTGCTAGTTGTTTGGCATAGGGTGTCCAGCACTGTATCTTGCTGGTCATTGAGTGAAGCTGGGTGTTGGTGTTGAGATGGAGATCTCTGGGAGATTTTCGCCGTTTGATATTACGTGGAGCTGGGAGTTCTCTTGTGGACCAATGTCCTGAAGTTGGCTCTCCCACCTCAGAGGCACAGCACTGACACCTAGCTGTATCCTCATTTCTTAAACATCCATCATTGGTTCTTTCTAAACTCAAGGTTAGCAGATACTAATGTTTTCATATACGTGAGCTAATGCAAATACATGAATTTCACAGACATCACTTGGATAATTTGACCTTTGGGTTGATTTTACTATGCCTTCAATTTCTTGCATTCTACTGCGGGTAGAAAGTGTTTATAACAAAATGTTCCTTACCTCTTGAAAAACCGTTTCTGCTATCCTGGTAAGATATTTTTTAAATAAGTGTTCTCATGCTAGCACAAAATGATGCTATAAATAAGGATTCTGTTGTTGATACTGTTGTTTTTGTTTTATTTCTTTTTCCTTTGCTACTTTTTTCCTCTAGCCACTGGTTCTTATGAGATTTGATTTTAGGACAAAAGGCCATTAAACTAGGTAATAATAGTCTAGCATTGGTTTCACAAGAGGATTAATTATTTATCTGCAGATATTCTCCAGAAGTCAGTTTTCTGTCATTTCCATGCATATTGTTATTTCACTAACGACAAAATAGTATAACTTAATTTCTTCAGTAAAACAGCATTATTAAGAAATGTGGGGAAGCTGTGTTTGGGATGGCATGTGGACATGTTCAGCTCCTGTGGGAGAGTTTTGTCTGTTGCAATTTGCTATAAGAAAGAGCAGATTGCCTATAGTTTCTATCTGCCTGTAAACATTCCTTGATGCTAGTTATCCTGTAGATAATTAGGAAATATTTATCTTAAATGTATTTTATCCAATAGATTTCCCTTCCTGGTTGTGACTGGCACTGACTCTTTTTCCAAAAGCTGTGTGTTTACCGGGCTCATACTGATACTAGGGTGGTTCCAGAACTAGAAGTTGTCCATTTCCCTCAGTTCTGAATTTTGAAGGGCTCTAAACCAGGGTTGAGAGAAGAACCATGGTGTCTGCATATGTAGTGCAGTTTGCAACAGTTTACCAATCAGGTTGCTAATTGCCTCTCTGGGACACTTCCTATTGTCTTCTTTAGTAATCTTTATGCTCTAGGTTGCGTTGACCATAGATGTCTATGATGTTCATTTTAATCTGATATAACTAGCACGAAATGGCTATGTTTGGGGAGGGGAGGTTTTCTATTTTCTCTGAGCATAGAAATGTCCTGGGTGGGGAAAGGAGCTTTGGATTAAGACCCAGAAGAACCTGAAATGGTGGGTTGACTTGGTCAACATGACCCTTGAGGTTGAGTGTCTGAATTTTGTTTCAGATGATGTTTCCATTGATTCACAAAATCTAACAGGTGTCAACTCTTTCTCTTTGCCCTCCAGGAGTGGATTAGGCTGGAGACTCTGATTGAAGGGCCCGTCTCAATGCCTTCTTCATCACCAAGAGCATCCAGTTGCACATTTTTTTACTTATTGGCCAGAAGCCAGACATGATAACATCTAGTCCCTGTCAGAGGAAGCTTCAGAAGGACTTTAAAATGCAACTAAATGCTCTCCTACATAACTCTAAATAAGGTATTATGTTGTGAGTTCATTTGAATTATGATTCCCGATGCTATTCAAAGACAGTACTATTAATTAAGCACCAAGTATATGAAATATCTCATAAGCTAAACTATTGAAATATCTGGCATTAACCATTGCCTTAAGATGTTAACCTTGGATGGATGATCCTCACACTGCCTAGAACTGGGATTTTATCCAAAACATCTATCTCTCATAAGTCATGATATAAAACAAATACATAGTATATGTATTTTAAATGCTTTGCATTTTAGTATTTAAAGTATGCATATGTTGTATGCTATTTTGAAGATTAAAATTCTCCAAAGTTAAATGACTTATCATGATTGTTGCAATATATCAGTAGACTTTTCTAATTACATTAATATATAGCCCTATTTTAGGAACATAGTCTAAGAATGGCTATTCTTAGTGAGCCGTTACAGAAAGTTGTTATGATTTCTGAAAAATATTAAACAAATTCCAATGCTATAAAACAGCTCAGAGTCAGTTTTTTGTCCAATTAACTAAGATGGATCAAGAGGACTCTGGTTTCCTACACCCCCAAAAAGCAGTACCTCCAAAATTATTCACATACTGGCACACACAGAGAATGATGGAGAAAGTGGAGGAGTCTGCTCACAGCCTGAGATGAATGACCCCAGGGACTCTGACCATCTAAAGTCTCCCCCAGCAGCCCCAAGGGCTGAGGGGGTCAATAATTTGGCATAGCTGTGACCTATGCTATGTATACCACACCAGATGAGATACCCTGCCATGTACCTAGAATTCAGGATGGAATTACAATATTAAAATTACACAAGTGCACATGAAGAGATACAAAACATTATTAGTCATTAAGGAAATGTAAATCAAAATCACAATGAGGTACCACTTCACACCCACTAGGGTGGCTAGAATGAAATAAAAATTGAAAACAAAACAAAATACAACAAATGTTAAATGAGAAGATGTGGAGAAATTGGAGCCTTCATACATTGCTGATGAGAATGTAAAATGGTTCAGCCACTGTGGAAGACAGTTTGAAAGTTCCTCAAAAAGTTATATGACCCTGCAATTCCACTCCTAGATACATACCCGAAAGAACTGAAAACAGGTACTCAAACAAGAACATGTACACACGTGTTCATAGCAGCACTATTCACGATAGCCAAAAGGTGGAAACAACCCAAATGCCCATCAGCAGGTAAATGAACAAATTGTGCTATATATATTAAGTGGATATTATTCATCTATTGAAAGAAATGAAGTACTGATGTGTGCTACACTATCGATGGACTTCCAAAACATTGTGCTGAGTTAAAGAAGCCAGACACAAAATGTCACATATGTATGATTCCATTTATAAGAACTATCCAGAATGGAGAAATCCATAGCCATAGAACCTAGATTAGTGGGTGCCAAGAGCTGACAGGAATGGGGAGTGGGGAGAAATGGCTTAATGGATAAAGTTTCACTTTGGAATGATGGAAATGTTTTGGAACTAGAGAGAGGTGGTGTTTGCACAACATTGTGAATGTGCTAAATGCTAATGAATTGTTCACTTTAAAATAATTTATGTTACATTAATTTCACCTCAGTCCGTTATTTTTTTAATTACACAAGTGAAGCAGAAGTGGACATTTTAAAGTTCTCCAATATATTTCATCAATATAAATGCTAGGGATTTCCCTGGTGGTCCAGCGGTAAAGAACCTTCCCTCCAATGCAGGGGATGCGGGTTCGATCCCTGGTCAGGGAACTAAGATCTCACATGCTGCAGGGCAACTAAGCCCGCAAGCCACAACTACAAGAGCCCATGAGCCCTGGAGCCTGCGTCACAACTAGAGAGAAGCCCGCAATGAAGAGCCCGCATGCCTCAACGGAGACCTTGCTTGTCGCGACTAAGACCCAATGCAGCCAAAAATAAATAAACAAACAAACAAATAAATAAATCTTTAAAAAGTATATAGATGCTAAGGCCAATGACTCAGGTGCAAATTTTACTTAAAATTATCCATATGGCCAAGAATGTTTTTTCCCATTAGCTAGAAGAATTGTGCCAAGAAAAAAATGCTTTATTCCATTTCAATTGAGCACTCTTAACACCAGCTACTTTAAAAAGAAAAAGAGGTTAGTTTATTGGGTTAAGTGGACAAAGGAGGAAAAGAAAGAAGGTGGGAAAGTAGAAGAATCAAGCATTCTCTTCGTATTTTCCTACCTTTTCCCTAAAGCAGGATATATTCATGGTCTCTGCATTTGCTGCTCATGGGGGTAGATGTGCTAGAAATGAATGGGACATTAGAAATCTCTCCTGGAACACAGCTTGACTGCAGCCAGGCTCCATCTTAAATTGCTTGCTCCATAGAGAAAAGAATAGTGGTTGTGTCATTTGAACTCCTCTGAAGCAAATGAAATATACACAACAGTGATGGTTAATTTTGTGTGTCAACTTGGCAAGAATATGGTGCCCAGTTGTTTGGTCAAACACTAATCTAGATATTACTGTAAAGGTAGTTTTATTTGATGTGGTTAACATTTACAATCAGTTGACTTTAAAGCAGATTACCCTCCGTAATGTGCCCCATCCAATCTGTTGAAGGCCTTAAAAGCTAAGACTGAGGTTTCCTGGAGAAGAAGAAATTCTGCCTGAGTTTCCAGCCTTCGGACCCCAAACTGCAAATCCACTTCTACCTGAATTTCCAGCCTACTGGCTTGTGGTTACAAATTTAAGACTTGTCAGCTTCCCAACTGCATGAGCCAATTCCTTAAACCTCCAGATAGATAGATAGATAGATAGACAGATAGATAGATGGATGAGGGAGAGAGGGGGTGAGAGAGAGATCCTATTGGTTTTGCTTCTCTGGAGAACACTGACTAATACTACCACCTCAGCATCACCCCCCTTACACGGATCTTGGGTACAGGTCCTGGCTATTAAAATAAGGCCACTGCCACCTTGCCAATCTCCCTGCTAAGGCCACTACATCAGAAGTAAGTGCATAGCCCTCACAGGTATATTTACCTTAGACTCACTCACAGAAACCAGGGCTTAATGATTTTTGTTCCCTGATTCATCCTGCTTAGCAAGACAAGGCTTAACGATACCAAAACCACAAAACACTGGTGTCATCAGGTCTCAGTGACAGCACAAAATGATGGTATGTTTTAAACCAAGAATATTCAATAGCTAAATGTATTCAATGTTATTTCCTCAAAGAAAATACATTACAACAACATTCAGAAGCAAGAGGCTGACAGCTGTTCTCTTTTCATTATTTTCCAAGATGAGATAATAACAAACAGAATTTTTCAAAAATCCTATACACAGCCTGAATGAAATGAATTTGGAAAAGGCCAGAGTTTTATTTCATCTCATTCCAAGGAGACAGAAGATGTATAATGCAGACTTGTAGGAAAAAGAGCAAAATCAGCTCTTATGTGTGATATGCTGTAACTCAACCAGCTTCTTCAGGGGGAACAAATCTTCACAAGAGACCAGGAGAAAAACATGGTTCTTAGTGTTCTTATAAAATTGAATAGAGAAGCTCTTTGTTTGAGATGTTCAGTGTTATTAATAGTCAAGAGAAAAGTAAATTAGAAAAATAATGAAACCATTATCACCTATCAGGTCTATAAAAATTAAAACATCCAGAGCTGATCAGAATGTGGTAAACTTCCATACTGCAGATATTGGTTTCAACTGCTAAAACATTTTGGAAAAAAAGTCTGATGCTATGGATTACATCTATTCACTTTTACAATGCATTCATTGGTCCAACAATCTCATGGGGAAATAAAAGCATTGGAACATGGGGATTTATGCACCAGGATATGTATTAAAGCACACATGTAGTTATTAAAAAAAACCCCAACAGGGCTTCCCTGGTGGCACAGTGGTTGAGAGTCTGCCTGCCGATGCAGGGGACACGGGTTCGTGCCCCGGTCCGGGAAGATCCCACGTGCCGCGGAGCGGCTGGGCCCGTGAGCCATGGCCGCTGAGCCTGTGCGTCCGGAGCCTGTGTTCCACAACGGGAGAGGCCACAACAGTGAGAGGCCTGCGTACAGCAAAAAACAAAAAACAAAAAACAAAAAAAACCAACAACTGAAAATAACCTACACATCTATAAAGAGAGAGTGGTTGAATAAATTAGAAAATCATCCTATAAAAGAGAAAGCATCTACTAACAGTAATGAGATATACCTACAAGTATTAGTGTGGAGGGCTGTTCATGAAATATAGTCAAGTGAAAGCATAAGCAGCAGAGAGATATACAGAGTGTGACTCCACATTTATAAACATTCTTACGTTGGAGTCAGTATGTTTGTTTGCATGTTTGCAAAGAGAGAAAAGCCTGGAAGAACACACACCAAAGTGCTAACTCCACTTCAGATGAGATGGAATTGCAGAACGGGGTGAGGGAGGGGATGGGTAAGTTTGTTAATGTTTCATTTTTATGCTTCTGTTTGACTTTGTATTGTATATATTTTTAAATTTTCTGTACATTATGTTTTGTTTTGTTTTTTTTGCGGTACACGGGCCTCTCACTGCCGCGGCCTCTCCCGTTGCGGAGCATAGGCTCCGGACGCACAGGCTCAGTGGCCACGGCTCACGGGCCCAGCCGCTCCGTGGCATGTGGGATCTTCCCGGACTGGGGCACAAACCTGTGTCCCCCACATCAGCAGGGGGACGCTCAACCACTGTGCCACCAGGGAAGCCCTGTACATTATGTTTTGACACCTTAAAAAACCTTTCTGGCTGTGGAGAGACTGCCCCTCCCTGGCGTGGCCAGTCCTTTGAGACAGCAAAGGGCTCAGCCCAGCTTGCCTGTGACATGCAAACTCACCCGGCCAGGGCCACACTTTCTCTCTCTGGACCTTGCACATCCACAGGCCACATTCCTCTGCCTTAATCACCCCAAGGCCAGGTACCAGGCATCTGGGACCACCTGTGTACTTTAGAGCCGAAAGAAATTATTGCAACTAGCCAATTGCAAACTGTTTCCCCTGCCCTGCCTTGGCTTTCTTGGGAATGCCCAGTACAGGCTCTGGTCTTGGTTTTCCCCTCGCTCTTGCTTTCTGTCTCCTGACCATCCTGAGGCTTCCCCACATGATCCCGCTCCACGGGCTGTGCTTCCTGTATTGAGGACCTGCGGCAACCATACACTTTGATTCCCTGAGCTTCTCCTGTGTCCCCTCCTGTGGCTGCACGTGACTGACCATCACCCAAAAGACACAGAACAGACGTGTTATACAACCCTGTAGAAGCTGTCATTTTAAAACATCTAATATTTATTTATTTATCATTAATTTATCTTTAATTGAAGTATAGTTGACTTACACTATTATTAGTTTCAGATGATAACATTCCATATTTTTATAGATTATACTCTATTTAAAGTTATTGTGGGACTTCTCCGGTGGCCCAGTGGGTAGGACTCCATGCTCCCAATGCAGGGGGCCCGGGTTCGATCCCTGGTTGGGTAACTAGATCCTGCATGCCGCAACTAAGAGTCCATATGCCGCAACTAGGAGCCCGTGTACTGCAACTAAGACCCAGCACAGCCAAAATAAATAAATAAATATTAAAAAAATAAAGTTATTGTAGAATATTGACTATATTCCCTGTGCTGTACAATATATCCTTGTAGCTTATTTGTTTTATACATAGTAAAAGAGATCTTATATTTAAATAAACTCTAAAAATATATCTAATATAAAAATTTAACATAGGGACTTCCCTAGTGGCGCAGTGGTTGAGAATCCACCTGCCAATGCAAGGGACACAGTTTTGAGCCCTGGTCCAGGAAGATCCCACATGCTGCGGAGCAACTAAGCCCGTGCGCCACAACTACTGAGCCTGCGCTCTAGAGCCCTCATGCCACAACTACTGAAGCCCGCGTGCCTAGAGCCCGTGCTCCGCAGCAAGAGAAGCCACCGCAATGAGAAGCCTGCACACCGCAATGAAGAGTGGCCCCCGCTCGCCGTAACTACACAAAGCCTGCGCACAGCAACGAAGACCCAGCACAGCCAAAAATAAATAAATAAATAAAAATAACATTGAATTAAATCAAAAGACCTTTAACTTGGATTACTTTTATTACCAAAGGAATAATTACTGACATTTCAGGCATCAGATGGAGGGGGTGCAGGGGCAGAAGGATCTGAGGACAAAGTACACCCCTGTCTATATGTGACGAGAGAGGGGGGCGATTATAAAATGGGACTGGCTAGGAAGCATTGAGAAGGCCTCTCTCAAAGGTTCGCTGTCTCACTGCACTCCTAACATCAAGCCCTTGATATAGGACTATTTCAATTAGAAGTGGTATGAACTGCCGGGGGTGATGTTTAATTTTAGCTTCTCATTCTTTACTTTTAGTATGATTCACCCTATTTGTCTCAAGCCTTTGGCTTCATTTTAGGAAGCAGATGTTTAACCTCCTGTTCCTTGAGCTAGTAATCTCTATAATTAAGAGTTCCGAAAGAAAACTGGAAGAGGTACAACCTAGTTCTTGGATAAAACTGTATCTGTGCGTGGGAAATTTATTTCCTTCCGACTACTTAAATTATAACTTAAGCGCCTATAGCATTTGTTTGGCATTTAAATTTTAACAACAAAGCTTCACTTGGAAAAAACTGTGGGGATTCTTGGCTGACTTCTTTCAAATTCATCTCTTATTTTCATTTACATATTTGCAGCCAGTACATTTTTATGGACTATTTTCAAGTTTTAAATGTTTAACAGACTAAACTAGGGGAAGGCTCTGCTCTGCCACGTGAATGACTAAACGCTTGAAACTTCAGTGGGTTTAATGTAATAGCTGCTTCACGCAAAGTGAAGTAGACCAGTTGTTCCTCTTCCATTTTGAACTCACGTCATCTGGTGCACGGGGCTCTCCAAGGGTACCGCGGCAGGGGATGAGAGGGAAAAAAGAATGTATGGGGTCCTTTATGGACCAGGGCTTAAGGTGACTTGCTTCACTTTCCCCCAGATTCTAATGGGCAGACTCTCAACCCAACTTAACTGCAAGGGAAACTGTAACACGTAGAAGAGTAGATGGATATTTGTTCACCCAAAGGAAGGGGCAAGAGATGGAAGACAGACAGGGGAGGGATATTTGTTACGTATCATCAGTGTCTACATTAGACAGAAATGTTTAAAATAACTTCCCAAAGCAGAAAAACAGAGCAGAAGAGAACGATTTTAACATTGTGTCTTTGCTGCTTGTTTGACGTTGCTTTAACACAGCATATCAGAATTTTCTAAGGATAGATATGGAGAGTACTGATTCTTACCTGGAACAGGTGAAACACTCCTCATTGGGTGAAGAGTGTGGAGCAGGCAGTGAGGATGGGTTCAGTTTAGAATGAAGTGAAAATTATACATAGCCCCTGGGAAGGGAGAGACCAGGGAAAATAGGCAGCGGGGCTGGGGTCTGAAAAAGAGAACGATATTCAATTTTCAAGATATTTCTGGAAGGGCCAGGAGTAGCTAGATTTTCAGTTTCAGGAACTTTTCTTCACACATTGAACCTTTGCTCATTCTTATTCCCTAGGATTGTGTCAATATTCCTCTTTCCATTTCTCTACTCTCTCTATTTCTCATAATTGGTCACACACACAAAAAATTGAAAATTTAATCCAAGAAAAAAAAAAGGTTGAAGATTAGAGACAGGCTAATGTCACCCCAATTTTTATAAAGGGAAGAGTAAGATATCCAGAGACCCCAGAAGATGAAGCCTGGGGTCCACTTCTGTCATGAAGGATACCGAGATGAATAAAATACAGTTCCTTTCCTCAAGTAGCTCACAATCGGGTACGAAGAGGTGGAGACGTATAATATGACATGGGACCTATGAGCTCTATATACAAAGTTACAATGGGAGTTTAAATTGCACAGCAAGCATAGCTGCCTGGGGGAGACAGGGACTTGTCACAGAAGGGATGTGTGTGTCTCAAAAAATGAGACATGTGCAAAGTCAAAGAAGCCTGAACTATCCTGACTTGGTCTTCAAGAGTGAGCCAAGCTGGATGTGGGAAAATGACGGGGATGATGCTGGAAATAGAGGCTGGTATCAAAGTGTGCAATTCCCAAAAGCCAAATTAAGATATTTGAACATTTTGGGGCAAATGACAGCAAGCCATCACAAGTTTTAAACGAAATAGAATGATTATATGAGAAGCTTCCCAAACTGGTGCTGGTAGAACAATGTCCCTCACAGAGTCTGCAGTCAACATGGTTTAGGAAACACATCACAGTGTACCTCCTTCTTGGAGATTCACAAAAACTCTAATGAGCATAATATACACTTGAGAATTCTTTTTTTAGCATTCAAAGGAGGATGTGCAAGGGTATTTGCACACCCACATACCTTGTACTTTATTTTTAACTTTTTAATTGAAGTACAGATGACTTACAATATGGTGTTAATCTCAGGTGTACAGAAGAGTGATTGTTTTGCAGATTATATTCCATTATAGGGTATTACAGGCTATTGGGTATCATTACCCATGCTATACAGTAAATCCTTGTTGCTTATCTATTTTATGTACAGTAGTTTGTATATGTTAATCCCATACTTCTCATTTGTCTCCCCGCCTCCACTTGAGAATTCTTGAAATAAAGAAACTTGCTAACTCAGTTTACCACAGTATTTCGAAAGTATAATTATGTACGTGTATTAGCTTTCTATTGCTGTGTAGCAAATCACCACAAGTTTAGGAATTTGAAACCCATTTATTAGCTCACAGTCTGTGGGTCAGAAGTCTGACATGGCATGACTAGGTTCTCTGCTCAAGTTTAACAAGGTTAACATCAGTGTTGCCCACAAGCTAAGTTCTCACCTGGAGGCTTTGTGGGGCCGGGGCCGGGGCTGGGG
>NW_006770402.1:2138578-2192922 GCF_000442215.2 Lipotes vexillifer | reverse complement strand
GGGAGGGGAGGGGAATCCACCACCAAACTCTTTCATTGTTGGCAGAATTCAGCTCTTTGCTGTTGCAGAACCGACGTCCCCATCTCCTTGCTGGCTGTGCACCGGGAGTTGCTCTCAGCTTCCAGAGGTCCCTTTCAGTTTAGTTCCACATGCCGCCTCCCCTCCCCCCGCCCCCAGACAGTTCACAGTATAGGGGTTTGCTTTCTTCTAGGCCAGCCAGAGCACATCTCTCTGTTTTCCCTTCTCTGACTAGGGGGCTCATATGATTAGGTTAGGCCCACCAGGATAATCTGCCCTCTTAAAGTCAAACAGTTTGGGACTCTGATTACATCTGCAAAACCTCTTCACAGCAGTAAGTAAATTCGTATTTGACTGAGTAACTAGAGTCCAGGAATCTTGAGGATCCATCTTAGAATTCTGCCTGCCACAATAAGCAACTTTTTTTCCACGGAAAATATTTTAGGATACTGCAAAATAATGTTCCACACCTGCCCAGTTTGGTAAAAACTGGATGGATGCTGTAGAAAGAGCACTCTCAAGACAGTATCAGAAATCAGAGGTGTGGAAACTTGGAAATTGGTTAAGAGGCTATGATGGTTATCAAAATAAGATAAAATGAGCATCTAAACTAAAAGAATTTGGAGATAGGCTCAAGATAACTCAATGAGGAAAGAGAGTAGGAAACTGGAAGCTTTCCAGTTTTAGCCCCAAACATCAAGTCAACTGTGATGGTATCAAGGATAGTAGAAATTCAAGACAAGGAAGAGATAATGAGTTTGGTTTTGAACATGTTGAGTTTGAGGTCTGTGGTATATATGGGAAGAGAAAAGTTTGAAACTTTAAGGAAAGATAGGAATTGGTGATACATATTTGGGAGTCATCACAATGGATAAGATGTCCTAAGTTGGGTGAGTAGAAGGAGAATGGAATAGGACTGGGGATGGAGTGAACAAAAAAGTTCATTAAACTACAAGCATTAACCTAAAACAATAAAATAGCCAGTTATTTTACCAGCAAAACAGGTTTACTTGGGAGCAGCAAAGAATTGCAACGCGCAGCTATGGTGAACCATGTGCAAGTCAGTAAAGCAAAAGAAAGGAGACTCTTTTATAGAGGAGAAGGGGAAGTTGGGAGGGGCTGTCTAAACAAAAAGTTCATTGGAGGAAACTGGAAGTTTAGTGGCTTTTCAATGTCTGAACTGTGAGAATCTCTCATTGGCTGAGCTGTTACCAGATGAGGAGAAAAACCTTTTTTCCTCCTGTGGGTGGTAGTAAAGTAGTGTCACTTCCTGCTAGAAATGCAAGGTACATTTTTTCCTGTTGGGATCTATATTGGCATTGTGTATATATATACATGTGTGAGAGCTCTCCCTGCTTTCCAGACTCCATTTTAGTGAAGTTTCCCTTTATTAATTTTCATACAAGCAATGTCAAGTTAAATCCACAAAATCATTTACTTATTAGGGCAGGAGAATGCTCAGTCAAATTTATATTAATATTAGCAAAGTATTTAATAGACTATCCCATGAGATCCTTGCTGATAGATGACAGTAACCCAGGGGCTTCAAGAGCTGCATAAATATCTGTATTCAGCAGTGATGATTCATGATTCTTTGTCAAGAATTAGTGGAAAAGAGCACTGGTCTTGGAGTCAGGAGAGGATCTGGGACTCCGTAAAAGTGAGTTCATGTAATAGATTAAACAACACACACACACACACACACACACACACACACACACAATTCTTGAATAAATGAAAAAGTAGTTGTATGTCCTTGAACCATTCAACCCACCTTCCAGGTCTCTGTTTCTCATCAGTATGAATGTTGCATTAGATATTCTGAAAAATCCATTTATCTCCCAAATTCTAAGGATTATACACTACAGAGGTTAGAGTGTCCTCTTGCAAAGTACCACACAGTTCTCATCTTTGCTCTGCCCTGTTTAACATTTTTATCTGTGATTTGCGTATGTACATTTTAAGCCGTTATGTAGTTGAAATGAATCTGAGAGACATGGCTAAGTGACATGGAAAAATCAACATTAAATTGTTGGCAGGAATCTGGAAACAAAACCACAAATAATTAGCCAATACTTTGACTAAATAAAGATTGCTGTTGGAACTTAGAATTTACTTCTTAAAAAATATCAAAGAGTATAATATGGTTTTCAGATGAAGCCCTGCAGTTCTCTTTGGTCACTTCCTGAGCTACGGGGCTCTCATCAGGTGCTGAGCAGTAACATCACCTCGCTCTTCCCTGAGTACGAAGAGCATTTTCCACCTGCTGTTGCTCACCACCCTACATCTTCCATGCTCCAGAATCACTCACTCTCTCATTTCTCTACATGCCCTGCCTGAAAACCAGAATTTTCTCCTATGAATGATCTCAACTAGATGCTATTCTAAAATATTTTATTATTTTTTAAATTTTAAAATGATCATGTTAATACAGTGGAGTTACACCTTCCCTCTTCGGGCTGGGAGGTGGGTTTCCTCTGACCCGACCTACCTCATGCACCTCAAACACAAGGTCACCTTTTCTGAGATGTTCCTTCCAGCCTGGAGGAGCTGGTCATTTGTGTGCAAGTTTTTCATTTACCAGCTGGGGGCTCTTTACCAACCTGTATCTGCCTATCCATTTATAGGGTGTGTGGGGAAAGGGAAGGAAAGACGCCTCTAAATGTCCTCTATCATCTCTTTAGCTCTTATTGCTTATGCACACCTGTAGGCAGCTAATCTGCTTTTGCTGAGTCTATTCTCCTAAAGTCAAAGCCTGAAAGCACTACTATTTCCTCTTGGTCCAGAGGTGGGTCCTGCCTAGTAAGAAACTTCCTTATCAGAGAAGGAAGATGACTCAAGCCTAGGCCTGTCACTGGAATTAGATTTAGAAATGAATGACTGCATTTAAAGGGCTACAAATCTGTTCAATTACCTTGATTTAATCTCTCCTACTGACTTAATACAAATCTTGATCAGAGGAATCAACCAGGAATACTATGTCATTTGCTAATGAAAAAATTGCATCAAAATAACAAGAAGGTTATGACCCAGATGAATAAATACAGCTCCCAACACAGCATAGTAATATGGTCTTATTTATTCCTTTCTACAGACACGCAAGGAAGAAAGGAAGGAAGGAGGAAAGGAGGAAAGGAAGGAAGGGAGGGAGGGAGGAAGGGAGAAGGAAGGAAAAGATGGATGGAAGGTAGGAAGGAAGAAAGGGAGAGAGGGAGGAAGGAAGGAAGGGAAGGAGGAGGGGATGAAGGGAGAAAGAAAATAAAGAAAAATCTCAGCTCAATTAGAGGATTTCTTAGCCATCATAACTATTGGTTTATGTAGCTAAAATTATGCCTCCCTTAAACCAGACCTTTAATGAAAGTTGACTGCAATGTAATATCCCAGATGGTTTATGCTCCTTGACTATCTTGCGTCTATGGCCTGCACATGGATGTTTCCTGGTGGGCCTCTTTATATATGTGGAGTTTGATCGATGGCCCAAGGAGCATGTTGACTTGACAGAGTTTCCTTACTGAGAAAATGTCAACAGACCATGCCCCTTGGTCCAAAACCTACAGACGCTGGACTCAGAGAGGAGCATTTTAAATTTGCAAAGGTGATGTTTAGGAGCTGGGTTACATGGCCCTGAAGGTAGGACCATGTTTTTAATTTAGTGAAGCAGTCTCTGAGGACACTCTGTTTTCCTGTGAGAAAACACAAGACACTGGGGAGAGAATGGTCTGAGCATTATTACATACAGAGCTTCGGCTTGCTTCCTGAGATGTTAAGACTTAAATGCAAGAATCTTACTGCAAAATTGTACATAACTTCAGTGGACTTCATATTTTGGATCTCGTAAGTATTTGATTTCTTCTTCATGCTTAAGTATTTGTTGAGTTCTTTCTACCATGTATAAGGCACTATGCTGTGCGTTCTGGGCTGAGAAAAATATATAAGGTACAGGGCTTCATCTCCAAGGGGTGTGTGGGAGACAGATCTGAAGTGCAAGGAACGGAACAATATCTGGGGTGATTGGTGGTGGGCAGAGATGTGCAGATGGCAAAAGTCATTAGCAAGCCAAAAATTTTAGATTAAAACTGTAACAGGTAGATGCAACTTTTAAATATTATCTCAGCATTTGACTGTTATTGTGTTTTCCCAGATCTGCGGGCTGAAGAGAAGATTGAGTAATGAGGTTAATTTAAAAATCTATTCCAGTGTCTGGGTTACAAGTACGAGTCCAACCAAGTACTGTCAATATCTTGAATCAATAGCTACCTTTCATCTCTGTTGGCAAGTAAGTGCTTCAAATGTCATAAACTAAGAGCCGGGTGATGAGGACTTAAAAGAAGGATCTGACCCTATGGCTAAATCCCTCCAACGATCTGTTTCCACTTCAAGGTCTTCACAGACAGATGAGATAAATGCATTTTAATATGTCCTTGCTGGAAATCATCTGAACAAAGCATCTCTGTGAAATTCCTGGAACAGTAAGACCAATAGACTTAAATATTTTACTGCTGTCAGGTTGGAAGGCTCTTGGAACACTGAATTTAAGCAAGAACATTAAGTTTAAGCTTTTCAATCTTTTAGCTATTGAGTAAGAACTGACTGATAAGAACATTGAGATGGAATTGGAAATAAATCAAAAGAGCCTTTTAGATTGTCTTTACCATACTTTGATCCATCAACATATTCCCTTATGTTTGGCTCCCAAGGCAACTGATATAAGTCATCAGAACTCACTTGTGAGTTGTCATCAACTGTATTGAAAGGGCAAGGAACACCAAGATGAGCAGGACTGCTTATTTGGGAATGCTCTCCAATTGTGATTTAGGTATTTTCCATGATTGTTCTTAAAACATAAAAAAGATGAAATCATAAATCACAGTAACTGAGATCTGGAAGTAGGGAAGAGTAAGAACTGATTTTTACTGATCACATACTATGGGTCAGGCACGAAGCTAGACACATCACATTTTACGTCTCATTTAATCCTCGAAACACCCATAAAGGCAGAGGTAGTCTTACTAACTTATGGATATAAGCTAAATGTCTTTGTTTTTTCAAATCCCTCAAGTGTTACTTCATATAAGTTCTGATCACCTGAAAGTCCAACGTGTGCTGATCTTGAGCTGGGAGGGAAGCACTGTATAACTTGGAGATGCTAGTACTGAATGGCTCTACTTAAGAAAAGCAGAGAAAAATAGAGAGGATAAGAGGATGAGAAAGAAGAGGCTGCATGAAACAGCATGCAAGGATGGAGGGAAGGAAGCCAAGAGGCTGGCCATGCAGGAGAGATGTCAGGAGGGGAAAAAATGTTTATAGGATTAAAAAAATTTTTTCTTGCTAAATATTTGCACTGTAAACCATTTCCTCCATTTCCACTCTTCCTTCCAAAAACTCCCCTATATTTTAATAAAATCAACATTGGATTTGCTTTGCAGAGAAACGTTAAGTCTTCAAAGAGGGCATGGCTAGGAACAGCGGTTGCTGAGGCTAGAGGAGTCTGGAGCAGCAGCTTGTGAAATCCATGGAGGTGGAGCAATTGAGACTCCAAGAGTTTGAGTGACAGCCTCGAGATACTACAGCTAGGAAGTGGAACCAGGATTTGGTACTGGGTCTGTATCATTACAGAGGCCATTCTTCTTTTGTCAATACTAGTAGGGAACCTGTGAGAAATGCAAATTCTCAGGCCCCACTTCAGACCTACTCAATCAAAACTCTGGGGGTAGGACCCAGCAACCTGTATTTTAACAAGCCGCCCACGTGATTCTGATTCATGCTCAAGTTTGGGAACCACTGTTCTATAGTACAGATGCTATACAATGCTGTGTCCCCCATAGATTTAGGAAGCATCAAGGTCAATCCCATTGTCCTATAAACAGAAAGCTAAGATTCAGAAAAGTGAACTGACATTCCCAAGGTCAAGTAGCTAGTTTTTTTTTTTTAATAGGTAAAACTGGAACTCAGATTTTTGTAGAAAGTTTTAACCCAATTAACTTTCCATATTTTTGTCAAGGTCTCCAAAAAACTCAATATTACCAAGTCCAATAGGACCTTCTCAATTCCATCTCACCAGACCTCTGGGCAGGGTTTTAAATAATTGATCACTTTTCCTTTCTTGAATCATTTTGATCTCCTGGCTTTGATGACACCACGCTCTTCTGGTTTCCTCTGAGAAGGAGAAAGGCAACCCATGACATCCGGGAGCTAGCCTGATGCTAACAGTCAGAACTTGGTGTTGCTAGCAGCTGGCCCTGCACTCACTGCTGGACTCCCCTTAAACATAAACAGTTTCATAGAAAATCCACCTCAAACAAGGTCACTCTGTGACCACCAGGCATCAAAACAAGAAAAGACTGCTTCATAATGCTGGGTTAACACATCCCTATGTGTGAACATGGTCCAAACCACAAAATACTGAACATCCCATATCCTGGCGAATCCAAGGGACTGCTGCTCCTTTGTGAATTACAGCTTTACCCTTGCTCTTGTCTTCCCTTCTTCTCCACAGATTTATTCAGAAATCCAATCATAGGATTATTCTCTCTTTCTGACAGCATCCAAGCCAGATCAAAATCACCCCAAAGTCACCTACCACAAGCCCAAATCTTATAATAGACTCTCACACCCTTGTATTGAGACACCCATGGATCCCCGTGGTATGTGTTCACCTTTGCTGCAATGAGTAATGAACCCAACTCTGTTCAGTTACAGGTGTGTTTCCTGGTGTCTTCGGCTGGAGGGCATCCACACCGCCTACCTCGCCTCTGCTTTGCCCTGTCTCTTCTGATGAATCATCTTCCTCTTCCAAACGTCTGGAGCTTACTTTTGCTATATCCTCCCCCCTCCTTTTCCTCTCTCTTCACTTCCTCTACAGACAATCTCATCCATAGCATTTACATACTGCTAAATCCCAAATATATATTTATATATTTTCCAGCTTTGACCGTTCCCATCAACTTGGTCTCTTGTACTCACCTGCCTACACTACATAGTCACATGAATATCTAATAAATGGAACTACCATTAATTCAGCTGCTCAGTCCAAAGAGCCTTGGAATCATCCTTGACATTCCTCAATCTCTAACACTCAACATTCAATCCATCGAAGTCCTGTAGGCCCAACCTTTAAATATATGTCCTGAATCCAAGCACTTCTCACAACCCCACCTGCAGCAACCCACCATTCTATCTCCTGCAAGGTTCTGCAGAAGCCTCCTAGTTAGCCTCCCACCATGGTTCCCTCTACTGAGGCAGAGACCAGAACCTAATCTTGCTAGTTTAGCAGAAAGGAATTTACTAGGAGCTGTTTCAGTAGCTTACAGGAACAGTGGGAAAGCTGAAGAAACAAACACCAGCTTGACCCCTAATTAAAACTTTGATGATCCACACTGTAGAAGCAGGCCACCAAAAGAGCTACTGCCACTACTATAATCCCTCAACCGGTAAGGTGACACACCCCAAACTATACAGCCTTGCCACAAACAGGAAGCCAGCACGCTCAGAAGCTGCTCCTCTTGGCAATGATACTTGCCAGCAGAAACAGAGGAACCAGCCAGCCAACTCATGGCCAAAACCCTACTAAATCTCATGTGAATGCATCTGATTGGTGGAACCTACATCAACCCCAGAACCCCAGCTAAACAGGAACCTGGGAGATGTGGGTTTTAGCTTGCTGGTGTCTCCAGGAAGGGGAGGCTCTTTAGAAAGAGGTTGGAATGGATATTGAACATCAAACCCCAGGACCTATTATGCTTCCCCATTTTCATTCTGTCAAGCATAAGCCTCATTATGCCACCACCCTGCTGGGTCAGCACCCTCACAAAAGGTGTGCCATCGTGCTCAGATAAATTCCAAGTCCTTACAAGACATGATCTGGCAGCAGGCACTCCTTCCACTCTCTTTCTTGCTCTTTCTGCCGTAGCCACTCTGGCTTCTTACGGCTCGTTCAACATGCTAGAATATTTCTGTTCCTGGACCACTTGCTTTTCACTCTGTCCAGAAGGATTTTCCCTCAGATACTCACATTGCTTGCTGACCTACTTCACACAGCTCTCTGGCCAAAAGGCCAGCTGGCCTCCCCTGACCACCCTGTTGAAACAGCTCTGCCGCTCAGCCTGCATCACTCCTCTCCCAGTTCACTCCTGCCCCTTATCACACTTGTGTCACTTTCTATGTCTGTATCCTGCTTTATGTCTTCTGATAGCTCTTAGACTGTTGGGGATTCTAATTTTCTGTTTAGGTGTTTATACAGTTGACCCTTGAACAACACAGGTTTGAACTGTGCGGGTCTGCTGATACTCAAGATTTTTTCACTAAATCCGTACTACAGTACTACGTGATCCAAGGTTGGTTAAATCCCTGGATGCGGAACCGCAGATATGGAGGGCATACTGTAAAGTTAGACATGGATTTCCCTCTATTCAGAGGGTCAGGGCCCCCAACCCCCAGTTCAAGGGTCAACTGTATACTCTGTCTCACCTCATTAAAATATAAGTTTCACAACTTTGCTTTGTTATACTTAGAATCAAGAACAACAGTGTCTGGCACATGGTAGAGGTCAGAGGTCAATGTATATTTGTAAAATAAATTGATTATTCAGTCCATCAAGATAATTCCCAAAGTGTGAACTAAGAAATGTAGGTATCAGTAATGAAGTAAATGTAGTTCAGGTCCACAGTTCCTTATCCTTAATTCTGAACTCCAAAAACTCTATTAACTCAAAGTTTGGTAACTTTTTTTCTTAATAACTCATCTACTTTTTTCACGGGACACCATTTTTACTTGAAAGAACAAATGACAAGAAAATTATGGTTATTTAGACTTGGGTATTTGGCAAACATATTTTTAAAGTGGAATGAAGTGGGCCTATAGGTTCAAAGAAAACAACTGACAGTGTTTATTATTAATGATAAAATTTAAGCTTTTAAGTGAAAATTAGAATTTTGAAGAACTTGTATTCACCATAGTAAGCTTGTCAGCTTTCCAATACTTGACAACTTTTTTGATGAGCTCAGTGGTGATATTAATGAATAGAATTTTAAATTTTGTATGATGAAATGTGCTAATATTTGCAAAATCAGCATAACTCAGTAAACCAATATTTGCCAAATGGCCAATGCACCACGTTACAAAATGAATGGGTAAAAGATCTATTTAATGTGCAAGACGGGGCTTCCCAGGTGGTGCAGTGGTTAAGAATCCACCTGCCAATGCAGGGAACGTGGGTTCGAGCCCTGGTCCAGGAAGATCCCACATGCTGTGGAGCAACTAAGCCCGTGAGCCACAACTACTGGACCTGCGCTCTAGAGCCCAAGAGTCACAACTACTGAGCCCAAGTGCTGCAACTGCTGAAGCCCACGGGCCTAGAGCCTGTGCTCTGCAACAAGAGAAGCCACCACAATGAGAAGCCCGCGCACTGCAACGAAGAGTAGCCTCTGCTCGCTGCAACTAGAGAAAGCCCATGCACAGTGACGAAGACCCAATGCAGCCAATAATAAATAAATTTATAAAAAAATAAAGTGCAAGACAGATCTAGGGATTTTAATGAGTACAAAAATTTCATCGATAAGATTTCATATTCCACAGTTTTACTAACCTCTATGAAGCTACTAATTATCAGGTTGTGGTGTAGTATCAAAGAAAAATATCCACACTTATATGAAAAGGCTGTTAAAAGACTCCTTTCTTTTCCAACTACATATCTGTGTGAGGCTGAATTTTTAATCAAAACAGCATATCACAACCAATTGAATGAAGAAGCAGGTTAGGAATCCAGTTCTCTTTTATTAAGCCAAACATTAAAGAGATTTGCAAAAATGTAAAATAATGTCACTCTTTTCACTATTCTTTTTGTATTGGAAAACATAGTTATTTTTCATAATGAATATGGTATATATATATTTAAATGTCATGTGTCTTATGGTTATTTTTAATGAATTAATAAATATTTCTAAACCATCAGTTTTAATTTCTAATATGGTAAATATTGATAGATATATTCCATATAACAAAAGCTCTCTGAAGTTCCATGATTTTTTAAGAGTATAAAGAGATCCAGAGACCAAAAATATGAAAACTGCTGTTTTAAAGCAGTTTATCAAATTAATATATAAATTAAATGCAGATGAAATCATAACAATAATGATATATTTTTATGCAACTCAACCAATTAATTCTGAAGTTCATTTGGAAAAGAAAATGTGCATTAATAACCAAGGAAATTTCAACAAAGTACATCAATGAAAAGGGACATCCCCACTTATATTAAAACACAATATAAAACTACAGCAATTGTAACTATTGTATTGGGTACAGAAGTAGATAAGTAGATCAATGGAACAGAAAAATGCAGAAATGACTCAAAATGTAATTATGGACAGATTTGGGTGAAAAACAATGTTGGATCCTGTTTTGGTTCTTAGTTGCAGACAATAAAATCCACTCAAACTGGCTTAAGATAAAAGGAATTTATTAAGGGGTATGTGGTGCTCACAAAATTGTTTTAGTAAATAAAAAGAAAAAGATTCCAGGCTGCATTTCCAGGAATGACTACCAAAACCAAACCCAGAATTAAAGAGCTAAGGCACCTGATGCATGCACAAGAGAAAGCTGCAGAATTAGGAGCTGCTACCACAGCTGCTGCTCCAGAACTACACCCCTTTGCCATCTCAGGAAGCTGCCAAAACAGGAATCCATCTGCCTAATTAGAAGCAGCCACCATAGTTGCTGACTCTAGTACTTGATAGCTCTGCCAAGATCCAAGTCTGCCAAATGAATACCCCATGCCCTTCTTTTCGCTCTAAATAACTCAGTTCAGCATGGACATATATACACTACCAAATGTAGAATAGCTAGCTAGCGGGAAGCAGCCGCATGGCACAGGGAGATCAGCTCAGTGCTTTGTGACCACCTAGAGGGGTGGGATAGGGATGGTGGGAGGGAAATGCAAGAGGGAGGGGATATGGGGATATATGTATACCTATAGCTGATTCACTTTGTTATACAGCAGAAACTAACACAACATTGTGAAGCAACTATACTCCAATAAAGATGTTAGAATAAATAAATAAATAAATAAATAAATAACTCAGTTCAAATACAAGTCTCTTGTAAGTACCTCCTACTGGTAGAGCCAGACTCACATCCAAAAATCCCAGTTCTATGAAAATCTGGAAGGAAGGTGAAATGGTCTTTGAGTGAGGCATTCCATTGTGTTAACCATGATCCTTATCTTGCACCATAACAACAACAAATTACAAAGGGGTTACAAGAAAATATAGGCAAGCATTTTTATAATCATGGGAAGGGGAAAGATTTCATAAACAAAATACAAACCCCAGAAACCCCTTATGAACAAATGACGGCTTCAACTACCTAAAAGTTTAAAGCTCATATATGAAAAAAGATACACAAACAAAATTAAAAAGACTTGCAGCTGACTGGTAGACAATATATGTCATATGTTAGACCTCTGCAAGGAAGTGGGGCAGGAAGTGCCCCTGGTGCTGCCAGCACCCTGCTGTGTGAGGCAGGTCATGTGGCTCCTCTGGATTTCACCCGCCTCAGCTGGAAAACGAGGGGCATGACCTATAGCTGCTTTCCAGACCCACAGGCATGTCCAAAGCTGAAGTCATCACTTGCTCCCAAACCTGCTCTGTCTCCCAGGCCCCCATCTCAGCCAATGGCCCTGCTCCCCACCCAGTCACCCAGACCAGAAACCTGGGGGTCGTTTAGAATGCTCCCTTCCCTTCACCCACGGTCTCCTCAGTCACAGGTCCTGCCCCTTCTCCCTCCTACATGTCTCCCAGTGCGGCCATCTGAATTCCAGACCCAGCAACATCACCATCTCTGCTGCCTACTGCACAAGTCCCAGCCTCTACTGCACCCTCCTATTCTTCCACACAGAAGCCATGTGAGGGATCACACTTATATTAAGATCTGGATTTTTAAAAATTTTAAAAATACTCAAAACAATGACTTTTAACGTCCAGAATTGATACTTTCATACTGTAGTTGGGACAATACAGCAGTGGAGTTTTTGTGGAAGGTTATTGAGGAACATCCATCAAATTTTTAAATGTACTATAAATACCCTTTGATACTGATATTGTACCTGGCATTTTCCGACCTGCAGGAATACTCACACACGTGCCTATAGGGATGTATGCAGTGATCTTCACTACAGCAATTCAAAATAATAAATATTCAGTAAATGTAAATTTCTATCAATAGAGACATGATTAAATAAAATGCAGTAAATGCACAGGATGGATGTTGCAACAGCAGTTAAAAAAAGAATGAGGCAAATCTGTCTGTATGGATATGAGTTTTCAAGATATAATGGTTGAATAAATAAAACAAGTTGTAGAATAATCATGCAGTAGGATAACACCTATGTATTGAAAAGCTGCTCTCCATCATATCTGTAGGGGCAAATACTTGTTGGCAACTGCACAGGAGTCTAGAGGCATAACACACACCCCTTAACAGAGGTGACTTCCGGGAAGGCCAATGCAGCTGGGGCGGGAAAGAGGTTGTGCAAAGAGCCGTTTTTTAAATCTGTACATCTTCCTTATTGTTTGATATTTTACCAAAATATATTTGGATCTTACAATTAAAATTTAAAAGCTTATTTTGCTGCTATTATGATATTTGGCAATAAATACATATTTTTACATTTCAGGGCATCATTTGGGGCTGTTCAGCACAATAACAATCATGGTAGGTGTTTTCAACGGTTAGCTATATTTTCTGAAATCAGGTTGTGCTTATATTTTGGGTAATGGCCATATTCTTAATAATTAATTCCATGTAATTTTTAACCACCTTGCTTATTCATGTGCGACACATTTCTTGATTTTATAACTGGAATAGTACTAATTCCTGAGCCTTTAGCAATAGTGTCAGCCTCCCGGTTGCCACCCCAATTCTTTCTCCCCAAATTATTATATCCGTATTTTCCACCTCCATATAACCATGAATTTGTGACAAATCACAGTAACCACAAGGGAAAAGGAATAAATGACAGAACACTCTCAAAACCCTGTCTTTCCTGAAATAATGCAGCAGTATTGATTTAGAACAGTTGAATCATTACCATCTCTTCTGTAAATACATCAATCAGACAGAAATAGCTTATGAGAACTGAATCTCTTCCTGCTTCAAAGTGCTCTGACTGTAGGGTAACTAAGAATCACGGAAGACTTGAAATTGCAACAAAAGGAATTTAGGTCAAGTTTAATGATAGATTTCCCATCTGTGAATGTTATTAAATATTCACAGAATTATGAAACCCTGATGAACACCTATTCTAAGAAAAAAAAAATTGCACTTCTCTCCACCATCATTGATAGCACTTTAGCCATTCCACAAGCATTTTTTATTTTAATTTTTTAATCTTTGTTTTTCATGGTCAAAAGCTTCTACCATGAACATTTGTTTCTGTTAAAGCAGATTATAAGTTCTCATCAGTACAAATACATATAACTTACATTTGATTGTAAGGCCAACGTTCAAAAGTAAAAATGAGATGGGATCTCATGTTGTTACGAGAGGTCAAGTGGCTGCAACTGGCAAATGGGATGTTCTGCTCACCACAAGGGAGAGGGATGGACACACACACCCCCACACACATGCAGTCATAAGCATTTTTTAAATGCGTCCCAGGTGCCACATTCTGTGCCTGTGACTGGGAAATAGAGAAATAAACGACACCTGATCCTACACGCAAAGAACTTGTCAAACCTGTAGGAGGAATGACATACATTCATCTGCCCATTTGATCTTTCAGTCATTTGTTGACAAGCATTATTGACTGCTTACAAATGCCAACACAGGGCTAAGACTAGGGATACAGAGCTGCCCATACTAAACTATGAAAGTACAGTAAGAAAACAAAGTTTGGTAACAGAGTAGAGCAAGATTATTCCATGTGATAGGAAATAAACCTTCACACAAAGGACATTTGAGCTGAGTCATAGGTAGGGTTTTAATAGGTACAGACACAAGAGGAGGGAATTTCAGGTTGAAGAAATAGTGGGAGCAAAAGGAAGAGAAACATGATAGTAGAGGATAGATTGGCTTAGAGCTTAAGGCATAAGTGAAACTCAGTATGTGACAAACACCATAGGGTATTAGGTGCTTAAAAAACAACCCCAAATCTCAATAGCTCACATCCCATCACAGTCAAATTTAGTATTCAGTGGGTAGCCTTCCACATGGAGATTCATGGACCTATGCATCTACTATTTCTGTCTTCCATATGACTCTGTGTGTGTGTGTGTGTGTGTGTGTGTGTGTGTGTGTGTGTGTATCTGAGAGAGAGAGAGAGAGAGACAAAGAGAGACAGAGAGAGAGAGAGATCATGCCACAGAGGAGGTTGCAGGGAGTAAGACCAAGATTGGAAGGGCATACATCACTTCTGCCCACATTCTATAGCCAGAAGTAAGTTACACGGACATGGTCCCACTAAACTGGAAAGGAGACAGGGCTAGGTCATTTCCCCGAGTGCCGAGGACATAAGCAGACCTGGTTTATAATCACTTAGCATTGTCTGTGCCACAGAAACAAGATAATCTATGAAGGTAATTCATTTAAGATGACTCTTGCTTAGCATTTAAGTATTTAGTACTGAAGTATTAATTCACTGACCATAATCACCATCATGTATATTGCAAGCAAACATTTTGCAGGTAACTGTTTTGCAAGACGATGTGCTAGACTCTGAACATGCAAGAAGTGACAGAATATACTGAAAGAGCTTACAATCGAGGCAGGGATCAGGACTTACACATAAGGAGAGAAGTAACACTGTGTAACTTACAGTAAGTGCCACGAGACAGAGCAACACTGACTGGCTTTAGTTTCTGATTCATACAACATTACTACAAATAAAGGAAGCACATATAATGTTCTCCAGATTTTCTTACAGTTCTATGGTAGGCTTACCGTGTTCTCCAAGCACAGAGACAAACATACAGTATTGCCCCTTTAAAACTCAGAGCTTCGAAAAAGAAAACTGAAGACCTTGTACAGAGAGCAGTATTTGCTCTCTGAGGGGAGATACAATTCATACAGCTGTCACGGTGATTTATTCAGTAAGACTTCTGAAGGAAGTTAATTGACTTCCTGACAAGTAAAAACAAAAAAGGAAATAAAACTTTTGACGTTTTATTGGGATCATTTACATTTGTCATGTAGAGGTGGTCTACCATAATCATTAAGAATACTGGCGTTAGGGGAGGAGCTTCAAGATGGCAGAAGAGTAAGACGTGGAGATCACCTTCCTCCCAACAAATACATCAGAAATACATCTACATGTGGAACAACTCCTAAAGAACACCTACTGAATGCTGGCAGAAGACCTCAGACCTCCCAAAAGGCAAGAAACTCCCCACGTACCTGGGTAGGGCAAAAGAGAAAAGAAAAAACAGAGACCAAAGAATAGGGACAGTACCTGCACCAGTGGGAGGGAGCTGTGAAGGAGGAAAGGTTTCCACACACCAGGAGCCCCTTCGCGGGCGGAGACTGCGGGAGGCGGAGCGGGGAGCTTCGGAGCCGCGGAGGAGAGCGCAGCCACAGGGCGCGGAGGGCACAGCGGGGAGATTCCCGCACAGAGGATCGGCGCCGACCGGCGCTCACCAGCCCGAGAGGCTTGTCTGCTCACCTGCTAGGGCAGGCGGGGCTGCGAGCTAAGCCTCGGGCTTCGGTCGGAGCACAGGGAGAGGACTGGGGTTGGCTGCATGAACACAGCCTGCAGGCGGTTAGTGCGCCACGGCTGGCCGGGAGGGAGTCTGGGAAAAAGTCTGGAGCAGCCGACGAGGCAAGAGACTTTTTCTTGCCTCTTTGTTTCCTGGTGCGCGAGGAGAGGGGATTCAGAGCGCCGCTTAAAGGAGCTCCAGAGACGGGCGCGAGCCGCGGCTAAAAGCGCGGACCCCAGAGACGGGCATGAGACCCTAAGGCTGCTGCCGCCGCCACCAAGAAGCCTGTGTGCGAGCACAGGTCACTCTCCACACCTCCCCTCCCGGGAGCCTGTGCAGCGCGCCACTGCCAGGGTCCCGGGATCCAGGGACAACTTCCCCGGGAGAACGCGCGCCTCAGGCTGGTGCAATGTCCCGCCGGCCTCTGCCGCCGCGGGCCCGTCCCGCATTCCATACCCCTCCCTCTCCCCAGCGTGAGTGGGCCAGAGTCCCCGAATCAGCTGCTCCTTTAACCCCGTCCTGTCTGAGAGAAGAACAGACGCCCTCAGGCGACCTTCACGCAGAGGCAGGTCCAAATCCAAAGCTGAACCCCGGGAGCTGTGCGAACAAAGAAGAGAAAGGGAAATCTCTCCCAGCAGCCTCAGGAGCAGCGGATTAAATCTCCACAATCAACTTGATGTACCCTGCATCTGTGGAATACCTGAACAGACAACGAATCATCCCAAAATGAGGAGGTGGACTTAGGGAGCAAAGCTATATATATATATATTTTTCCCTTTTTCTCTTTTTGTGAGTGTGTATGTGTATGCTTCTGTGTATGATTTTGTCTGTATAGCTTTGCTTTTACCATTTGTCCTAGGGTTCTGTCCGTTTTTCTAAATTTTTTTATGTGGTACGCGGGCCTCTCACTGCTGTGTCCTCTCCCGTTGTGGAGCACACGCTCAGCGGCCATGGCTCAAGGGCCCAGCCGCTCTGCAGCATGTGGGATCTTCCTGGACCGGGGCACGAACCCGTGTCCCCTGCATCGGCAGGTGGATTCTCAACCACTGCGCCACCAGGGAAGGCCTTTTTTTTTACTTAAAAATTTTTTTTTCTTAATAATTATTTTTTATTTTAATAACTTTATTTTATTTTATCTTCTTTCTATTTTTTCTCCCTTTTATTCTGAGCTGTTTGGATGAAATCCTTCCTTCCTTCCCAATTTTTTTTTCTTAATAATTATTTTTTATTTTAATAACTTTATTTTATTTTATCTTCTTTCTATTTTTTCTCCCTTTTATTCTGAGCCGTGTGGAGGACAGGCTATTGGTGCTCCACCAGGTGTCAGTGCTGTGCCTCTGAGGTGGGAGAGCCAAGTTCAGGACACTGGTCCACAAGAGACCTCCCAGCTCCACATAATATCAAACAGCTAAAATCTCCCAGAGATCTACATCTCAACGCCAAGACCCAGCTTCACTCAACGACCAGCAAGCTACAGTGCTGGACACCTTATGCCAAACAACTAGCAAGACAGGAATACAACCCCATCCATTAGTAGAGAGGCTGCCTAAAATCATAATAAGGCCACAGACACCCCAAAATACGCCACCAGACATGGACCTGCCCACCAGAAAGACAAGATCCAGCCTCATCCACCAGAACACAGGCACTAGTCCCCTCCACCAGGAAGCCTACACAACCCACTGAACCAACCTTAGCCACTGGGGACAGACACCAAAAACAACGGGAACTACGAACCTGCAGCCTGCAAAAAGGAGACCCCAAACACAGTAAGATAAGCAAAATGAGAAGACAGAAAAACACACAGCAGATGAAGGAGCAAGATAAAAACCCACCAGACCTAACAAATGAAGAGGAAATAGGCAGTCTACCTGAAAAAGAATTCAGAATAATGATAGTAAAGATGATCCAAAATCTTGGAAGTAGAATAGAGAAAATACAAGAAACGTTTAACAAGGACCTAGAAGAACTAAAGAGCAAACAAGCAATGATGAACAACATGATAAATGAAATTTAAAATTCTCTAGAAGGGATCAATAGCAGAATAACTGAGGCAGAAGAATGGATAAGTGACCGAGGAAGATAAAATAGTGGAAATAACTACTGCAGAGCAGTAATGAAAGAATGAAAAGAACTGAGGACAGTCTCAGAGACCTCCGGGACAACATTAAATGCACCAACATTCAAATTATATGGGTCCCAGAAGAAGAAGAGAAAAAGAAAGGGACTGAGAAAATATTTGAAGAGATTATAGTTGAAAACTTCCCTAATATGGGAAAGGATATAGTTAATCAAGTCCAGGAAGCACAGAGAGTCCCATACAGGATAAATCCAAGGAGAAACATGCCAAGACACATATTAATCAAACTATCAAAAATTAAATACAAAGAAAAATTATTAAAAGCAGTGGGGGAGGGCTTCCCTGGTGGCGCAGTGGTTGAGAATCTGCCTGCTGATGCAGGGGACACGGGTTCGAGCCCTGGTCTGGGAAGATCCCACATGCCACGGAGCAACTAGGCCCGTGTGCCACAACTACTGAGCCTGCGCGTCTGGAGCCTGTGCTCCGCAACAAGAGAGGCTGCAACAATGAGAGGCCCGCGCACCGCGATGAAGAGGGGCCCCCGCTTGCCGCAACTAGAGAAAGCCCTTGCACAGAAAAGAAAACCCAACACAGACAAAAAATAAATAAATTAATTAAAAAAAAAAAAAAGCAGTGGGGGAAAAACAACAAATAACACAAAAGGGAATCCCCATAAGATTAACAGCTGATCTTTCAGCAGAAGCTCTGCAAGCCAGAAGGGAGTGGCAGGACATATGTAAAGTGATGATTAAAGTGATGAAGGAGAAAAACCTGCAACCAAGATTACTCTACCCAGCAAGGATCTCATTCAGATTTGATGGAGAAATTAAAACCTTTACAGACAAGCAAAAGCTGAGAGAATTCAGCACTGCCAAACCAGCTTTACAACAAATGCTAAAGGAACTTCTCTAGGTAGGAAACACAAGAGAAGGAAAAGACCTACAACACAATTAAGAAAATAGGAATAGGAACATTCATATTGATAATTACCTTAAATGTAAATGGATTAAATGCTCCAACCAAAAGACATACACTGGCTGAATGGATACAAAAACAAGACCTGTATATATGCTGTCTACAAGAGACCCACTTCAGATCTAGGGACACATACAGACTGAAAGTGAGGGGATGGAAAAAGATATTCCATGCGAATGGAAATCAAAAGAAAGCTGGAGTAGCAACTCGCATTATCAGACAAAGTAGACTTTAAAATAAAGACTATTACAAGAGACAAAGAAGGACACTAAATAATGATCAAGGGATCGATCCAAGAAGAAGATATAACAATTGTAAATATTTATGCACCCAACATAGGAGCACCTCAATATAGAAGGCACCCCAATATATAAGGCAAATACTAACAGCCATAAAAGGGGAAATCGACAGTAACACAATCATAGTAGGGGACTTTAACACCCCTACTATGGACTTTCACCAATGGACAGATCATCCAAAATGAAAATAAATAAGGAAACACAAGCTTTAAATGATATGTTAAACAAGAAGGACTTAATTGATATTTATAGGACACTCCATCCAAAAACAACAGAATACATATTCTTCTCGAGTGCTCATGGAACATTCTCCAGGATAGATCGTATCTTGGGTCACAAATCAAGCCTTGGTAAATTTAAGAAAATTGAAATCGTATCAAGTATCTTTTCCAACCACAACGCTATGAGACTAGATATCAATTACAGGAACAAATCTGTAAAAAATACAAGCACATGGAGGCTAAACAATACACTACTTAATAACCAAGAGATCACTGAAGAAATCAAAGAGGAAATCAAAAAATACCTAGAAACAAATGACAAGGAAAACACGACGACCCAAAACCTATGGGATGCAGCAAAAGCAGTTCTAAGAGGGAAGTTTATAGCAATACAATCCTACCTTAAGAAACAAGAAACATCTCAAATAAACAACCTAACCTTACACCTAAAGCAGTTAGAGAAAGAAGAACAAAAACCCTAAAGTTAGCAGAAGGAAAGAAATCATAAAGATCAGATTAGAAATAAATGAAAAAGAAATGAAGGAAACAATAGCAAAGATCAATAAAACTAAAAGCTGGTTCTTTGAGAAGATAAACAAAATTGATAAGCCATTAGCCACACTTTGAGGGAGAAGACTCAAATCCATAGAATTAGAAATGAAAAAGGAGAAGTAACAAATGACACTGCAGAAATACAAAGGATCATGAGAGATTACTACAAGTAACTCTATGCCAATAAAATGGACAACCCGGAAGAAATGCACAAATTCTTAGAAATGCACAACCTTCTGAGACTGAACCAGGAAGAAATAGAAAATAGAAAATATGAACAGACCAATCACAAGCACTGAAATTGAAACGGCGATTAAAAATCTTCCAACAAACAAAAGCCCAGGACCACATGGCTTCACAAGTGAATTCTATCAAACATTTAGGGAAGAATGAGCTAACACCTATCCTTCTCAAACTCTTCCAAAATATAGCAGAGGGAAGAACACTTCCAAGCTCATTCTACGAGGCCACCATCACCCTGATACCAAAACCAGACAAAGATGTCACAAAGAAGGAAAATTACAGGCCAATATCACTGATGAACATAGAAGAAAAAATCCTCAACAAAATACTAGCAAACAGCATCCAACAGCACATTAAAAGGATCATACACCATGATCAAGTGGGGTTTATTCCAGGCATGCAAGGATTCTTCAATATGTGCAAGTCAATCAACGTGATACACCATATTAACAAATTGAAGGAGAAAAACCATATGATCATCTCAATAGATGCAGAGAAAGCTTTTGACAAAATTCAACACCCATTTATGATAAAAACCCTGCAGAAAGTAGGCATAGACTACTTTCCTCAGCATGATAAAGGCCATATATGAGAACCCCACAGCCAACATCGTCCTCAATGGTGAAAAACTGAAAGGATTTCCACTAAGATCAGGAACAAGACAAGGTTGCCCACTCTCACAACTATTATTCAACATAGTTTTGGAAGTTTTAGCCACAGCAATCAGAGAAGAAAAAGAAATAAAAGGAATCCAAATCGGAAAAGAAGAAGTAAAGCTGTCAGTGTTTGCAGATGACATGATACTTCACATAGAAAATCCTAAAGATGCTACCAGAAAACTACTAAAGCTAATCAATGAATTTGGTAAAGTAGCAGGATACAAAATTAACGCACAGAAATCTCTAGCATTCCTATACACTTATGATGAAAAATCTGAAAGTGAAATTAAGAAAACACTCTCATTCACCATTGCAACAAAAAGAATAAAATATCTCGGAATAAACCTACCTAAGGAGACAAAAGACCTGTATGCAGAAAATTATAAGACACTGATGAAAGAAATTAAAGATGATACAAATAGATGGAGAGATATACCATGTTCTTAGATTGGAAGAATCAACATTGTGAAAATGACTCTCCTACCCAAAGCAATCTACAGATTCGGTGCAATCCCTATCAAACTACCACTGGCATTTTTCACAGAACTAGAACAAAAAATTTCACAATTTGTATGGAAATGCAAAAGACCCCGAATAGCCAAAGCAATCTTGAGATCGAAAAACGGAGCTGGAGGAATCAGGCTCCCTGACTTCAGACGATACTACAAAGCTACAGTAATCAAGACAGTATGGTACTGGCAGAAAACCAGAAATATAGATCAACGGAACAGGAGAGAAAGCCCAGAGATAAACCCATGCACATATGGTCACCTTATCTTTGATAAAGGAGGCAAGAATATACAGTGGAGAAAAGACAGCCTCTTCAATATGTGGTGCTGGGAAAACTGGACCGCTACATGTAAAAGTATGAGATTAGAACACTTCCTAACACCGTACACAAAAATAAGCTCAAAATGGATTAAAGACCTAAATGTAAGGCCAGAAACTATCAAGCTCTTAGAGGAAAACATAGGCAGAACACTCTATGACATAAATCACAGCAAGATCCTTTTTGACCCACCTCCTAGAGAAATGGAAATAAAAACAAAAATAAACAAATGGGACCTAATGAAACTTCAAAGCTTTGGCACAGCAAAGGAAACCATAAACAAGACCAAAAGACAGCCCTCAGAATGGGAGAAAATATTTGCAAATGAAGCAACTGACAAAGGATTAATCTCCAAAATTTATAAGCAGCTCATGCAACTCAATATCAAAAAAGCAAACAACCCAATCCAAAAATGGGCAGAAGACCTAAATAGACATTTCTCCAAATAAGATATACAGACTGCCAATAAACACATGAAGGAATGCTCATCATCATTAATCACTAGAGAAATGCAAATCAAAAGTACAATGAGATATCATCTCCCACCAGTCAGAATGGCCATCATCAAAAAATCTACAAACAATAAATGCTGGAGAGGGTGTGGAGAAAAGGGAACCCTCTTGCAGTGTTGGTGGGTATGTAAATTGATACAGCCACTGTGGAGAACAGTATGGAGGTTCCTTAAAAAACTACCAATAGAACTACCATACGACCCAGCAATCCCACTACTGGGCATAACCCCTGAGAAAACCATAATTCATGTACCAAAATGTTCATTGCAGCTCTATTTAAAATAGCCAGGACATGGAAGCAACCTAAGTGTCCATGAACAGATGAATGGATAAAGAAGTTGTGGCATATATATGCAATGGAATATTACTCAGCCATAAAAAGAAAGGAAATTGAGTTATTTGTAATGAGGTGGATGGACCTAGAGTCTGTCATATAGAGTGAAGTAAGTCAGAAAGTGAAAAACAAATACCGTATGCTAACACATATATATGGAATCTAAGAAAAAAAAAAAGGTCATGAAGAACCTCGGGGTAAGACAGGAATAAAGACACAGATCTACTAGAGAATGGACCTGAGGATATGGGGAGGGGGAAGGGTAAGCTGGGACAAAGTGAGAGAGTGGCATGGACATATATACACTACCAAATGTAAAATGGATGGCTAATGGGAAGCAGCCGCATAGCACAGGGAGATCAGCTCTGTGCTTTGTGACCACCTAGAGGCGTGCGATAGGGAGGGTGGGAGGGAGGGAGATGCAAGAGGGAAGAGATATGGGGACATATGTATATGTATAACTGATTCACTTTGTTATAAAGCAGAAACTCACACACCATCGTAAAGCAATTATACTCCAATAAAGATGTTAAAAAAAAAAAAGAATACTGTCGTTAAAGTTAGAACCAAATCATTTCAAATCGCAGCCCCATCATTTATTGGCTTTGAGCAAGTTATTTAACTTCCTTTAAGCTCAGTTTCCCCATTTGTTAAAAAAAAGGATAATAATAATTATGCTGCCTTGGGCTCTCCTGAGGACTATGTGAGTTAATGCATTGTTGTACTTTGTCCAACACCTGGCACATGATAAATATCTTTAAAATTAATTTTTAGGATGATGTTAAAATCAGTGTTTTGGGAGATTACTTAATAACATGATTTGTTGCACAAAGATATAATTTTAAATAAAAATGAATATAATATCCCAATTTTGATTTTAAAAGTATTAAACAGATGGACTCACACAGGCAGACAGGAAGGAAATGCACCAAAATGTTAACAATAGTGTCTTTCAGTGGTACAGTTATGGGTATTTTTTCATTTTCATGCAATTCTGAATTCTCAGATGTTTTTAGAGTAAAAATTTATTTCTTTCATACACACTCTATTATCTCAAAAATTCCTTCCATCTCTTAAACTTTATATGCACACATAAGTGTTTTATTAACATGATGTGATTCTTTTATGTTATTTTCTCATGAAATCAAGAAAACTTCTTGGAGGAAATTCTTTGCTTTACTCCTGTGTTAGAATAATCGGCCAGTAACATTAAAATTTAACCTGCTGAGAAGCAAATGGTTTCTGCCCCTAGATTTTTTCTGTTTCAGTCAATAGTAAAGAGCTAAAATATCTTTTCAAATCCTTGTTTTTCCCCTTCTTTCTCTAACATGCACCTGGGTCCAGAATGTTGGATTAATTCCAAATAATTCCTAAGAAAAAAATTTCCCTAACAGTTGAACGTGACAATCAGAGACATAGAACTCCAAGCCATTTCAGACTTTCTTTAAAGCTGGAGCTAAAATATACTGAATTTTTACATATGCTGTAGTTTATAAATTTAGGTGTAAATTGAATTTATGAAAAAAAAACTTCATTTGTTTTTCCATGTGAGATGGCTTTCTCGCTTGCATGAACATTTCTTCAGTCAGGTTAGCCTGTGGGTAAAGAAAGTTCTTTTAACCTGGACTCAGTTTGGGTATAGGAAAATTGTGTTTGGCATTTCTCTTAAATTGTTCTCTTCAGGTTAGACTGATTTGATTTCCGATCAGATAAAACAGAGCTCACAAGGGATGGCTACGTATATTACATTACCCTTGCCTGTGTGTGGCCAGAATAGTGAGTGCAGAAAAGCCTTGGCCTTCAGGAATGTAAGAGCCACTGTCCAAAATGATGGAAGAGTTTGCTCCTGCAATAACAGAAAATGTTCGGGCCAAGGGCCTTCTCACCTGTCTGCCCCTTGGCAATGACTTCAACCTCTGGGCCAGTTCACTTGCAATCTTCCCCTTAGGAAGGCATTTTCTTTAGTTTGTTATTCCTGTTAGGTGATGACTGTTCATTTTGCTTTTAGACAACAAACAAAACAAAAACAAAATAATCTGCAAAAACCAAAATACCTTTTTCTGGCCTTTTTGTTCAATTGGATTTTTTAATCACCTCCCTACTCATTAACTTTATTTTATTTCCTTTGCTTCTTTCACGTTAAATAGGAAAAAGGAAGTACAAATTCCAGGTCAGCAGGTATGAGCACAGTCTTACGTCTCAAGCCAAGTATGCTGTTTTCTCTGATTATCTGTACACAGATTCCTCATGGTTGTTAAGGCATATTCCCTGCCCTGGTCTCAGCCAAATGCCTTGAATAATGGAAGTAAACCAATCTTTGCAACTCTTCCCCATGTTAGTTTATATCTTTGCTTGACTACTATTTCCAAACATAACAAGTTTCTTGATGAAACTAACTAGAGAAGGAAGGAGAAAGGGAGTGGCAAAGGCTATGTTGTGGAAATATCCACCTCATTCTTTGTCCAGACGCCTGAAGAGACTTTGTTTGTGTTCTGCTGTTTCTCAACACCCATTGTCGATACCGCATGGAAGAATCCCAGCTCTGGAAGGGACTTTGAGATGTCTCGGAAGCATGATCTCCCCTCTGATGTATGGATTCCCTGTGCAAAGATCAGCGATAAGTAAGCTGGCCTCTTCGTCTGCCTGTCCAGAGACAAAGATTTGTACCTGTTGAAGAAGCCAGCCCAGCTTCCAGGCAGCTCAAACTTTAGAAACCTCTTGTTCTTACTGAGTCTAAATGTGCTTCCCCGTAATTCGCCTTCGCTGGTCCAAGTCTGCCCTCTGGAGCCTCTCAGAATAAGTCTCCTTCCTCTTCCATCTTGCAAGTTCTTCCTAAATTCTTCACATGAATTAAATAGGAGCTAGTACCAGTTATTAACTCCACATCCAATCCTTTGAAATCCAGCTTGGAAAACAGGAAGCTCCTACTCAACCTTTAGATAATAAATGGGTAAGATAAACAAGGCACCAAATCCCCCTCTATATTTTACAACTTTCTAGATCCAGGCAAAAATGCTTACAGTTTGTTTTAAGAACTGTAAGGGACCTCAGTGATCTGAGGTCTAACTCAATTCCCTGAATTTTCAGGCGAGTAATCTAAGATCCAGAGATCTTGGTTGAGATTGGGGTCAAAGAACTCTGGTTATCGTAATTCTGGTGGTAGGATTGTAGGAGCGCAGTACTGTCTTGCTTGTTCTCAGAATATAAACACTGTACTTTGACAATTACAAATAGTTTTCCAACAAAATTTTCTTATGGCACAGTTTTCTGAAGCTATTTTATAGTAAGTTAACTTCTAGTAACATATATTAGTACCTAATTTTAATTACTATTCTAGTCTAAATTTAAAAAAAAATTTTTACCTCCCCCGAAGTTCCAAAAATATTGTCAGAGAAAAATAAAACCACTTCAAAATTCACCTTCCATTTTCCCCAGAATATCAAATCTCTAGGAACTACATATACACACATAAGTGCACACATAAGCACATGCACACACACACACACACAATGAATCTACTCCTCCGTTCTTCTAAGAGCTGACTTTCATATAAACTCAAGATCACCATTAACAATAGGTAGATGTAATCAAGATGCTTACCCAGGGAGCTGATACTTGACTGTACCTAACAAAACACGATGTAAATACAACAAGTAATTTAAGCACAGTACGAGATGGGGCACATATGGCTGTGTCTTTGACAGAGCCATGAACAGCTTTCAGGTTTGGAAATGCTATGGTAATTGTGACTTCTATATTTAAAACAACTGGACTTACACTGCTGCACTTGAGTACTTAAAATAATATTAAAGGAAAGGAACAAGAGGGCCTTCCACATGTTGATACTGCTTCTCACACACTTGATTGGTAACAGCAGGGATGCCAGATCAATAAAATGCATGAGGACAGAGTTGTGGCTACAAATAGGGATATGCCATGCTCTGAAACAACATACAGTCCCTTTCTCCTTAAAAATATATAGAAGAACGTAAAAGTGAAAATTCCATTGCCCAGAGAGAACCACTATTAACATTTTGGTATACTTGTCCAGTATTTTTCCTGCACATATATGTGAATATATAATTTACCTAACCTAAAATCTTTTCTATGCTGTTTCACTTAACATTCTATTTTATTTCCAGGTCACTAAATTATCTTCAAAATCATGCCTCTGTATTTTTCTACATTCTAGATGTTCTACTTTTTATACGACACATTTTCTGTTGTTGGAATTTCTTTTTTACAGTCTTCCTTTTCCTACCATGAAAATAAGGTCACTTTCTCACTCCCTATCTATTTGAAGCTGAAAACAAACAACACATACAGAAAAAAAAAAAAAATCAGAACTGAGTTTCTGTGCCTGAGAGTGCTTCTTGGAAAAGCATTATATAATAGCACCGCAAAAAAAGTAGAGATAAAATAAACCAGGAGATATGTGTCACTTACTGTTCCAGCAAAAAGCTGACTCCAAAAACATGACAGGATCACAAGCAGAAGATGATGAAAGAGCAACATGGCAGAGATGAAGAGAAAAGGGATGCAGAAACAATACTGACACAGCTACAGAGATGAAGAGGAAGTAGGAAAAGGACACAGAGGATGGCTGGAGGACGACACAGCTTCCGGTGGGGCAGAAAAAACAATGTTGTTTTACATCTTCAGCAAACGTTATGAACTATATGGAAGAGGGCTAAGGGGCTGGTATTGCTAAGAACAGCAAATTATTAGTGTGTATAAGAACTTCTGCCATACAGAATGTTCTTGATAATGCTACTGGAATAACAAGAATTCCCATGTTGCCATGCTGGCAAAGAAAACAGGATGCTTTTAGAAACAGATGATCCATGGATTTGTGGTAATGGAACAAAAACCAACAGCTTAAGTGACAGTGGGTTATGATCAGCGTTTGTCATGTATTTTATTCAATACTATGTAATATAGAAAAATATCATGTCACTTACTTGTCAGAAGTAGATGCCTGTGTTCCTTCAACAAAAACTTTTTGAACACCTCCCTATGTACAGCTCTGGGCTAGACTTTGAGGATGAATCCTACTGCTGAGTTCCCAGGAGGAGACAGATGGGACAGGTGAACTCTCATGACATTCTGCACCCTTCCTCCCAGATACTTGCTTCAGTTTGAAATTACACATTTTATTTGTGATATCTCTGATTATTTGATTAATGTCTGTCATCTCACTAGACCATAAGTTCCATGAGGGTAGGAATTTTATCTGTTTTGCTCACCACTGTTTTCCTAGCACAGTGCCTGGCATATAACAGATGTTCAATGAATACTTGTTGAAAAAAATGAATAAATACTTCAAAAAGTTAGTATTAAGTTTTATAAGAGGCACATAGATAAAGACTGCTAAAGTCTCTGGACAGAGTGATTCGGTTTTAGATAAAAGCTAAAAGGTTTTAAAGAAGAGATGGTTTTGAAAGTCCGGAGACCAAATTAAACAATTTTTATAATCATCTAGGTGAGAAGTAATAGGACATAAACGACTAAAGTAGAAACAATTAGAAGGGAGAGAAGTAGATAAATAAAAGTATTACAAAGATCAAATTGGCAGATGGTGGCTGCCAGTGGGATACGAAGGGCCAGGAGAAGCAAAGAGTTTGAGGATGTAGCAGGTGACTGGGAGGATGGGATTCATAGAGAAATGCAAAGAGCAGCTCGATTAGGTCCATGGAGAGCACAGGACCTCAGATCCAAATGTACTGAGGTCACTCTGAAGGGGACGGCAAGCAAGCTGCCAGCAACGTGGGTCGGAGGTTTACGAGAAGACCAACTCAGAAACACAGAGTTTTGAGACATCTTCACAGGGATTCTGCTTGCAGTCATAAAGGTGGACGAGGCTGTCCAGGGAAAGATCATGGAGAGAGAAAAGCAGAGAACCAAGGAGAGGTGCTTGAGAAATGTTGAGATTTTTGGTGGGGTTATTTTTTACGTAGTTCAGAAAGACAGAGAGGCCCATAAAACTCTATCAGATAAGAAACCATCTTATCTTCCATGTTGGGAAACTCACTATTTACCCCCAAAGGAGTCCTTCTGGGCTTCATAGGTCTGGAGAATACCAGTTCCATGGATAAAAGAAACAGCACCAGACTCTCTGGAAACAAAGTGGTTGAAGAAGTGAAGGATTTAGGACTTAGGTGGACACAGCATATTGGACCCCAGCCCTTGCACACCCCCAAATGCTAAGCACAGCTTTTGGTCAGCACTCCTGTTTCCAAGATGTGCTGATTTATATTATCAACAGCTGTGAGCTCTTTGAACCGCCCCCGCCCCCAGTCAGCGCAGTCTGACTGGTTTGTTGTGGGAAACCCTGTGAAACCAAAGAGGTCACAAAGCTTGAGCCTTGTCTATCCCTTGTCTATCCCTGTTCTCAGACTGCTTTGTCTCCAGTCTCCTCCGGTGATCTTTCTGACAGCGCCTCACAATTTTTTCCTGTAATCTGTGGCTAATCTCGCCTCAGTTTACCATTCCACCGGTGGAGAGGTCCCACTTTCTTATGCACCAAGATAGTATCACGCTAAATGAGTTAAAATCACTCAAAAATATGGAATGACTTTGAAAGTAGGAAAAATGTGGGTAAATACATGGCAATATTTTTAAAGTCTTCATTATAGTAATAATAGGTAAGCACCCAACATGGTTAATAGCCAGTACTTAGATCAAGGCCTTGTATGAAGTCGATGGTCAAGGTTGAACTGAATGGAATAGTTATATAAGCATCGTAGCAATACATGTGAATTCATTAATTAAAATATGTGCATTAACCTCTAAGTGCCAAGAATTGTGATAGAAAATGAGAACAAAATAAATAAGATAATGGTCAGAAGCTCTAGAAAAATAGCTTACATGAATTTCTTGCCTTAATTTAAGAAACCAGAGGTGTGGAGCTTAGGGCTGAAGAAGCTAGAAAAATCTCATGATTCTCCTTGGGCCTGGAGAGGTAGGTTGGGGTCAGGGGCTCTGTATCCTATTCTATGGCATTCGTGGTATTTAATAAGCAACGGAGAACTGGTCATGGATGTCAAGCAGAAGGGACATGAAGTAATTTGGTTTTAGTAGTTATTCATTACGTGTTTTTTTCATATTTCCATTAAATAAATGGTTAAAAATCATAGCTGCTAAATTCTGCATATAATTTTCATAATGGTTCAGGGGAAAAATTTTTTTTAAATTTATTTTACTTAAAAAAAGTCAATTGGAAAATGTGATTTGACTTGTAGAAATTTATTTGCAGATAACATGTCTGTTTTTATTGGGAGGAGAGAAGCCCACTAAAAGGGCAGAGCCACGGGCAGGACAGCTGTAGCTCCACTTCCTGTCATGGCAGTGTTACAGGCACTGTATGTTATCACACAGTTGTGTTCCTTCAGGTTATAAAGACAGAAGCAGGTTATCTACATTGCTTTATTATGAAGCTCACCAAGTAAGGAAGAACAAGCAATAGTCTCTGCAGTCATAAGCAACTCAGAAGGTTCTGGAAGGTCAGCAAGGAAACAGTAGCCCCAGGTAGTACAGTAGGGTGAGCTCTTCAGCGTCAAGGCATCCATTGCTCCTACAGTGTGACTCAGTCATGCAAGTGGTTCTGTTTAACTCTGTCTTCGCTTCTTCTGAGGCCGTGAACAGAGTGGTTACCAACCCAGGCCCTGGAACACTCACTGCCTGGGTTTAAATCCAGGCCTTGCCTCTAAGGCTCTTGGGAAAAGATCTGATTGGGTCTGTCTCGTCATCTACAATACAGCACATATTTATACGGCATCGTTCTCCAGCCGCAGCCTTGTAGGTCACAGGACAAACTAGAGAGCTCCCTCAGGTGGGCATGAATCCTTGTCTGAGTTAGTCACATGATGGAAAGTACGGCAACCTCTGTGTAAGGAACCACTGTGGCTGCCTTTCTCAAAATGGGCAGAGCAGGTACTCAGAGGACAATGGCCTGCCATCTGCTCCTCAAGAAGTGCACGCTAGACGCAGAGTTAACTAATACAGGAACTGAGTTAATGAAGCAGTTGAATACTGTTAATAAAATAATATAATATATCGTATTATATAATGTAATTATTATATTATTATATCAATATAACACACAATATTATATACAGCATATATATGTTGCTATTACAATACATAATAATATAACATTGTTTAATAATATATTTTTAGTTAATAATATATAATATCATAATATATTGTAATATATATTAATAATAAAGGCACTTAGTTAACTAAGCAATGTAAAATGAAGTTAAGTGTGAGTTTAGGAAGAAACAGGAGAACAGTTGTTCAGTGTTCCTCAGTGGTCTAATTTCTGTTGAGATTATAGCCACCACAATTCATAATTCACTGTAAGAGAAAAACTATTACTTCTGTATAGACTCCACTAATTAATAACAATCTTATAGATGGTATCACTGGCATACTTGTATTGTTTCCTTTTTTTTCCATACAAACTTTCCATTCTAACAAGCTGGGTTAAGAAACATCATAGGATTGGTTATACCCACCTGAGACATAATAATTTTTTTTCAGGAAAAATGTCAAGCATCACAAATAAGGAGATAATAACACGATACCCTCCAGCATCAGTAACTGCCAATGTTTGGCAGTCATATTTCATCTATGTCTTTCCTCCCGAACCCTTTTGCTGAGAGCTGAAAGTGAAATTCCAATTTAAAAAAAAAAAAAAAAAAAAAAAAAAAAAGTGTTAAAAAGGTCCTGCTTCAAAGAGGGAGTGCTTTGCTTCTGGTAGCGTACACATTTTCTCTGTAGCACACTTGTCTTTCCAGTCCCTCAGCCGTTACCCAAATTCTGTCAGTGGCCATGGAAATGCCTCTTATAATGGCCTCAAATAGAATAATCTATTTTTCTCCCTGCCTCCCAACACGGAAATGGTAACTCAAGTTCACAGACCTCTAGGGATTCCACAGATCTGCTTTAGCTAGTCTGTGAAATCCCAGAAAATGTATGCAAATATTTTTACATTCTTTTTTTTTAATATAGGAAAGTTCCAAAGCTTCTATCAGGTTCTCACATGGGCCTATTACCTACAAAAGGTTAAGAACCTCTGCCTCTGCCATATCGTGAAAGCATAGGAAACATACTTTCTCATTTCCATTCCTTAGCCAATTCTGCATATCAAAATCCTGCACCTGTTGCCTCCTTCAGGATGCCTCCCCTGACCTCGTCACCGATAACTGATTTCCCACGTTTTCCTGCAGGATTCAAGCCAGGGCTCTTTCACGTTTATCACATTCTGTTGAGGTCCTATTCACTGGACAAGTATTTTTTTAGGCACCTGCTATGTGGCAGCCACTGTACTACACTTATTTAGATGTGCTTTGCCTCCTACTGCACTGTTAGAAGAGCACAAGGAACATCCCAGTATCCAGTATGGAGCCTGCGTCCAAGGAAATAGTGTAGCTCTAATTCCACTGAATGGAAACAAAAATGAGCAGTGGCACTTCTGTGGGCTGGCATTCAGCTCAAGAAGAACATGTATCATCAGGCTCATGATTTTTTTCCCTTTTAAATGCAATACGAAACGTTTATATAAAAAGGAAATGTCAATTTGATTATCCTTGGGCATTAAGATAGAGATGCTGAAGCAAAAGTTCCCTCCCCTACCCGGATATATTGTGGCACTAGAAAACTATTCCAGAATCACGAACTATATATGCTGATCTCCACAGCCCTCTTGGTAGCGCCTTAAATAGCATCACTGGTATCTATATGAGACATGCAGTTGGGTCCCCACAAACAACTATGTCTGGAAGTACATCTCCACCCACCCACCCTGACCCCGGAGTCGGGAGGGTCAAGCTCAAACACAAAGAGGGGCAGAACAGTTACTAAACATGTTAACTTTCCCGTATTGGGTACGCGCCTTTTTTTTTTTTTTTAAGTCATACGCCTCTTAAAATTACTGAGCTGTTTGATAACAGAGGTTGAAGACGACCAGGCTAAGGACCTGGCAGAAAATAGTTAACCCTATTGCTACAGACGCGGAGGGTGGGGGAGGGGAAATCTGTGTCCAGCTTTCGGCAGATACTTCCAACCTAAGTTCCATCCCTTCTTCTGATGGGTCTAGTTTAGAAAAATTCTTAACAAATTACGCAGGCCGTTTGAGCGAAAAGATCGGAAAGTCTGACCAGTGGCACTTGGGACTTAACCCCTTTGATCGTCGGTTTTCCCATGCACCCACTGGGGGCCTTTCCGTGGCAGAAGGTGTTTGCCAGGATCAAATGAGAGAAGACGCGCTGAAACGTCACGCTGTTGTCACCCAGGTACGGCGTTGCTGCGCTCCAGGTGTGCTCGCCTCGGCGTCCTCTCCCACGTAGGACGGGCCACGCCGGGAGGCACCGACGAGAAGAGCGCGGGGAGCGGGCAGGAAGGTCACCCCGATCCCCAGGCCGGGCGGCGCGGCAGAGCCTCACTTCCCGGGCACGTTCGGGCGGGGCACTCCCAGGCGACCGGGCAGGCAGGCGGCACTCCCCGGGCTCTGCTCGGCGCCCGCCGCGCCTGCGAGGCTGGCCGCCCTCCCGGCCCGGAGGCGCCGCTGGCCTGGGTCCCCGGGCCGCCGGAGCCCGAGCGCAGCCCCCAGAGGTGAGGGCGGGTCATGAAGGCAGGCACGGCGATGGGGGCGGGGAGCTGCGCCGCCGGGCCGCGGGCGGTCGCCCGGAGGCCCCCGAGTCCCGGGAAGCCCGCACTCGGGCCGCAGCGGGAGGAGGCACTGGCGAAGGAGCGGCCCCCAGGCTCTGCCCGAGGCCTCCGGGGACCGCGCAGCAACTTCTCTTTGGAAGCCCTGGGGGCGCGCGCGCGCGCGCTCCCACTCGGTCACGCGCGTCCCCGGCGCTCCGCTCCCCAGCGCGCGCTCCGTCTATTTTTTCCCATCGCTTTCATTCTCACACTCTAAAGTAGGTCACCGGGTGGAAGTTACAGCCGGTCAGACCCCGGCTTTGATGCGAAGGCAGATTTTCCCACTCGGCCTCGGGCGGGGGGGATGCACTGCAACTATTCGGTTCCGTAGAGCTGCCCGCCCCCATACCTTGCAGCCAGCGCCGGCGACCGTGGCGTTGACAATGGTCCGCAGAGCGGAGCGGCGGGAAGCCTCTTTTCCACTCTAGCTCGGCCGGCCCTGCGCCTGCCCCTGACCCGCGGACAGGGAGGAGGGGGCGCGACAGGTCGCCTCCCGCGCTCTCCGGCGTCCGCGTCCCGGGTCTGACCGCCTGGGTGAGTGCCTGCTCTTCCGCTGTCATTCCAGTGGCCGAGGGTAACATGTTTACCTTGAAAACTTAGACGTGATCCGAACAGCCAGCCGAGCCTGGCGTGCAGTAAGGGACTGCGGGGTTGTGCTTCAGATGTTACACCGGATAAATCAGAACCCAGAGCTGTAGGGGACATGTAGTGTCTAAAGGTGAAAATGAATTTGTGTTTTCCTGGAGTACACGTGTATCTTTCCCTTTAGAAGCTATCACTTCGGAATTGATTTTTAACTAGCAGGAGGTGATGAACTAAGATAACTTGAAGCCAGAAAGTTTGTCAGAATATTTTTTAGTTGATCTGGAAGAACTTACTGAAATAGCCCAAGCTAATGTCAAAACTACAGTCTAAGAAGGAATATCAAAATGCGATGGTAGGATTTGTATAATATTTGCTATCTGTGTCCTTATGTATTATCTGGCTTCTCTGTGATAAATGTTATGAGCATGGGATGCTTTAGGTAGAAAGAGGGTAAGGTTGTGAACACCATACAAAGCTTTTTATAGGTTGGTCTGCATGCATTTAAGTGTACACTGAACATTTCCTGTGGGCGAAGAGCTAGAATGTGACTATATCATTTTGAGGTTAAGGTTATTAGCAATAATACAGGTAACAGGTGGCTTGTTTCAGGGGCTGAAGTACTCTTATTCACGTGACTCATCAGCATAGCGAATCCTTGACTAATGAATGGTTCATCTGTTTTGAAGTTTAGGAAGAGAGAACTGTAGGTTCTTCTGTCCTTGATGGCCGGCTGAAAATGCAGTATAAAGGACTCTCCAGGGATGGTGAGGGATGCTCTAGAGTAGCTCAGAGGGGAAGATCATTCGGAGAGCATGAAAGTGACTCCCTGATGGCCACTGACTGCCCATAACTTCTTTTAAACTGGACCCTGACAGGTTGAAAAGGATCTACCTCCTCACTAAGGAAACTGCTCCAGAGAACTGCTTTCTTAATGCATTTGGTAGGATTTGAGAGGGGAGCTGTCTATAGCCGTTTCTCTTAATTCAAAAGAAATCCTTTTTCTAGAAAGATTCAATTACTGTAATGATGTTCTTTGGAAATAATTTGTCCTTTTGTGTGTTTGTCATAATATAGCAAGAGCACCAAGGTAGTTCAAAGGTTTTAGTAAAATTTTACTTACCAGAGGGATGGGAAATGGAAAATGCTATGTCTTTATGGTTAACTCTGCACTAAAATGGAGGGGCGGGGTGGGGGGGGCTTCCCAATACATCTTATACCTCTGTGTATGTATCACGATATCTTCTAAAGCCAAATCCTACTGGGGATTAAGAGGGCTGTAAAGAAGGTATTAATACTTTCAGTATTTCTGATAGGTGGATATGTGAATACTTATATGTATCCCACTTGTAATGAATTAATGTAATTGTAATGAATGACATATCTTAAATGGGAACTGAGTCAGCTCTCACTGTGATTTAGCCCTTGGTATGATGAATTGCTGCGATCAGGCTGTCAGCACTTCTCTGTGCAATCTTATGTTTTTACTCGTAGATAAATTAGGAAGGGTTTTGAGGAGAGTGGCAGGAAAGGATGAAGATACTGGTGATTTATTTAAGGGCAGACGGAAGGAACTAAATATGGAGGCTGATTCTGGCATACCTTGGACGCTGGTTGCTGGTCAGGCTCAGAGTATGGTGGTGCTAAATGACCAGTTGAATGTCCCTCAGTCTGTGTGATTCTCTTCTCTTGATGTCATCAGACAGTACATAGCCTGGGCCTCTAGCTAAGATGTATGCAGAAGGAGTGACACCATTCACTTTGGGTACTCACTTCCCATCCAGAGAAACTTCTAACCACTTGGAGTTTGAGCTCCATTACCTGGACTGAATCCCAGCTCTGAGCCATTTCCTCATCTGTGAAATGGGAATAATGATACTTCCTAGCTAAGGTGGCTGTCAGGAGCAAATGGAGCACTTTACTTGGGGTAAAATGCACATTGTGAGCTGTCTTACAACAAAGAGGAGTACTATGACTTAAATATCATCTCCTAGGGGCTGCGGAGGGGTTGCTGTGTAATTGATGGTAGAATTGAATATTTGGGTGAGTGGCTCATTCCACTGTCCTGGTATACTTAGTATACTCTCATAGAATATAGTATAGGGTACACTAGACTCTTAGTAATCAGTGTTTTGGGGGAGTTAGAGGCTCATACTGTGAAACTTGCATCTTCTGCCCCACGCACAGGCCTTTGGCTTACCTAGGTGAAAGAAGTTACCTGTGGTGGCTTTTGGAGATAATGATGAGATCGAATTTGAAATTCTAAAATCAAATTTAAACCTTTAATTAGTTAGTTTCTCTTAATGCCATTAGAAGTGTGGCCCTCATAAAATGATAATAGTCCGTAGTTTTCCCCTGGACAGTTATATATTTAGAAATGGAGTATTTGGACTTTGGGGCTGAAGCAGCAATATGATTCATGCAGGTTTTAATCATTCAGCATCCCCAAGGCACCATGCTAAGCCTTCAGAATGCAAGAAAAGCAGACCTGACCCCTCCTGGAAGCATGTCTGCTGGTAATACACAGGTAAACCTGTCATTATAACTGTGCTAAGTGCTATGCAGGAAACATGTCAAAGGCAGAGATGGGGAATTTGACCTGTGGAGGGAGAGGGTCGTGAAGGAAGGTCTTTGGGGAAGGAAGAGCATTCAACGCCCAGTGAACAGCACCTGCAGAGACTCTGCAACACGGTGCAGGTTCCCTGACCGGGGAGGATGGTAGAGAGAACAGGTATCTTTGAACTGGCCCCCTAGGACCATCATTGCCGAAGTTTGGAGGTTGGGATTCAGAGCCACCACCTGAGCTGCTGACATAAAGAGCACACTCTGAGCTGTGTTCCAGTGATCAGAGAAGCTGCTACAATGCGCCACTCCACCCAGGAAGCTAGTAACGGAACATGGTTACCAACGTCAAAAACAAGCTAGCAAACATCTTCCTTAGACACCTGGCTTCTCACTCAGCTCCTCTCACTGGCAGAACCTAAGCTGTGCCCAGAACCCTAGCTGCAAGGGACTCTGGGAAATGTGGTTTATGGTTTTCCAGCCTCAGAGATAGAGGAAGGCACACTTGAAGGAGACCAGAATGAATGCTGAGTGACACTCCAAGTCTAACGCTTATCGAAAACGTATTTCATCAGAGCTAGAATATTTCATTCAAAGCAGGTACATGACATATTGTAAGAATCAAAAAAGGATCCAGTTGCTAACCAATTTGCATTTCAATCAGATGGATGTTATAGTCATTACTGGAAAATTGCTGGAAAAAGCATCAAGCAAATAAATCACTAAAAATTACCAAGCGCCCACCTCTGCCTATGGTGGTTCTATCTGAATGTGAAATAATATTCCTTTGTTTTGGTTTAATAATCAAAGTAAAATATTGGGAAAATGATTTTTAAAAGGTCCTCCCCACCAAAGTCCCAGATAGCCTATCCGTTTAATGAATAGCAATACAAAGGAAGAACCAAGGTCTGATTATGGAAATAATAGCTCCTGGCAGGCTGGTTCTTTCATTAGATGAACTATCTGTGTATCTGTGTTTGTACTGAATCTTTCTTTGCTCTGGAACTTTAATGGTGCTTTTTTTAAGGATTAAAAAGATAGAAATGTCCTGTTAATTGGAGATTAAAAAAGAGTATGCTTGAATTCACTTTAATCACTTATTTCATGCTCCAGAGCTTGTCAGATTTTTTTCAAACTACTAAAGTAAATATGATCTTTACAAATTCTAAGTAACATATTATCATTTATTTTTACTCAAAAATTACATGAGCACATCTAGGAATTAGTCTTGATTACTGAATGAAATCATTTTATATTTGCCTCTGATATTTGGAGATAGAAAATGAGAGAAAAGTACCTGAGGCAAATGGAGTTATTTAGTGAATTTGTCAGTCTAATACATATATAATTTTTAAGTGATTTTCATGTTTCAGAAAATGAGAGTTCATTCAGGTATCCTCTCTGATAGGTGATGAAAGCATTTAAATGCAGAACTACAAATGTTGCCTGGGGTAAACCACACTATAATATGAATAGTATGTTCTTTTGGGTCCAGTGGTGACACCAAGAGTTTAGCCACTCTGCCCAAGCCACCAAAAATAAACATATCAAAATAAAAACAGTACTCTTTCTCTGTAAATGCAGCTTCAAGACAAATCCACTCTCTTCCATACCGAGCCCCCAACTAAACCCCACTTAAAGTGTATTCTCAGGAAGGAACTGGTTGAATTGAACCTTAATCTGATTAACTGCAGGGAAAAGTAAGTAGTATTCATCTTTCTATGTTACAGTAACACACGAATGACCTAATTCCAGCTTCTTTCCCTTCCCACAGTTTTTCTCTTTCATTCATGTTTGAGTAAACATTCAAGAGAAAAACCTGCATTTTTCCTCCCTGTGGCTTATAAGCATGATGAGTTCTTGTCTTCAGCTATATGGAGCTTAAAACTTATCCAGCTTTGTAGGATACAACTCCTTTTATGGATTGAAAATCAAAATGATCTTTTGATTCACCAAGTGTATTATAAAGTAGAACATCCAAATCTGAAATCACTGTCTGGTTAGATTAATGATGTGCCAGATTGAATTGGGGATGTGGATAGAGAGAGCATGGGTTTTCTGTATATTTTTTAAAGCAAAATTTGAGGACTAGTATTTGAACATCATTGAATGATTTGTTTGTTCACTGACTATGAAGTGGATATTAAGCACCTTTTTGTACCAGGATTGGCACTAGGTGCTAAAGATATATGGTTCTACCTTTGGGAGACTGATGCTCTGGGGGAGATAGCAATCAAGGGGTATAGTAATATGGTACTCTTATAATGAGTATGGAGAACAGTGGCTTTCTTAAAGAGAAAGAGGTGTATTTTCTCATGGTGTGGTGAAAGGTGGAGTTAACTGAACCGTAAACATATTTCTGACTTCAAAGAATATCTACTGATATTTTTAAAAGAAAACAACAAAAAGTCAGCCGAGAGAGACAAAAAAAATGGCAGCTATCTAGGACCATGTCTTTTATCTGTTCCCTTTAACCCACAGAAATCAAAGTTAAGTGAGCCTGTCAAGAGTTAGAAGATTTTACCAAAGAATACAACAATACATTAAACTTATCATACCATGATCAAGTGGGATTTATTTCACGGATGCAAGGATGGTTCAACATTGGCAAATCATTCAACATGATACGCCACATTAACAACATGAAAGACAAAAACCATATAATAATCTCAATAGATGCATAAAAATCATTTGACAAGATTCAAAACCCATTTATGATAAAAACTCTCAACAAAATGGGTATAGAAAGCACATGTCTCAACATAAAAAGGCATTATATAACAAACCCACAGCTAACATCATACTCTGTAGTGAAAAACTGAAAGCTAAGATCAGAAACAATACAAGGATGCCCACACTCACCACTCTTGCTCAACATAGTACTGGAGAGCAATTAGGCAAGAAAAAGAAAGAAAATATATACACACTGGAAAGGAAGAACTGTCACTCTTTGCAGATGACATGATTTTATGTATAGAAAACCCCAATGACCCCACCAAAAAATTATTAGAAATAATTATTAGAAGTTAAGTTGCAGGATACAAAGTCAGTATACAAAAATATGTTGCATTTCTATACACAACAAACTAGCAGAAAGAGAAATCTAAGAAAACAATCCCACTTACAATCACAACAAAAAGAATAACATACCTAGGAATAAATTTAACCAAGGAAGTGAAAGACCTGTACACTGAAAACTATAAGACATTTTTGAAAGAAATCAAAGAAGACACAAAGAAATTGAAATATATTCCATGTTCATGTACTGGAAGAATTAACATTGTTAAAACATCCATAATACCTAAAGCAATCTACAGATTAGGTGCAATCCCTATCAAAATTCCAACAATATTTTTCACAGAAATAGAGCCAAAAAATCCTAAAATTTATATGGAGCCACAAAAGACCCCAAATAGCCAATCCTGAGAAAAAAGAACAAAGCTGGAGGCGTCACACTCCCTGATTTAAAATTGTACTATAGGGCTTCCCTGGTGACGCGGTGGTTAAGAATCTGCCTGCCAATGCAGGCGACACGGGTTTGAGCCCTGGTCTGGGAAGATCCCACATGCCACGGAGCAACTAAGCCCGTGCGCCACAACTACTGAGCCTGTGCTCTAGAGCCCGTGACCCACAACTCCTGAAGCCCGTGCTCCCCAACAAGAGAAGCCACCGCAATGAGAAGCCCGTGCACCGCAACGAAGAGTAGCCCCTGCTTGCCGCAACTAGAGAAAGCCTGCGCACAGCAACAAAGACCCAACGCAGCCAAAAATAAATAATTAAAAAAATAAAATAAAATTGTACTATAAAACCATACTAATCAAAACAGCATGTTATTGGCAGAAAAATAGACACACAGATCAATGGAACAGAATTGAGAGCCCAAAAATAAACCCACGCATGTATGGACAATTAATTTATGGCAAAGGAGCAAAGAACATACAAGGAGAAAGGATAGTCTCTTCAATAAATGTTCTTGGAAAAACTGGACAGCCACATGAAAAAGAATGAAACTAGATTATTGTCTTATACCATACACAAAAATATCAACTCAAAATGGATTAAACTCTTGAATTCAAGACCTGAAACCAGTACACTCTTTGACATTGGTCTTAGCAATGTCTTTCTGGATATGTCTCCTCAGCCAAGGGAAACAAAATCAAAAATTAAACAAATGGGACTACATCAAACTAAAAACCCTCTTCACAGCAAAAGGAAACCATTAACAAAATGAAAAGACAACCTACCAAACGGGAGAAGATATTTGCAAATCATATATCCAATAAGGGGTTAATATCTAAACTATATGAAAAACGTATACAATTCAACAACAGAAACCCAAACAACCCAATTAAAACACGAGCAGAGGAGCTGAATAGACATTTTCCCAGAGAAGACATACAGATGGCCAACAGGCACATGAAAAGATGTCCAACATCACTAATTATTAGGGACATGCAAATCAAAGCCACAGTGACATATCACTCCACACCCATTAGAATGGCTATTATCAAAAAGGCAAGAAATAACAAGTGTTGGAAAGGATGTGGAGAAAAGGGAGCCCTCGTATTCTGTTGGTGGGACTGTAAGTTGGTGCAACCAATCTGAAGATTCCTCAAAAAATTAAGAATAGAACTACCATGTGATCCAGCAATTCTACTCCTGGATAGTTATATGAAGACACGAAAACACTAATTCAAAAAGATATATACAGCCCCATGTTCACTGCAGTACTATTTACAATAGCCAAGATATGGAAACAAAGTGCCCATTGATGGATGGATAAAGAAGATGTGGTTTATGTACACAATGGAATATCACTCAGCCCTAAAAAGATGAAATCTTGCCATTTACTATAACATGGATGGATCTTAAAGGTATTATGGTAAGTGAAATAAGTTAGATGGAGAAAGACAAATACCATATAATTTCACTCTTATGTGGAATATAGAACAAAACAAAATAAGTGAACAAACCAAAAGAACACAAACAAAGGGATACAGAGAACACAGCAGTGGTTATGGGATGGGAGGAGGGCAAAATGGGTAAAAGGATCAACTGTACAGTGACAGAAACTAAACTTTTGGTGGTGAGCACACCGTAGTGTATACAGAAGTCAAAATATAATGTTGTACACATGAAACTTATATAATGTTATAAACCAATATTACCTCAATTTTTAGAAAAAGCCAAAAAAAGAGGGGTTTGGTGTTTAAAGAAGTAAGGAGTTTGTAAGAAAAGAGGACTGCTTTTGGTATTTAGTCAGTGTTCAACAAGTAATCAATAATTTTTTTTTAAATGTTAAGGGTGGAAGTAAGGAAAGGGGGACCTCAGTCTGATCAAGGATTTCAATCCTATGACCACAAGAAATTTAATTCAATTCCAAGAACTGGCTTGGAGGCAGATTTTACGCCAGAGCCTCTAGATGACAGCTCAGCCTGGCCGATATCTTGATTTCAGTCTCGTCAGAGTCTGAGCAGAAGACTCAGCCATGTCATGCCAAACGTCTAACCAACAGAATTGTGAGCAAATAAACGAGTGTTGTTTTAAGTTAAAAAATAAAAATAAAAAAGATAATAAAATAAAAATAAAAAATAAAATAAAATAAAATAAATAAAATAAAAAATATTTAAAAAATAAATAAAATAATAAATAAATAAATAAAATAGAAATAAAAAATAAAAATAAAATAAAATACAAAAGATCAGATATGTTTTCTGGGACATCGAGCTTGTAATTAGAGTAATTCTAGAAAATGCGGGCACATTCTAAATGTTAAGACATTTGCCAATGAAGATGACAGTGCAATGATTCATGCAATTATGAAATGGATCCAGTGTGATCATGTGACTTATTGTTCAACCTGGGACACTTCTGAGAGGGAAAAGGGTGCTACAGGCAGACCTTGTTTTATTGCACTTCATTTTATTGCACTTTGCAGGTTTTGTGTGTTTTACAGTTTGAAGGTCTGTGGCAGCCCTGCACTGAGCAAGTCTATCAGTGCCATTTCTCCAACAGCATTTGTTCACTTTATGCCTTTGTGTCACATTTTGATAATTCTCACAATATTTCAAACTTTTTCATTGTTATTATATTTGCTGTGGTGATGTGTGATCAGTGATCTTTGATGTTACTATTGCAAAAAGATTAAGAGTCGCTGAAGGCTCAGATGATGGTTGGCATTTTTTAGCCATAAAGTATTTTCTAATTAAGGTATGTACATTTTTAAAATATATAATGCTATTGCACACTTAATAGACTGCAGTATATTGCAAACATAACTTTTATTGTACTGGGAAACCAAAAAATTCATGTGATTCACTTTATTGCAATATTGGCCTTATTGCGGTGGTCTGGAACCGAACCCACAATATCTTCAAGGTCTGCCTGTATTAATGATTGCCCTGGGGAAAAGAAGCACAAGTGGGCACTGCCCCAGCAAACCAGGACTTACGGTCACCCAAGATTAAGGTGCTAGTTGTGTTGTATTACTGCCTTAATTGCAATATTGATTTTTTTTAAAACTATGGTAAAATATACATAACATAAAACTTACCATTTTAACTATTTTTAAGTGTATAGTTCAGTGGCATTAAGTACATTCATACTGTTGTGCAACCATCACCATCATTCATCTCCAGAACATTTTTCAAAGCTGAAATTATACCTATTAAACAATAACTCCCCATTCACCTCTCCTCCCAGCTCCTGGCAACCACCATTCCTACTTCCTGTCTCTATGAATTTGACTACTCTAGGTACATTATATTACTGGAATCACACAGCATTTGTCCTTTTGTGACTGGCTTATTTCACTTAGCAAAATGTCCTCAAAGTTCATCCATGTTGTAGCATGTATCCGAGTTTTACTTCTTTTTAAGGCTGAATAGTATTCTTCTGTATGTATATACACATTATGTTTATCCATTCATTACTAAATGGATACTTGAGTTGCTTTTGCCTTTGGCAATTGTGAATAATGCTGCTGTGAACATGGGTGTACAAATTTCTCTACGAGCCCTTGCTTTCAATTCTTTGGGGTATATACCCACCATATTGATTTTTAAATGAAGTTATATGGAGGGAAAAAAGAACATTATTTCCTCTCAGGATCCTTTCTGGTTATATTTCTTTGGCATAATGCTCTGTCAGGCTGCAGTCCAGCTATGCCTCTGCAGAATTCATCAGAAAAAGGAATTTGAGATAATCTAAACAAGCTGCCTGCTGAAAAAAAACACCCAGGGTCTCAAATTCCGTCCTCACACAAGAAAGGAAGCTAGCTTTTCTGTCACAACTACCATAATGCATTGACCACAGATGTCTCTAAGTGAAAAGGCCTGGCATCTAGAATGTCAGAGTTGGAGTCACATGAATAGCCTCCAGCAGCACAAAGAACTAGGGGATCAACAGCATGAGACTGAACAGAATTGGTCCACGTGACCAAAAACATAACACAGGGGACCGTGAACTTCCTGGAAACAGGCAACAGAACCAACAACCATCTGTTGGCTTGGAAGCTGAGATAAAAGGAGATGGGCTATAGTCATTGGCTGTGGATCTTCCACATACAGAGAAAAATATTCTTCCTTTGGCTGTGGAAGTAGATATCAATGTCAAGAACACTGGTGCACCCAAAACTTAGACAATCCCTTTATGGAAATAGATGCATTAAAATATGACCCTTCATTTGAAATTTTAGGTAATTTTATTCCCATTACAGATTTATAGCCCTGGAAAGTTACACTGACATATCTGCAACAAACAAGGAATTGCTGCATTTGCTGGGTGGGAACTGCTCCCTCTCTTTAAATCTCAATGGCAGGTACCAGCCTTCTGTGGAGTCAACAAAGGAATCTCGTTCATCTCTAACAGCAGCCTTGAAGAAACTTAATAAACTTTTGGTAATTAGTGGTAACTGAGCTTCAGAAAATACATCTGTAGAAGTTATCCGCCAGCCAGAGATGATAGCTGAGAGCCCAACAGGTGTTAAGGATGTTGAGAAAAGCGGACCCAAAGTGAGTATCTCATGGGTGCTGAAAATGAACAGCGTTCACAAGTCTGCTCTCATCAGACCACACTTGTATCGGCGAGCACTGAAAAATTAACAGGCAGGGGCTCCCCTGGTGGCGCAGTGGTTGAGAATCTGTCTGCTAATGCAGGGGACACGGGTTCAAGCCCTGGTCTGGGAGGATCCCACATGCCTCGGAGCAACTAGGCCCGTGAGCCACAACTACTGAGCCTGTGCGTCTGGAGCCTGTGCTCCGCAACAGGAGAGGCCGCAATAGTGAGAGGCCCACACACTGGGATGAAGAGTGGCCCCCACTTGCCACAACTAGAGAAAGCCCTTGCACAGAAACGAAGACCCAACACAGCAAAAATAAATAAATAATAAATAAATAAACTCCTACCCCCAACATCTTTAAAAAAAAAAGATTAACAGGCAAATCCACACAAAAACCTGCACGTGCATGTTTATAACACAAACATCCCAAATTTGCAAATAACCAAGATGTCCCTCAGTAGGTGAATGGATAAACTGTCTGTCCATACAATGGAATATTATTCCGTGATGAAAATATCTATGGAGCCACAAGAAGACATTGAGGAACCTTAAGTGCATAATTGCTAAGTCAATAAACCAGTCTGAAAAGGCTAAATAACTGTATAATTCCAATTATATGACATCTGGATAGGCAAAACTACAGAGACAGTAAAAAGATCTGTGGTCGCCAGGGGTTTTGGGGGTGGGGGAGAGGAGATCAATAAGTGGACACAGGAGATTTTTAGGGCAGTGAATCTATTCTGCATGTTATGTGGGTGGTTGTGGATACGTGACATTTTGCATTTGGCAAAACCCATAAAACTGTATAGTACAAATTATGAACTCTACTATATACTATGAACATTTATTAATAATAATGTACCAATATTAGTTCATCAGTTGTAACCAATGTTCCACATCAATGCAAGACATTAATTTTAAAATTACCTACATATTTTAAAAAAATTAATAGGCACTTCATGTGCTAGAGTAGAAAATGTTAACTTCAGGGGTCCAGGTGATGGCACGTCAGGTGGTAGGGAACATGGCTCCAACTCAGGGAAATTACTAAACAACATCAGTTCTGTCATTCTAATCCCAGCTGAAACATTTCACGAGCTGCACTTACCTTAGGCAGAGAAACTTCACCCAAGCTCTGAGGAGGTGAGGAAGATGTACTCAATCAGACTTCCGAGCAATCTACTTCTTGCCATCCAGTTGCATGTGGGTTAAAGACTTGGATCAGAGCCCATAGAATCCAATGAATGACAGGCCTGAAACCAGAGAAAAGGTCGGTCCTGACGCTGTAAGGCTTAAGCCTCGGATGAAGTGAAGTCAGTTTGCAACCAAACCAACCTGGGACCGGGATATAGAGAGGAGGCTGCAGCCAGAGCCCAGAGCTGGAGGGGATCTTCCCTGGTTTACACTCTGCTCCAGCCTAACAAGGAAAACCCAGCTGGTTTCGGGTCTCTGCCTCTGCCTTTAAGTCCTGATGTCCTTTTCCTCCCCAAGGTTGCTAATTAAAGAATAAAATTTTAAGTGGTTTCTTGAAGAAAAAAAAAAAGAAGGAAAGAAAGAAAAAACCTTCATTATTGAGGCTCTCCAACCTTCTACCATTAATTTTTCCTACTGCAGACACTGCCTGGATTCTCCAGGCTGGCTTTTCTCTGCAGGAAGCTCTTGAGGCTTTGCATCAAGTTGCCAGAAATGCAGACCTACCTTTTCTTGTTTTGCTAGCGAAGAATGTTGTAGTTCCTATGTGACCATGAAAAATTGGGCCAGACCATCCGCCATTCCCTTAAAAAAAGCTATATAGACACAGGTACACACCTATATTTATGCAGTAGATGTAGAAACCTGCAAGGGGAATGTTGAGCCAGACATTTTTAAAGTAATTTATGATCTTTTAACTGATAATTTGTCTATTCTACTTGTTAAAATTTAGGCCTCTTGAGATGCATTGGCAATATGTGCATACAGAAGCTTTTTATTTTCATTAGGATGATAGTGAATGTTTGAAAAGCAGAAGCTACTAGAAATCCCATCACTTGTGCTGTTAAAAGCAGATGACTGTGCTGTAGGCAAGACATGCCCTGTTGGCTCAACTGTCAAGTGGCAGACTTTTAACCTCATGGTTTGGTGTTTTGAGTGATTCCCAGTGCTCTGTGTATTATGATTTGTCCTTTAAAACAGGAAATTGAAGAATAGTTGAATATTTTTTAAAAATGGAGGAAAACTATACGATATATTTTGACATGGAAATTTTTATTACAGGTAATAGTAACCATTAAAACATTTATTCAAGTTTTTGAATACTTTGTGTACCAACTGATTTCGTTAAAGTTGTGACTACTTTAGTTCGATCATGGATCTGTTTATTTGAACTAGACTGCAGTGTGGCATTATGGTGGACCTCTGGGCTTATAGAATCAGTACAGGTGGATTCTAGCCCTTCAGAAACTAACTATATAGTTTTATTTACTCGTTGGCTCTCAAGTATTTATGTGACACCAATGGCATGATTTTCACTTACTGTGACATAGAGCTTGAACCTCAGTCCACACACAGCTGGTGTTTTCCTGGGCCTGACCACGCCAGCATCACATTCTTCCCTCTCTGCCCTTATATCCTGCAACCATTTCCCTTCAAGCCTTCCTCAGCATCCTGAATCCTTTGCTTGAGCAGCACGTTGGCTGTTTGAGGCCTCTTGACTGCTGGATGACCAGTGGCTTCAGAAAAACTACATTCTGGTCCACGTGCTAATGGTCAGTCCCAGAGGTGCCAGCAAAACGACCATCCTGTGGAATTCAACCGTAGTTTTTCTCCAGGGTGGTGTGGGCAGGAGAACCCGAGAGACCTTTGTGATAGAGTGTGTCACACGGCAGCCAGGCTGCGGTGGGTTGAGAGGAGAATGAAGGACGAGGAAGCCGGCGGGGCTCATGGACCCCTCTTGAAAAGGAAAGAGGAGTGTAAAGCTTGAGGGCTGAAGTAGGGTCTGGGAATGGCTTGCTTTGTGTGTGGTTTTCTGTTCCTGTTTAAGCTCTGTGTCTCTGTCGGCTGAGGAGAGGAGGCCACGGGGCGAGAGCCTAACGCTGGGATGGAAAGAAGAGGCTATTGTCCCAGGAAAGGTGGGGTCAACGGAGGAGAGGCGCAAGCCTTGACAGGAGTCTGATGATTCAGAAACAAACGGGATGTACAAGACTGTGGGGTAGTAAGAGGGAAGCTGAAGAAATCTCCATTTTCTTAATGAAGTAGGAAGCACAGTCAGCCTGATAAGGCACCGTTTTGTCAATATCGCAGGCTTTCTGGGGAAATTGGGTTAGGTTCCCAATGTAAACAATAAAAGGGAAAGCTTTGTTTTTGTATCTATTTGCCCATATTTGACTTTAGTTTTCTCATGCAGGAGCTGTGCAACTTCTCATTTTCTAACAATTTAGGAGGCCATCAAACAAAGATCTGGTGATCGAAGTCGACTATTGACCGGCCTTTCTAAGGAGAAAGCCACTCCTAAACACTCAAGTCAGTACTGTCCTATTTTTGCTGTTATTTAAAAACTATTTATCAAAAACATTGTATTTCATCCTTATTTTTTAATATTTCACATTTCCACAACATTGGAATTGGGGTACATCTTACAGTTGATGACGTAGCATCACCTTTCTTGGTAAAATAAGGGTGCCTATCATAAAATAGATGGTGTCTTCGTCAGCATGGGTGCCATGACCAAGTACCGCAGACTGGGTGGCTTAAACAACAGAAATTTGTTTTCTCACAAGTTCTGGAGGCTGGAAGTTCCAGCACAAGGTTTTAGCCTGTCTGGTTTCTGCTGAGAGCCCTCTTCTTCCTGGCTGACAGATGGCCACCTTCTCACTGCGTCCTCACATGACCTTTCCTCTGTGTGCTCATGGAGAGAGAGAGCCCTCTGGTGTCTCTTATAAGGACATTAAACCTGTCAGATCAGGACCCTACCCTTATGACTTCATTTAATCTTAATTTCCTCCTTATAGGCCCATTTCCAAATACAGCCACACTGAGGGTTAGAGCTTCAACATATGAATTCTGGGGGAGATGCAAACACTCAGTCCATGAAGATGGCTTCCTGGATTCCATTAAGTGTTGTATAATCATCACCAAGAAATATTTCCATCTTGCCATAGGTGCTTTATGTTAAATCTTTTGTCTTATTTAATTTTTTTTGGATTTTATACAGCAGGTTCTTATTAGTTATCTATTTTATACATATTAGTGTATATATGTCAATCCCAATTGCCTTCTTTAATTTTTAATTTAGAACCAAGCTGTATTTAACTTGTTTTTTTAAGTAGATTATGACGAAACTCTGTGAAGGTTAAAAAATGGTATTTATAGTTTAAAATTAGACATAATAGACAGTGTATCCTTATAGGCTTATTGCTGAAGAACCAAACACTGTCATAAAATGGAGTATGAAAACTGAAAAAATTAAACTTTCCAAAACAGTCTGGTTTATTCTGGGCACAGACTTAATAACTCTTGCTGCTAGGAGAACTACAATTTGCTGCCACAGGAAAGCATAAAATGTCAAGCATATTCTTATAAAATACAATGCAAGCTGCCTGCAAATTAGACCACTTTTTTTTTTTCACCTGGCATAATTCCTCCTTCTATGCAGTTTTCATAACTGTGGCACTTACTTTGAATTGAAAGCCTCAGGTGTGTGAGGTAAACGTTCAAACCCCGCTACTGCACTGGTTGGTTTTCAGAGGTGTGGACTGCTACAGACAATGGAGAGAATTACGAGATCTGAGCTATCAGGAAGGAGCTCAGAAGAAATGAAACAGAATCAGCACTGATGCGAGCACACAGCAGGGAGCTGAGGTCAGGGAGCTCTGCCTGAAAAACCAAAGGCTGACAATCAGAGGGCCAGCACCCAAGGATTTAGCAGGAGGCCACAGGTCCAGCAAGCCTTTTCCAGCCTCCAGATCATGACCCAGAACCAACACAGCCTGAGAGCCATCAGTACAGATGTCACCAAACTGGTTCATCCAAAGCTGACCCCTCTAATGACCCGAATGTCTTTTTCTCCATTTTTAGGTAGGCTTCCAACAGATTTAGTTGTCTGATCTCTTTTAAGCCCCAAGCCAACGAAGAGCAGCAAATTACAAGGCAGAAGAGAGAGACAGAGTGAAAAGTGACTGCCCACAGCAGGGTAGAGCAGAGAAACAGTCAAGATGCATTTAAAACCTAGTGCCACTTAGCGTAAATGCAGACACTCTGTTAGGCTCTGGAGAGCATCGCTGCTCTATAATACTTTGTCATAATTAACTCCTATGTTATCAATTTTAAAAATGTGTTATATAGGCTCTTTAGAAAGACATAAGGGAATTCCCTGGCGGTACAGTGGTTAGGACTCTTTGCTTTCACTGCTGAGGGCGCAGGTTCAATCCCTGGTTGGGAAACTAAAATCCTGCAAGTCGTGAGGCGCGGCCAAAAAAAAAAAAGCCACATATACATGAAAAGTTTGTGGTATATGTTAGAAAGATTTCCCTAAAAGTGATTAAAATAAACAGTACCTTGGTAATGAAAAGGGTCAACCTCAGCTATTTCTAATGTTCAATTATGTGACCTAGGTTTTTATTAAAATCGGTCTAAATTTTGAGTTCAGTATCTGTCTATTTAGCACAGGGCTTCCCAGACTAGTACAGGAGCTGGATGGCACATGCTAATACCACCCACCCTCCCAGAGTAGGAGCAAGATGCGGCGGGATATCGGAAAGCACTCTGGCTTCTAGAACAAGCCATCAGTTGGAAATGAGTGGAGCCTGTCTGCCCGGGAGTTGGCCCCTGAGGAGGTGCATGGGGCGGGGGGAGGGCGGGGGAATAACGGCCTCATTCCTCCAGATCAGACGAGCAAAAAATAGACAACATCATCTCGTTTACATTTTTCATTGTCCCTTTCAAGTTTTACATTATGAAATTATAATCCAAAGGCATTTTAGGATTAGGTAGCATCATCGTCAGTACAAGCACCAATGGTTAATACTCCTGAGGTATGGGGAGTATAGGTAACAAAATCCAGGTAGCATGAAAATCAAGTTTTTCACAGTACACAAAAAATTGGATTGAGAAGCAGAAATCTTCTGTAGATTTTGTGTGCAAACACTGCTTAACTGTAGGGCACAAGGTAAATCAATTCCTGTATTTGTTTTCTCTCTGAAATGATCATCTAAAGATACGTACAGGGCCCCGAAATCTTCCACCAGTTAAATTAATCACTAGTGTGTTGGGCAAAAGCACAAGTAAAAAACCATCCAAGGCTTTAGGAACAAGCGTGTTCCATGAGAGGATGAGACAGTGCAGGAGTTTAGGGCTTCAAAGCCATGTTCTTTACTCCTGTCCCACCCTATCGCTTCCACACAAAGACTGAACCTCAGCAGAACACAGGGAAGTCAGAGGGACGATGACAAGTGTTTGGTCACCTCGGAGGTTTTTCTTGTACTAGAGGTGACGTTAAAATGACTTTCTCTGTTGGCATTTGACCAACTCAAGCCCACGTCATTTCGATTATTTCTTAAGTTTTTGCCCCTAATGCACTATACCTAAGTGTATGTATCCTTTCTAATTAAAGCAGCTATTTAAAATTGGTAATTTCTAGGGAAGGCAAATTCTGAATTAAAAATTTTTCTTGTTAAGAATGGAAGCTGTCATTCCCATGGTAGAATAACAATCACTAATCAACTTAGAAAGCCAGACCGGTACTAAATACATTTTTAGAACATTGTCTTTATACTGTATAGTGATTATCCATATGAAAGCAATAACTAGGACTAAGCTATTAACAAATTATGAATTTCTTTGGAAGCACTGTTACAAGTTTAGTTTACCACTGTCACTGCACAGGCTGAAGGGCTTTGTGATACGGTTTCTAAAAAGGGACAACACCATAGATGAATTTCTATTTTAAATGAGATGCTATGTGGATCACAAAAGACATACATGCTAAGGGACTATAAAGGTCTGCAGAATTATGTGCCCTTCCTGGGACGTGGCCTGTTCGATAAGGATGAGGTCAGAAGGGGAACAAAGTGGGCAGAGCTTCCTGATTTTTCTGTTCCTTTAATCTAGAAAGCCATGGGTTTGCTCTTTGGAATTGCTGGAAAAGAAGAATTTTTCTTTCATAAACAAACATTGATCCTTTAGCAATTTCTGATTTATTTGTCATAAGGAGCTACCATAGCTCTTTTAATTAATTACCAGAGTCTCTTCATGTTCTCTAATCTGAGGTCTGAATGTTTACAGAATGCAGTCAGGGTTAGAGGAACCCTAGTGATGTTGCGAGGTTCGAGCTGGAGTCCACGTGGACTGGGTGTTCAGCTGCCCCCCCCCCCAGGGCGGGACCGGTCCTCGGGATGAGGTGCACATGCAGCCCAGGGGGTTCGACTCTGAGTTGCTCACAGGAGGCACCAGCAGGGCACCTCCACCTCTCCCAGTAGGTTTTATGCAATTTAACAATGTTGGTTAATTACGAGAAGAGCTCAGGTGTGATGAACAGAAAAGATGCCTTGTATTAACTACCCTGGCCTGGCCTGAGCAGCGTCACAGAGAGAAGCAACCGATCTGCAGCCCTTCAGAAGTCGTCACAGAGGCATCTCCTCCTCACACACTTAGGAAAACCAGAGTCCCTCCCTCTCGTGGTTACACCCCCGCTTCCATCCTGGGCTCTGAGACAGAGCTGCCTACTTCTGTGCTCACACAGGCTTGTAAGTCTACTTTCCTGTTTTGTGTCATTTATATATAAACACACACACACACACACACACACACACACATACATACACAGAGAGAGAGAGAGAGAATTCCTTGAGATCCTAGGCTCCCTTGCTGATAGTAAGCATCCCTTTTTAGCCCCTTCCTGGGGCCCCTCCAATACTACTTAGTTTTTTCCAGGTAAGAAAACCTTATTTTCTTGGTTATATATATTTTGTACACACACATTGTATTTTACTTCTGTGAACAAAATTGTACGAAAACAACAAATTTACTCTGTTCACTTTTGTAGACATGTGCTATCATTAAACAGACCAGTCTGTTCTTTCACTGTCCTTGAACTTTTGACTCTGTGATGTCTTTTACGTAAGCCTGTTTTACCTCTGTTTGCACTATTTCTAAAGTAGCACTGGACCGACTTTTATACTGTATTGTATTCTGCATGATACAGAACAGTACAGAGAGAATGGTTATAGCAGTTGTACTCCACTTGGTATTGTACCATTATTCCAGTTCCTTCTTTTTTTTTGTTTTCATTTTGTTTTTATTTTTTTTTATTGGAGTATAATTGCTTTATGATGTTGTGTTAGTTTCTGCTGTACAATGAAATGAATCAGCTATATGTATACATATATCCCCTCCCTCTTGGACCTCCCTCCCCCCTCCCCATTCCACCCATCTAGGCCATCACAGAGCACTGAGCTGAGGTCCCTGTGCTATACAGCAGGTCCCCACTAGCTATCTATTTTACACATGGCAGTGTATTTATGTCAAACTTAATCTCCCAGTTCATCCCACCTTCTCTTCCCACCTTGTGTCCACACACGTCCGTCCTCTACATCTGAGTTTCTATTCCTGCCCTGCAAACAGGTTCATCTGTACCGTCTCTCTAGATTCCACACATATGTGTTAATATACAATATTTGTTTTTCTCTTTCTGACTTACTTCACTCTGTATGACAGTCTCTTGGTCCATCCACGTCTCTACAAATGACCCGATTTCATTCCATATTATGGCTGAGTAACATTCCATTGTATATATGTACCACATCTTCTTTATCCATTCATCTGTCGATGGACATTTAGGTTGTTTCCATCTCCTGGCTATTGTAAATAGTGCTGCAGTGAACATTGGGGTACATGTGACTTTTTGAATTATGGTTTTCTCAGGGTGTATGCCCAGTAGTGGGATTGCTGGGTCATATGGTAGCTCTAGTTTTAGTTTTTTAAGGAACTTCCATACTGTTCTCCCCAGTGACTGTATCAATTTACATTCCCACCAACAGTGCAAGAGGGTTCCCTTTCCTCCACACCCTCTCCAGCATTTGTTGTTTGTAGATTTTCTGATGATGCCCATTCTAACTGGTGTGAGGTGATACCTCATTGTAGTTTTGATTTGCATTTTTCTAATAATATAGTGATGTTGAGCATCTTTTCATGTGTCTGTTGGCAGTCTGTAAGTCTTCTTTGGTGAAATGTCTATTTAGGTCTTCTGCCCATTTTTTGATTGGGTTGTTTGGTTTTTTTGATACTGAGCTCCATAAGCTGTTTGCATATTTTGGAGATTAATTCTTCGTCTGTTGCTTCGTTTTCAAATATTTTCTCCCATTCTGAGGGTTGTCTTTTTGTTTTGTTTATGGTTTCCTTTGCTGTGCAAAAGCTTTTAAGTTTAATTAGGTTCCATTTGCTTATTTTTGTTTTTATTTTCATTACTCTAGGAGGTGGGTCATAAAAGATCTTGCTGTCATTTATGTTAAAGAGTGTTCTTCCTATGTTTTCCTCTAAGAGTTTTAGTGTCCACTCTTACATTTAGGTCTTTAATCCATTTTGAGTTTATTTTTGTGTATGGTGTTAGAGAGTGTTTTAATTTCATTCTTTTATATGTAGCTGTCCAGTTTTCCCAGCACCACTTACTGAAGAGGCTGTCTTTTCTCCATTGTATGTTCTTGCCTCCTTTGTCATAGATTAGGTGATCATAGGTGCGTGGGTTTACTTCTGGGCTTTCTATCCTGTACCATTGATCTATATTTCTGTTTTTGTGACAGTACCATACTGTCTTGATTACTGTAGCTTTTTAGTATAGTCTGGAGTTGGGGAGCCTGATTCCTCCAGTCCAGTTCCCTCCATGGACCATTATTCCAGTTCTTTCTGTGGACCATTATTCCAGTTCTTTCTGAGGACTATTATTCCAGTTCATTCTCATGGCTCCGTGGGTGCAGGGCTTTTTGCTGTGAGCCTGTGCTGCATTGGTCAGATCTCGGGCTGATGTCTTCTGGGCTGTCTGACATGTTTAGATGT
>NW_006770402.1:2076792-2138568 GCF_000442215.2 Lipotes vexillifer | reverse complement strand
GGAAAGAGAAGAGTTCACTGCCCTGACCTGGTCTTCTTTGAGCTTTGCAATGTATTCCAATGTGTTAGATGTTTCATGCAGCTGTCAATATTAACACTGCTCCACAGATTAGGGTCTTAAAAATATCCAGCCAAGTTTAAAAAGTATTAGCTACAGAAAATTATAATTTCATTTGGACCTGGAAATAGGAATTGGCACCAAAGCTTTTTATTTGACTGTCAGTCACTTCACACTTTCCCAGGCTCAGTCTGGGTGGAGTGATAGGCTTGGGGACTGTGATAAAAAGACATTCGAGTCTGGGATAGACTGTCGATGCTTGAAAGTTATTTTGTGCTCTTGGGATGTTAAAGCACATTTCTATTTGAAGAATCAGAGTCTTAAAAGAGGAAGGGCACTTTAGAAATGATCTCTACTGCTTTATATCTAAGTTGAAGTCACATATACCAAGAAAAGCTAAGAGACTTGCCCAAGGTCACATGGCCAGTGACGACCTGGGCCTACGTCATCTCCCGATAACAGTATTTTTTCATCACATCAAAATGCCCCGAGTTCTCCTTTTGAAGTTTTATTTGTGAAGTTTAACATATTGATGTTTTGATTTTTAAACTGTGTATTTTATTGATTGAATAAATGTAAAGGAAGAACACACTCGTGTTTGTCTTCCCTACTCTCACACTACTTTGCTTCTGGTCCCCAGATGTGGAGGTTTCCCATACGTCTGACAGTTCTGCCACACCAGCCGAGTGTCCTACAATTTAACTCAATCCTGACATCATCCACCTGGAGATAGACTTGGACACCACAAGTCAAGGGCTCAGTCCCACAAGATTGCTACCCTCCTGCCACACACACACACACACACACACACACACACACACACACACACACACACACACACACACACACACACACACACACACACACACACACACACACACACACACACACACACACACACACACACACACACACACACACACACACACATACACACACACATCAGATGCCAATGGTAAGTCCAGGTTGTCACCTGTGCTCTGACTGGTTAACAAATCGGGAGTTCCCATGACCCCCTACTCAGATTAGATTAATTTGTTAGAGAAGCTCACAGAACTCAGGAAAATCTTTTACTTACTAGGTTACTGGCTTGTTTTTAAAAGATGTAACTCAGGAAGAGCCAGATGGAAGAGATGCACAGGGCAAGGTCTGGACCTTTCAAGGCCCCAAGCTTCTGCCCCCTTGGAGTCTGAGGTGTGACACCCTCCTGACATGTGGCTATGTTCTTGTCCACCAACATGGAAGCTCTCCAAATCCTATCCTTTTGGGTTTTTAATGAAGGAATGATTGATTAAATCCTTGGCCCTTGGTGTTTGAACTCTCTGGAGATCTGGGGGATAGGCCTGTAGGTCCAACCCTCCAATCACGTGGTTGGTCCCCCTGGCAACCAGCCCCTTCCTTAGGGGCTTTCCAAAGGTCACCTCTGTAACAGAAACTCAGGTGTGGTTGAAAGGGGCTGGTTATTTATTAATAACAGAAGACACTCATTTCGCCTTTATGCTCTTGGAGCTATTTCAGGAACTGAGAAAAAACTAAATATTATAACAAAAGATGCCCCTGTGGCTCTCATATAGGAAATGATAAGGGTTTTAGGAGCTCTATGCCAGGAACAGTGGAGGAAGACCAAATATATATTTATTATAAATTGCAATATCACACTAACTGACTACTTATGGATAACATGCGCTAATGAACAAGAAAAATATGGAGAAACCCCCACTGACTAAAATTATTAAACAAGAAAATGGGGGGGAAAGCACAAAATGGATATTGCTAAGAATTTCAGAAAGAGAGCTTTGCAAACTTCAGCTACATATTTTCCCCTTGGATATATTTGCACGCGGTTATAACTTTTATATATTGTAAGCACATTTTCATGACTAGAATTATTTTGGTTTTTTATGTTCAAATTAAATATTTCCTATTCATTTACCCAATCAAGATGATACAGGTGCCTGCTGTATGCCAGGCTGTGTTCACAGTCCTGGGTGTATAGGTCAGTGAACCAAAAACACCTGGTTCCATGGTGTTTACAAACCAGGCAATAAACAGGCAATAAACAACTATAGCAGGTTGTTGAAATGAAACAGTTTCTTGTTTTCATTTCTTGCACGGAAGTGCAGGAATACAGTAGTATTAGTCAACATCCCATCAGGAAAACAGAAACCCCACTAGTTATGTTAACAGAGGGAATTTAATATAAGGAGTTGGTTAAACAGGTATTAGAGGACTGAAAGTCATAGAGGGAACAAGTAACGTAGGAATTGTCATCCTGTGCTGGGGGATCCAAGAGAACAGAATGGGCTTTTCAGAACCTAGAAGCTTAGAGGAGGGGCCCCTGGAGCTGGGAACCAGCCCTCAGAAACTCAGAGAGGACCCATGGAGTTAGGACCCAGACTCTGGGAAGAGAGTGCTGGCTAGCTAGTGCTGTTACCTTGAGAGCTCAGACGGGGGGCCCTGAGGGGCTGGGAACAGATCTCTTGGCAGGAGTGCTGCCTGGCTTGGAGGTATCTCTCAGGGGTGGGCAAAGGGCTGGTGCTGGGAGAGTGGAATAGAACTGGGAACTGATTGCTCCCGGAAGCAAATGGTGCTGTGGGGTGCAGGACTGTTGCCAGGTTACACTGGCAGGAACAGGAAGCAACCAGAAAGGGGCTGGTCCCTCCTCCTTCCTCTCACCTACTGGACTCGCTTTGGTGTGGTGTGCTCTGTGTGCAGAGCCACTTGGCAAGAAATATTGTCTGCAGAGCCCCATGCCCACAACACAAGTTGTGGAGAAAGGGGGTGCAGGGACCACACTTCACGACAGGCAGGGTCCCAAAGACGTTAGGGGGCAGTTACTGTCATGGGCTGAAACTACTTGCTACGATACCCAAGCAGGACTTGCAGGAGAAAGGGCAGAAATCTGTTAAAATTTACCATTTTAACCATTTTTAAGTGCACAGAGCAGTGGCATTAAGTACGTTCACATTGTTGGGCAACCAACTTCAAGAATTATTTTCCTCTTCCTAAGCTGAAACTTCCCAAACAGTAACTCCCCCGCTCCTCCCTCAAATTCCCCAGCACCCCTCAACCTTGACCACCACTCCACTCTGTTTCTGTGAATTTGACTACTCTAGAAACCTCACATAAGTGGACCATCCAATATTTGTCCTTTTGTGTCTGGCTTACATCACTTGACATAATGTCTTCAAGGTTCATCCATGTTGTAGTGCGCATCAGACTTTCATTCCTTTTAAGGCTGGATAATATGAAATCTGGTTTTGTGACCCTTAGGCCAACATCCATGTTGAAGGACTTGAACACTGGGGAGATGACTGATTTAGAGAGATTGTTTCTGGCGTGCTGTGGATAATCCCTTTCCCTGCTAACACACACACACACACACACACACACACACACACACACACACACGGCATCTTGGGGGAAGAGAGGGAAATGTTTGTTCCATCCTCGAGTCAAGTGGCAGGGCCCCTAGGAAACGTGACAAGGGATGATGAAGCACCCTGGGGTAGCAGCTGGGAGCAATATTCTCCCCAGGCCTGAAGGGGAAAGGGAAAAAGACTAGTTACTTGGCAAGAACTTTGATCTCTGGAAAGAGCAGCCCAGCAGAAGTTGTGGCCATCAGGAGAGAAACAAGGCCACTGTTAAACCCAGGCCCTTGTGGGAGGGAGTTGGCATAATAAATAAGTTCTCCTCTGTCTCCTCCCAAATCCTGCTTCTGCCCTTCATTGGCCCAAATCAGATGGAAGCCTGAGGGTAAAGCAGAGCCTCCTGGAGATGGTGTTGCTAACAGAAGTGAGGTAGGCAAAGCAAGAAAATACAAATCCAGATTGAATGTTTACCCCATCTAATTCCGCTCTAGTTGCTCCCCCTCCATGATGAAAAGTGGCGCCAGACAATCAACCTGCTATCAGGCAAATAGCTGGTTCCCTTGGAGCTTTGTATCCCATCGTGGGCTCAGGGTTTACTACCTCTGCTGGTCGACTGAGCACTCGGTCACAGGGGTAGCAAGATCAGCCTGGAAAAAGGATCATATTATTGAGCACATATTTAGCCTCCAGCCTTGTAAACATGGCAGCCCAAGGAGTTCATGCACCCAAAGAGTCAAAGCTCTCGAGTAGTGGAGAAGGAGGTTGTGCTGGCCATCTTACATTCTTTTTTTTTTTTTTTAAGATGTTGGGGGTAGGAGTTTATTTATTTATTTTTGCTGTGTTGGGTCTTCGTTTCTGTGCGAGGGCTCTCTCTAGTCGCGGCAAGTGGGGGCCACTTTTCATCGCGGTGCGTGGGCCTCTCACTATCGCGGCCTCTCTTGTTGCAGAGCACAGGCTCCAGACGCGCAGGCTCAGTAGCTGTGGCTCACGGGCCTAGTTGCTCCGCGGCATGTGGGATCCTCCCAGACCAGGGCTCGAACCCGTGTCCCCTGCATTAGCAGGCAGATTCTCAACCACTGCGCCACCAGGGAAGCCCGGCCATCTTATATTCTTGAGTTAAAGATTCTCACACAGTGAGCCATTCTGAGAAGTCCATCCATACGATTCTTCCCCAAACTGTGTTTCTCTGTTACTAACATGCCAATCCGGCAGCCACTACATGGCGTAAAGCACGTCATCTTGCCAGACCTTAGCTGATCTTTGGCCAAGCAACGTACGGCATCTCAATTCTGGCTGGGCCACCAATTGAGTCCAGACTCTGAGGTACCTGATGGGCAAGCTCCTCGGAACCCCTCACTTTGGGCAGGTTGGCACAGTGAATCCAGAACCTCTGGTAAGGGCGCCCATATTGGTAAATCTGGTACAATCTAAAATTATATTTCCCTCTTTTTGGCAGTCTCCCTCAGAATCCACACGTGTGGACATTTACCCCAGCTCTTTGTTTTCTACCTTCAACGTCTGTAATTCTCCTGGTGTGTAAGCCTTCGGGGTTTGACTTCGTCTCCCTGGGCCATGCAGCAAAGTGACTGGGTACAGACCTGGGGACAGTGAGAGGTGGAGGGAATGTTGGTGTGGAGAGGGCCAACCTATGTCCCTCTTACAAGAAACCCTCTCTGGTGGGGGAACTGTAGGGCCTACAAGGAAATAAGGAGGTGCTGGATCCATTAATTCTCAGTCCTGTTTTCAGGGCCCAGTCTATCCCCCCAAGAAATGTCCTAACTTTCTCATAAAATACTTGGTGACTCTGTGAATGCAAGTAATTTGGCAACCCACAAGCTCTAACTTGGAGTTTAATTTTCAGCTGCTTTAGCCCTACAGCTTCAAGAGATAAGAGAATCAGGCTTAAGAATGAAGTAATTTGAGTTTGTTTTACTCTTTCTTAAGCTCTCTGAATGTCTTATCTCCCTTCTGGAATTCCTTATCTTCTTCTGTACTGTTCTCAGGGATGCAGAGTTGGTCCCCACAGCCTTGCCTCTTTAGGCGCCTCATTCCTATGACCACAGGTGATTAACTGATTTAGCCTTTTGCTACTGTAAGCCATTAGCTGCCAGATTCCCATTCTGAAACATTAATGGTGGTTTTCAGAATCTTTGTATCTCTCTGAACGGACTGGACTGTAACAACTACTGATATTTAAAAAAAAAATTAGTCGAGGGCTTCCCTGATGGCACAGTGGTTAAGAATCCACCTGCCAATGCAGGGGACACGGGTTCGAGCCCTGGTCCGGGAAGATCCCACACGTCATGGAACAACTAAGTCCATGCGCCACAACTACTGAGCCTGCGCTCTAGAGCCCATGAGTCACAAATACTGAAGCCCGTGTGCCACAACTACTGAAGTCCAAGCCCGCATGTCTAGAGCCCACACTCCACAACAAAGACAAGCCACCACAATGAGAAGCCCATGCACCGCAACGAAGAGTTGCCCCCGCTCGCTGCAACTAGAGAGGGCCCTGCACAGCAACAAAGACCCAACACAGCCAAAAACAAATAAATTAAATAAATTTTAAAAATAGTTGAAGTTTTTAATTGCAAGCAGCAGAAATTAATCCTAGACATCTTAAGTAGAGAAGAAAAATTTCTGGAATACACTGGGGACTGCACGAAATCAAGAGAGTCTAGGCTGGAAAATGGGCACAAACCAAGACCATCTGAAAAAGACATTGCCAAGTTCCCAATGGATCCTCCAGGGGAGGGTCTGTCCTTGCCTCCTCCAGCCTCTGGAGGATCCAGGAGTTCCTTGGCTTGTAAGCATAGCTCCGACTTCTAGCCTCCAGAATTGTGAGAAAGTAGGTTTCTGTTGTTTAAGCCACCCAGTCTGTGGTACTTTGTTATGACAGCCCTACCAAACTAATACACCATCCCACCAGGTGAGGGAAGTGGGAAAACCTCCCTGCTTCAGTGGCCATGGAGAAAGGCAAGGCCCTGCATCTCACCAGTACTGCACACTAGAGGCTGTCCCTAATCACAAATACAGCTGGATGTGAGGCAGTCCAAAGACACAAGGCAATGGCCACCAAAATGCTAGTACTAATGTGTTTCTGTATACTACAGAGTAGACACAAGGGAGCACAAGGCGGTGAATCCTAGCTGGGGTCAGGAAATATGACCCAAGCTGAACCTTCAAAGAGAACTGTATCTGGCAGGTGGGCTAGAGAAGAAAGGTAGTTCCAGGCAGAGGGAAGAGATGAGCAAAAAGCACGAAGACCTCAAATGTCTAAACCGTTCAGAGAATCGCAAGTCACAAAGGTGACACCAGGTAAGGAGCTTGTGCCTGAGTGTGAATCAGCTAAGTTGCTAAGCTGACGGCCTTTTTGGGGATCGGCACTGTAGGGCACAGGGCATGGAGCCGGGGGGGTGGGACATCACAAGGGACAATGCTGGGGGTGGGCTGGGGTCAGACTGTGGAGGGCTTTATGACCTGTTGAGATATTTGGACTTTCTCTTTAAGTCCGAAGAGGGGGAGCAAGACATGACTGTGACAGTGCTGCAGAGGGTGAACTTCAGGACACAGAGCTGTGAAGGCAGGGAGATTGGTGGCTTGGGAAACCACTGTATTAATCTGCTCTCCTAAACCCAGTTCTTTTTTTTTTTTTTTTTTTGGCTGCGCCACACGACTTACAGGATCTTAGTTCCCCAACCAAGGATTGAACCCGTGCCCCGGCAGAGAAAGTGCCGAGTTCTAACCACCGAACTGCCAGGGAGTTCCCTAAACCCAGTTGTCTATTCCAGTGTTGGTTTGTGACAGTGCTTTCATCAATCTGTAGTAAAATGATAAATTTTTCATAAAGCTGAATTTTATTTAATTTTAAAGGACTTCTTCAGTTCAGAGTTATGACCTCCCAACATCTGTGGGGATAAACTGTTTATTCATCGACGCAATCATGGTGTCAGTGAATAACAGGTTTTTAAAAAAATATAGGTGTGTGCTAGCCTCCAAGTGAAGGAGCAGCTGGTCCCTCTGGTTCTCCAAATGTCTCTTTGAGATTTTCCGGGTCCATGAAATCCACAAGAGTGTGAACTGCTGGATTACTAGGGGAGGGCTTAAGCTCAGGCTGAGGCAGTGGGGAAGGAGACGGGGAGACGCATAAGGGGAATAAGACGGAGGTGGAATCTATAGGACAACATACTTGACAGTCCAGATTTTACTGTACTTTGCACATGGACTCTCTTCCTGAACGTCAGATATACAATCAGATTTTTTTTCAATAATATCCCATGAGTGCCTCTTTTGGGTCAATTGTATTATAAACGTATTTTATAAAATACACCAATACACAATTCACTCTCACATTTCTCCCCTTAATTCCATTCTTAGAATAACCATCACACGATTTATAGTTTTACGGTTGACTACATGGGCTTCCCGCAAAAGCTCCTTCGTGAACAATCATTTGACAAGAAGATTCTAAAATGACCATGAGATTCCTTGTCCTGCAACCTGCCGAAAGCTTCTTCCCTCAGGGGGAAGGGGACGGGTATTGTGCTGCTTGTCTTCTGGCTTTGCCTTTCCTGATATCAGAACCATCTTCCCAGCTCCTGTTCCGGGAACCTATTGCCTCGACTTTAACACAGACTGAGAGCCGGTTTCATCAAATTGACATGAGCAGCAAATGCCAGGGCGGGGAGCTGGGGGTTATATTCCCATTCGACTTAAATCTCACATCTGACTTTCTTGTTCTTCTCTGGCATTCTCTAATCTACACAATCAAGATGAACTGTGATAGGGTCACAATGAATACGGCCCAGCCGGGCCGGCAGAGAAGCAGCCTTGGATAATAGATCTCATAATCAATATTGTGCTTCCTCATTTCCTACTTTTTTGTATTCTCCACCCGGAACAACCCCCCGCCCCTCACACAGACACACAGTCCTCGCCTAGATGTTGCCGCCTTCATTTCCTTTATTTAGATTCTGGAGATACTATTCTACTCTGACATGAAGTCAATTTAGACACACAGTCTTCGAACATTTTCAAGAAAACCAAGTATTCTTTGGGACAATTTGCTCTGTCCCCTAAAAGAAACCCCCTCATTTTTTCCACATTCTTTCCACATATATTTACTCCAGGGTAACCTTTCAGTCCCTGTTGGGATTACAGAGAGGGTCCTATTCTCCCAGTGCTACATATTTTGTTATTTGAAAGCCCTGAGTTTGTTCTGCTCATAGGATTTCAATTAGAAATGCCAGCTGCCCTGCTCCTACCATTTCTACTATAATCTCTGGTGTATCATTAAGTGGTTCTGTGTAGCACAGGCAATACTAATTAGAACAGCACCCTGGTTTACATGCCTCGTTATTTACAGGGAGTAACACTCAGAGTTAAAGGATCACCCCAAATTATATTTATTTTATTTTTATGGCTGCGACTGGTCTTAGCTGCAGCACGCAGGATCTTCATTGAGGCATGTGGGATCTTCTGTTGCAGTGTGTGGGCTTCTCTCTACTTGTGGCGTGTGGGTTTTTCTCTCTCTAGTTGAGGCGCACAAGCTCAGTAGTTGTGGCATGCGAGCTCAGTAGTTGCGGCATGCAGGCTTAGTTGCCTCGCGGCATGTGGAATCTTAGTTCCCCGACCAGCGATGGAACCCATGTCCCCTGCAATAGAAGGTGGATTCTTTACCACTGGACCACCAGGTAAGACCCCACCCCAAATTATCAACGCTGACACTGCTTGCTACCTTTGCTGCTCTATCAATAAATCATATGCTTGCTCCCTACGGTGTCATTCAACCGTCATTCGGTGTCACTCTCGTATTCACCTGTAGCTTCTGGAGAGTGAGCGCCACCCATCTCTGTTCTTCTCAGAGCTACCAAAAGCAGAAGTTGCCTGGTAGTTTCTCAGTCGGTATTTCTTGGATTAAGTCTAATTACTCTAGAACCCTAATAGCACATGGCTAACCTCTCCTCTAACATGTATTGGGGCTGACTATTGGTGATTCATGGTCTCCTAACCTCATTTTTTTTCTTGCTCTGCACAATCTCTTGATTTAATTCACTCCCTTTCTGTGGTGGGCTGGGTTTTAAATTATAAATGCTAACTGCCTCCGGGTGAAAAAGAGTTTTTAATAAACACCTTATTACCTCTTCACCAGACCAGCCCAACAACTTTAATTTTTCAATTTTGCAGAGATTTTTCCATGTAAATAGAAATGATCGTTAACTGGTTCCTTGCCTTTGCCTCTTGGGTCCATCCCCTGGACCAGGCTGGTGCTCAGGAGATTCTGTTTTTTAAGCTATTTGAGTCAGACCAAACTGTATTTGGTTGTGTCTGAACACTATATGCCTTCTCTCTTTGGGAATAAATGGTAAAAGTTAAAAAAAAATGTCACTGCCAAGTCCTAGGATAATGATGATTTTTAAATGATTTCTAGTCCAGCCTGCTCCCCTGAGCTTCATTATCCATCTTACTTGGTTGTCCTTCAGATACCACAAAAACAATACGTCCAAACCTGAACCCTCCCTCGGATGTATTCCCTCTGACAGTGAACTGCAGCACCATCTAAAGGGCCTTCTTTTTTATTCCTTTCTGCCTTTCTTCACATATTTTTACCACAGACACCGATTGAGTGCTGTGTAAATTGCGATACTCAACGAGGATGCAGTGATCATGAGATCCACTGTCCCTATCTGGAAAATGTTGCCATCAATTACAGAACATAAGGAATATATACAAACAGCCCAGGCCATACTATAAAATATAATGTGTTACTGATGACTATGGCAATTCCGTTACAACACCTTGTCCTTCTTATAGCCGCTTTCCTGTAGATGCAAACATCTTCAGTAACCTTCTCTGGCTGTATTCACATGCATTCCAAAGGAAGCGTCTGTCACAGTTTATATACGGTCGTTACCGAAGTTTCCTTTTGTTTGCCTTTCATTCTCACTCTCTCTCCCTCTACTTTAGGATGGAGGTGGCAGATCTTACAGGATCAGCCTTATCAGTATCACCGCTTCCTCTTCAGTGTGTTCTTTGCCTTAACTCTTCATCAGTCACCAAGTCCTATTAATGTGATGCTCTCTCCTTAGTATCTCTTGTACTTTCCCCCTCCTAAGTGTCCTTGATATCATTCTTTGTCTAAAGTATTTAACTAGGTTCTTTCTCTGTGAACCTGTCCAGGAAAATACTAGTCTACACTCTTGCCATAGATTTCTGGAAACCAGATCAGATTTTGTCATTTCTCTCATTGACATAATTCTATGGCTCGCCATTATGTCCAGGATAAAATCTAACTCCTTAGAAAGCTAAACTAGGTCCTATGTGGTCTGACTCCTACATACTCTTACAGCATCACCCGTCCTTCCTTCCTCCCTCCCTCCCTGTCGACTTGTTAAGTTCAGGGACACATGTGCACAGGTTTGAAGACAAAGGAAACTTGCCAGTGGAGATGGAGGGAATACAGAGAGCCTCAAAGTCCCTCTGTGATGGGGAAAGAATGTGCTCACAGGACAAAGGGTGACTTTAAGGAAAAAAGGAGGATGCTTTGCTCTGGGACAGCAAGGAAGGACAGGCTGATAAAGGATTTTGGTCAACCAGAGCCTTGGGCTGTGTGATCAGAGAATGTTGAACTGGATGGAACTTTCAACATAACTAAATCCCACCATCTGATTTTCCAGAAGTGGAAGCAGGGTTAGAGAGGCTATGACTGCCCTGAGGTTTCAAACTGCAGCAACAAATGGGCTAGAAGTCACATTAGGGTGACAGCGGTCACCTGGAGGGGCTTAAGTTTTTCTCTCCAATAAAACAGCACATGAATGCTGCAGTGATAGCCATTTCTCTCTGAGTTTACCTCCATCAGGTGCTCTGGTGTGACTTTCATTCACACTTCTGACTCTTCTAGGGCTGGGACCCACTTCGCTGTCAGCCAGGAGTGTCATTTCCACTTTCTCTGTCGTTATTCCCTAAAGCTGTGAGTAGCCATTGGGTTGCATGAATAATTGTGCATTTAAGCAGGTAGGTCTGCACAATTCTAGTGTTTCCATGTATTATCTTGCTTAATCCTCACTGCAAACCCAAAAGGTTGGAGGCATTATTATCCCATTTTACAGATAAGGAAAACAGATCATGACTAGGTTAAACTGTCTGCGTTCCCATCAGATAAATCCCATAAAGCATTTAGAACAGAGCCCAGCATGTGGTAAGCACTCAGAGTCTGTTAGCTGTTGTTGTTTTTAACATTATACTAGAGGTCATTTTATGTAGCAGGTGGGAGCACAGACTCTGGACAGATTCTCAGAGTAAAACCACCATTGACACTAAGGGTGTGATCTCAGGGAAATTGTTACTTAACCTCAGTTTTCATATCTGTAAAATAGACATAATAATAGTAAAGAAATTACAACCATGCGCAATGCATAGTAAGTACTAAGCATCATTACTTCTAGATGTCTGTTTCTTATTCTTTCCTAGTTTAAAACTGTGCCTAAAATAAACTATCCATACGCGTCAGATTAATATTAATTAAGATTAATACCGTCCAAGCCTGGGTGGCCAGACACCATGAGCAGAGTGGTGAAGACCTGACAGCTTTGTTTCCTTATGGGGTCTCTAGAATTCAGCAGCATTAGCCCTCCATTTTTACTTGGTTATTCATTCAACCAACATTTGTTGAATACCTACTAGGTACCAACAGAGGAAAGCCACCCTCTTGACTTGGAGGTGCTTCTAGTCTTTTCAAGGAGACAGATAGAGAAATCATTTCAATAAAATGTGCTGGAGTGGAGACTCCACCCCGACACCGAGAGAAAGAGATGACATCTGAGCTGGGTGCTGAAGGATGAAAGAGGGGGAGAGGGCAGGAATACATTCCAGGCAGGGGCAACGCTGGGCAGCCTGGAGGAGCCTGGCTTGGTGAGGAAGCAGGGAGGGAGGAAGGAGGAGGTGTTCTGTTAGGAAAGGTGTGGCAGGAGAAGCGGGACCTGTGAGATGGAGAAGCGTCTTGCATACGCTTCTAGAAAATCTGAACGTCACCCTACAGGCAATGGGAAGCTTGCAGGGCTTTTAAGGAAGGGAGCGATAGAATCAGATCCGACTTTTTTTTTTTCCCGGTACGCGGGCATCTCACTGTTGTGGCCTCTCCCGTTGCGGAGCACAGGCTCCGGATGCGCAGGCTGAGCGGCCATGGCTCACGGGCCCAGCCGCTCCGCGGCATGTGGGATCCTCCCGGACCGGGGCACAAACCCGTGTCCCCTGCATCAGCAGGCGGTCTCTCAACCACTGCGCCACCAGGGAAGCCCAGGAATGCATTTTTTAATACTAAATACTCCAGAGATGTATGGCTGATAAAGTAAAAGGACTCATTTGAATTCAACTTTTTAAAAGATAGATACTCTACCCTATTTTGTCTTGGCCCAGCAACTTCTTGGAAAAGATAACATGATTCGTTTTCAAGAGAGGAAAATTTGGATCATAATTTAGAAAACTTATAGAAAGTCAATTATCATTATAGGTGTTTGGGGGCTATGATTCGGGGATATAGAAGAAAAGTTCCCCACCCCTGCTTTCACCCGAGTAGCTCACACATGCCTGCTGCACTATCTGAAATTCTTTTCATTTGCTACACTTTGTGACTAAGGCTTGGAACACTCTGTCCTCAGTGGCATATCTGAGAGGGTGAATGCATTTGGGCACTAATGCCTGAAGGAAAGGTGCTTAGACAGCCAGGGTGGCTGGTGACAAAGCAGCCCTTAGGTCAGGGCAGGAAGGGTGAATCCCAGGGGACAGCCTTTAGCTTTGCCACTAGCATGGAGGCTCAGACGACAACATCATCTCCTTTATGATTAAGGCAGGCTCTAAAATTGCAAAAGGAAAGATGAGATCTTTTGGCTAGTAGTTCTTTCAAGACTCTTCCTAAATGTTCTTCCTAAAAAGCCAAGCTTCGTGGCTCTCAGTGGTACAGATCGTATACCTGCATATGACGTGTGAGAGATAACACATTAAAATGTATATGCATATTCTGAAGACCAGAGAGAAGCTTTCCAAAGCACACCCAAATCAGTGCTTCTTAAAGAGAGACCAAGAGTGGGGTGGATGGGGAGCTCGGGGGAGTTCGGGGATCATCCTGGGAATCACTGTGTGTAATAAAGGGGTACAGTTCGTGGCACTGAGGTGCACACACGAAGGATGTGAAGACCGAGGAAAATGGTTGAGAACTATGATCAAGATTAAAGTCCACGTGCCTCATTTACAGGTAAGGAATCAGGGCCCCAGGTGTTACAGGATGGGCTTTTCCTACCGCACCAGACATCTCTTCAGACCTCATTTTACATCCTAAGACCTCTCCATTACAAACTGCTTTCTGTCGTACAAGGTCCTTTTTTTTTTTTTTTTTTTTAAAGTAAATCAGAGTCTTTTGATGAGCTTCATGACAGACCTGCTCTATTATGAAAAAAGAAAAAAATAAATGTGAACAACGAAGAGTAACTAGGAATACTTGTCAAAGTGACACGGAAATAGCTGATAATATGAGCAAATATTGAACAGTTAAATTGTACTGGAATGACTTAATAACATTTAGTCATATCTCTTAAATAGTTACATTTAATTAAACCACTGGATTCAAAGTGCTTGTAACTTTTTGAGGAACAAGATGACTCTCAGTGCTTGTAACTTTTTAAGGAACAAGATGAAATCATCCAATTTAATTTTGGGAGTAAGTACTGTATGTTTTACAGAAAGATGAGGAATTGATTCAGAAACTACTCATAGTTCTGGCATGTTTCATATATTAACAGTTCTTTCTAATCCCTTCTTCTCTGGGTAATTTATGCATATGTCAAGAGGTCAACCTGGGCTGTAGCTGGTTCAATATTTTTATTATGTAAAATGAACTTTAGTATTTGTTTTTTTCCTAATAGGTCCTGTATTCCCTTCAAAGGCTCATACAGAGTGGTTTGTCGTGTGAAGGGCCTCGCTATTTGATTCCACTCCTACTACTTTGCATTTACATTACACATTGAGAAAATTATGAACAACAACTATCACTCTCTGAGGGTGGAAACTGCCATGAATCACAAAGACAAGAAGTAATTTTCTGTAATTACAAGATGACTCAGGTTAGTAGCTTTCAGCCATCACAGCAATTCACATAATATGAGCATATTCGGGAAACCTAATTAGTCCCAATTCCTTTAATTTAAAATTTATGACAATGTGATATAAGGTAAGCTGGAGTTTATTGTGTTTTATTAGAGAACAAAATGTGTTTCTAGGACTCGAGCATATTGTGGAATGATAGTTTTTATCATTCAAAAGTTTGCGGTATAATTTGTACTTGCAAATAATATGTAGGTGTTACATTTGAAGTATCATATATTAAAAGGTTTAAAAAAAACCTATGTGTTTTATAATGAAGTCTTTTTATAATGTAAGTAAAGTCTTTGAACTGTCCAGACCATTTTGTATTTTCACTTTAGAATTATAGTTTGAATCTATCTTTGAGATTTAAAGCAGTTCTATTCTTTTTTTAAATATTGCGTCTTCTGTGGCATTTATAACAAGAGAACAGCTTACAGTTATTTATATTTGTTTTTAGTTATAAAAATGTGACTATTGTGTGTCTAGGGTGTATCTCTGAAACAGGCCTCTGCAAGGGAAGGAAATAATGAAACACAAAACACAACCGGGAAAGCTCAGTCTTAGCCCTGCTTCCTGGGTGCCTCTTGACTCCTACCAGGGGACTAATGATTTATGACCGAATATCTGAGGACCAGTTTATCTGGAGTAAAGCACCGTTGTCTTGCATAGGGAGCTAAGGAAACAGCTCACTGATTCATTAGTTCTACAGTTAATTATTGAGTGAAGGCACTATGATATATATAAAAGAAAGATCAAATTTCAGTTCTGCCCTCCAGGAGCTTCTAATCTAGTTGGGAACATATACAAAGTTGAGAGTTCAAGATAGTATCAGGAGAAATGCTCTAAGAGTGATAGTGATAATAAATATGCAGTATATAGAAATACAGAGAGAAATTATGATTTTTATAGATAGCTATCCATAAAGTCTTTATGGAGGAGAAAGAGGCTGAGCTATACTTTGAAGGTAAGATTTTGGAAGGGAAGCATTTCAGATGAGAAAGAACAGCCTGCTGGCTTCAGCAAAGACCTGAACGACGAGCTATAAACAAGCCCCACTCAGGGAAAGGTGAGTAGAGGTCTTTGGGTAGAGCTGAGAATTTGAGCTGTGGCAGTTATAGGACGTGGCTGGAAAGCTAGACTGGGACCAGGTCATGGAGGTTTTTGAATGCCAGACGGAGGAGTGAAAGCTTCATCTCATAGAGGTCTCCTGAAGGGTTTTCAACAGAGAGGGGAGATTATCAAATGCACATTATAGGAAAATTATCCAGCATCGGCATGAACTAGAGATTCTAAACTGCTTTTCCTGGGTTCATGGAGGGGAATTACAAGTTACAGCCATCAGGCTAAGAATAGCACATATGCAACGTGGTCTTTGCAGTTGCCTTTTACTATAGGAGTGTATGGTGTCTCCACCAAGTGAATAGTGATTGAAAAGGAGTATTGCAACCTCCCAGCATTATGGATATATTAGAGGTGACAGGTGTGAGAAGTGGGAGGAAGGCAAGGGGGAAAGAGAGACCGACTAGAAAGCTGTAAGAACAGCTCAGATACTAGGTTGTGGCAGCACAGAAAAGAAAGACGGAGAGGTGGCAAAGATGGCAGCACTATGACAACAGCTCTGATCTTCTCTTGGTCTAGCATTGGTTCCAACAGGACATTGCGTCCCACTATGTTCTGTTGCCAGAGGACTCTAACAAGAGTCCTTTCATCTATGTGTGGCAAGTCCTCTTGGGACTCTGGTGGCCACAGCGCATCTCTTCCACTGTGACACCCCCTGACGTCCATGTCGTGATCGTGAAGATGCATTTAAGTCTGAAATAAAGTGCTTTGCCTGCAAACATCAAAACAAACGAGGAGGGATTTGTTGGGAGTATACTAAGTAGCTGATAGAACAGAAGAGCTGCAAACCAAACCTCAGGAAACGTAAGACTTAGGAGAAACTGGAGGATATTTCCTTTAGTGATCTGACTTCAACTACCTCTTGTCAGTTTCCCAGGGGAGAGAGAATGATTGTCCTAGATTAGGTCATGTGTCCACCCCTGTCCTATGTGACTGGCAGGCTCCAGCATCACTCCAAGTCCAAAGAGAGGTGCAGTTCCTCAAAGGAAGAGTGGGTAAGCAGAAAATTTTTAAAGTATTTAATCTCTGAAATGTCTGGGATTGTAAATAATGGTCATAAATGCTTGGGCTCAGGCTTGGGGAGAGATTAAGTATTCCCTCGAATCTTAGATCTCCAAAATTATTTTTCACTACTACCTTTGACGGATTCTCTTCTTTTTCAAACGAATGTCTTACTGTTAAATACACACACACACACACACACACACGTTGACAGAAACCGCTTCCAGCAATACCTTGATGCCTTCACACTTTCAGGCCCACAGATATTAGTGTCCTTTCTCCCTGCCTCTCTCCTTTCCTTCCTTGGCTCACAATCTTAAGTTTAAAAAAGTGGGATATAGAACCGTATTCTGTTTTCTCCCATCTACAGTAAAAAGTATTAGTATTTATAAAGAAAAAACAGGACAAACTCACATAGTAACAAGTTATCTTCTAACAGAATATGATTGATAGTTTTTACTTTTTCATTATCTAGATAGATAATCAACATCCTTTATGATGAGCTGTTTGTTCCCTTATTTTTGGCTTAAAACATGCACACTGTCCATCCACAAAGAGGAGTCACTCAGGGACCTGGGCTGTTGCTTCCAGGATCGCAGGGACACACACTGGCTCGTAGAGCTTCTGCCCAGAAGTGATTCACATCTTTTCTGATCACATGTAATGGTCAAAGCAAGTCCCATGGCTTTGCCTGAATCAAGCTGGGTAGACAAGTGTTATCCTAGTTACATGCCCAGAACAGGAAAACCAAACATCTGTGACCTGTTACTGACCACCCTGTTGCTAGAAGCAAGAATGCTGACGTTTCTCTCTTTGCTCCTCTCTCCATGGAAAACACACCAAGCCACTGACCTCTCCTATTAACTTCCTATCACGTTCTCTCCTCTTTTCTGCTTTCCAAGGAACCACTTTCCATTGCACTTAAAGTCCAAAATAGTTTTTCAAGCTTTTGGTGCATTACGTTCTATGACTTCTCTGTCCTTTTCAAATTACTTTCTCTTCTTTCATGACTCACCAACAAGGCATCAGCTCCAAGGCCTGGAATTTGTCAGCACACAGATTAAGAAGCCTGGCTAAACCAAACCCTACCTGCCTAGCTCCAGCTTGAACCCTATGTTACTACTTTAGTACTAGTCTTACTAGCTTAGTCATATTACCGGATTCACAAGGAATTTGCATATGTGTATACTGCAGGAAATTTAAATCCACAGACTGTTGAAAATGTCATATTAGATGGCCCCAACTCTACAAATCAATTTCATGGTCAGCTATATATTCTGCAGAATATAATCTTAAGTGTAAAATAAACAAAATGGATTTATATTGTTCACACACTTTATAATAGCTCTTTGAGGTTACTGTTTATAGTAGAAGGAGGGCAACTTGGGGGAAAGACTTAGAGAAAGGTCTCCATGGGGTGCTGTTTCAGATACTACAGATTCTGAGCTTGTAGTTGGATCCAGATGGAGGGGAATCAAGTTTATGTTGATTGCCACTTAACACTGGCAAGTGCAATAAAATATTAAAATTTATTTGTTTTACGGTTCTCAAGACTGTATTGCCTGATTGATTCCTTGAGGGGGGGAAAGTTTTAAACAGACTTAAGTCTACTGAGATTTTGATTAAAGAGAAAAGCGCTCAGTGTTTGGGTTTTTCTCATGTGTAGGCAGTTGTAGCCAGCCATATGTTTACTTTGTAAATTCTAGTTGAGGGTGCAATACAAGCTGTTTCAATTTGGGTGGAAGTTTTGTCAGACATCACAAATGAGATTTGTACTCTGTCAGGAGTTTGCCAGATTTTTTGCAGGGACTGTGGGCAGGTCCATGGTAATTAGGGATAACCTACTGCTAGTTTGTTTTAAGAGTAAATCCTGAAAAGCTCTTCCTCACAGTTGAGGGAATGATGGAATTAGAATATTATCATTTGGTGATAGTATTACTCAGCCATAAAAAAAGAAAGAAATTCTGCCATTTGCAGCAACATGGACGGGCCTAGAGAATATTATGCTTAGTGACATAAGTCAGAAAGAGAAAGATAAACACCGTATGATTTCACTTACATGTGGAATCTAAAAAATAAAACAAATGAATGGATGTAACAAAACAGAAACAGACTCACAGATATAGAGAGCAAACTAGTGGTTACCAGTGGGGGGAAGGGGAGGGGCAAAAGAGGGTTATGGAATTAAGAGATATAAGCTACTACGTATAAAATAGATAAGCGACAAGTTTACATTGTACAGCACAGGGAAATACAGTCATTACTTTGTAATAACTTTAAATGGAGTATAATTTATAAAAAATATTGAATCACTATGTTGTACATCTGAAGCTAATACAATATTTTAAATCAACTATACTTCGGTTAGAAAGAGGCATCAATGGATTGGATGCTAAAAGTGGTGAGTGAGATGATGAGAAATAGGATATTTACATGGTCTCAAAGTATCTCTCATATTTTTTTTTTCTCATATTTCTTAAATAGAAAGCCAGGGAGGGGTGGCGGAGGGGTAGGCACTTTACAGTGGAGTAACTAATCAGATGCCATCTTACCCAAGTGCTTCCTACTTCCTAGACTGGGAGTAGTGAGGGGGTGGGCGTATGGACGGAACACAGAGGCTGTGCAAGGACAATACCGTCTCTTATCATACTCCCATCTACAAGCTTGTGGGCGTAGGGTCCCCTGTCTTCCCACACTCCCCAGGTTACTCTCTTGTACCAAAGCCAATGTTACCCTCTGTACTCAGAGTCCATTCTGGTTGGTTGTTTGTTCATTTTTTGAAGGTCTGCTGTGTGCTAACTACTGAGGATTCAGCGTTAAGTAAGATAAGTCCTCGTTACCTAGGATCTTCCAGTCAGTGCTAGAGAAAAATATCTAACGGACTGTTACAGCCCTTCGTAATCTGTAGAGGATGCATGGGATGCAACAGGAGTACAAGGGGCTGGACTGAGCTAGCTGGTATGCACGAGTAGGGTCAAATGGGTTCTTCAGAGATTAAAAATACTTTCGTATTGATTGGTAAAAAGCCACATTCTGAGCCCTTCCCTGGGATACTACTCCTCACTCACATGCCACAATAATTAAAAGATCAAACCCCAAATAAGCAGAGGCCTCTAAGAGCTGCTCTTGTACTTTGCCCACTCCTTTCTGATTGCCCTTATCCTGCATAGAAGTCAGGGAAGTCTTCCTGGAGGAGGCGATGCCTATGCCAAGGATGAACAGGAGTTCGCCTGGTAACGCACAGCACCCATCCAGCCCCTGGATGACATGGGCTGTGTCATGCCTGAGAAGCCACGATCACTGAGTATTACAGGTGCATCTGATGCTGGGGAAGGGCGGTGAGAAATGGCTTCAAGAGGAAAATGGAGGCCGGATCAAAAAGAGCCTTGTATGCCCCCTGAAATACCTGAACTTGATCAGACAAGCTATAAAATGCCTTTGAAGAAGTCTAAGATAGGAAGCAACACAGTAAGACTTATGTTGTAGAAAAACAATTGTGGCATAATTGAAGGAAAGGGATTGAAGGGCAAACAAACAAACAAAAAAACTGTTTACAGCCTGTTGAAGCAATTCAGGCAAGAAATGAGGACCTTTCCTAAAACAGAATCAGTAGGATATAGAGAAATGGTTGGAATCCAAAAACTTAAAAAGGTAGAATCAATCGGGCTTTGTGATTGGATTGGAGTGCTGAGCGACGTGCTATGAAATTTTTAAATCTATTTAGCATCCGATAGAATGATTTTATCCAAAGTGAACCTTTCTCTGAAAGAATTGATCTTTCAAAGAAACATACTATAATTAGCTCATTCCCAAATGACTGTTTTCTGAAGATGTGCAGGTAAGAAGGATGCATTTGCTAGCCTTTTGACTACTCTGGTGAGGTTCCAATGAAGGCTGTGTTTTTCGCAGCTTGTAAGAAAGTATAAAAACAGGGACTTCCCTGGTGGTGCATTGGTTAAGGCTCCGTGCTTCCAGTGCAGGGGGTGTGGTTCTGATCCCTGGTCAGGGAACTAAGATCCCACATGCCGCGTGGCATGGCCAGAAAAAAAAAAGTATACAAGCAACACAATCTTGGCAGTTGTAAGTTCCCAATTTTAGGAAATCTGCATCCCCATCAGCCATCTCTGGTGCCTACTCTGAACTGCATTCCTTGGCGTGGCCCTGTTTTCCCCAGGATGGATCATGCAGCTGCCCAGCTGGAGAAGCAGCACGTGCACGATGTGTATGAGAACACCGCTCCTTACTTCAGCGACTTGCAGAGCAAAGCCTGGCCTCGTGTCCGCCAGTTCCTCCAGGACCAGAAGCCTGGCAGCCTCATCGCTGACATAGGTAACCCGGGGCGGTGCCACGTAATCTGAAATATATTCCATCATGCCTTTCCTTTTCAGATTCATTTTTCATTTCTGTTCTAACCAGAAGTCTGAAATTGTGTCCCTGGCATGTCAGCACCTGGAGTATTCACTTTATAGCAGAAATTCATATAGTCAAGCCAGAAAGTAGAAAAGCCCCTCAAATCTACATATAGACAGTGGCAATTTTTTCAGAGCCTTCGTGCACATCCTCCCACAAAAATCAACCTGACGTTGCTTGAATAAATCAGGATTGAAATGGCCGCTTATGAAATTGACCATTTTAAATTCAGAGTGGACTTCCCTGGTGGCGCAGTGGTTAAGAATCCGCCTGCCAGTGCAGGGGACACAGGTTCGAGCCCTGGTCCGGGAAGTCCCACATGCCACGGAGCAACTAAGCCCATGCACCACAGCTACTGAGCCTGCGCGCTACAGCCCGCAAGCCACAACTACTGAGCCCACGTGCCACAAGTACTGAAGCCCGTGCGCCTAGAGCCCGTGCTCTGCAACAAGAGAAGCCACCGCGATGAGAAGCCTGCGCACCGCAACGAAGAGTAGCCCCCACTCGCCGCAACTAGAGAAAGCCCTCACGCAGCAACGAAGACCCAACACAGCCAAAAATAAATTAATTAATTTAAAAAATACTTTAAAAAACACTGAATGATTTAAAAAAATAATAAACTTAGAGACATTCACATTCGTGAATACAGTGTTTTGGTGGCTTATGATGAGTAGGTCTCACGCTTTCTACAGAAGAGCCAGAATTGTGAGATTATAGAAGGGTCCTGTAACCTCTTATGAATCTCATGGATCCTTTCCCTTAACTATTCCTTAGGAGTCTTATTATTAGAGCATATCTTTAATTAGATCATATCTTCATAATCAAGCAAATAATGATTTGCTTGGAGGACTTTGGCTCAGTATCTTTTGGAATCTAGAAGTGGTAAATCACAGCCCAGGAGATCTAAGATTAAGTTTTAAGACATGGTAGGATTCCTATTTGAAGCATGCCCACTTAAAACTGCTTTCTAGCAATTACATGCATACGGCACCGTAAGAATCGTAAGTCTACAGTTACAAGTTCCGTCTAATTTGACATTCACTCTAAATTTTGGTAAGAGAAACAGATGTGCCCAGGGCTTTTGGCTTGTTAAAGATGGTGCGAGTGGTGAAGAATTTGGGGAAGGGGTACATGTCACGTAGAAGTGGAGAGTCTTTAAAAACATCTCTATCATGTCAACTTAAAAAAAAATCTGGTTTCATAAAATGCAGTGAGTTTGGAACTCTTACCACTCATAATATAAGCAAAGTACCAGAATCTTAAATCAATTGGGAGGAAAACGTTTGGGGACAACAGAATATATATGCTACTTTCTCATACCTTACACCAAAAATTCCAAATGGAGCAAAGATTTAAGTATAAGAAAATGAATTCATTAAAGGACTAGATGATGACTATATAATTAAAAAAATTCTCCAAAGCAAAAGGCCTCTCAATGTATGACACAAAAAAAGGGAGAAGTCATAAAATAAAATACAGTTGATTGTCATTATCCACAGTAGTTAGGTTCTATAAAGTTTCCGTGAACCCTGAATTAGTGAATACTGAGTTATTGCCCTAGGGGAAATACTGGATTAGGTTCCTAGGAACCTGTGGTCACAATATTTTTGTCAATTGATCAATACCTAACCTTGTTTCATGTGTGTTTCTGTTTAAAGCTATACACGCATGCACTGCCAGTACAGACTTGGGCACTGCAAATAAATTTTAGCAACTAGGTGAAGAGGCAGATACAGCGTCTGTGAGTAATGAGGATTAATTGCATTGGTATTTTTGACAACATAAAATTTAAAAGGTTCTACAAGGCAAATTTCTAGACAAATATATAAATGAAGTAAAAAACCAAAAACAAACTAGGTAAAAATATCTGCAATATATCTGATAGAAAAATAGACAATTTTCTTACTCCGTGGAGCCTTCTTCAACGTCAGTATGAAAAAGACCAACAACCCCCCTGCAAAATGACGAAACCATATGAACAAACAGTTCAAAAATGGGGGGAATACAAATTGCCTAAAATTTTTTTTTTTTTTTTTTTTGTGGTACGCGGGCCTCTCACTGTTGTGGCCTCTCCCGTGGCGGAGCACAGGCTCCGGACGCGCCGGCTCAGCGGCCATGGCTCAAGGGCCCAGCCGCTCCGTGGCATGTGGGACCTTCCCGGACCGGGGCACGAACCCATGTCCCCTGCATCGGCAGGCGGACTCTCGACCACTGCGCCACCAGGGGAGCCCCTAAAATATTTTTGATAGGTAATCCATTTAAATGGCTTAACAACAACAAAAATGTACAGTGAAAAATATTCTCTCATCCCAGTCTTCCAGCACCAAGTAACCCACATCAGAGGCACCATGCTCTTAGCTTCTTGTATAATCTTCTTGAGGTATTTCACATAAATATAAGCATATTTGTGCATATAAGTGTGTGCATGGGTGGATTTCCCTTTCTCAATTACACAAATTAGTATGTTATACAAACTGCTATACACCTAACTCGTTTCTTTTAATATATTGAGATCACTCCATGTTTGTTCTCATAGAGCTGCTAACTATTAAAAGCTGCATAGCCTTCTATTCTGATAACACCATACCAACAGATATGTATGTTGTTTGCTACATTTTGCTACTACAAATTATGGCACAAATAAAATTCTTTAAGTACTGCTGTGCAAATCAATAAATATATCTAGTAAATGTTATTTTACCCATTTCTATCTTTTGATTTTTGTACTATTTACACTTTTTACCACTCAATAAGTAAATAAGAATATTTTGATTATACAGTGAAAGACAAGTTTTAAAATAAAATTGAAATTAAGAAGAAATCAATGAAAAGGAGAGAAAGAAGCCCAAAGGGAGTAGTAGAAAAAAAAGGAAGTAGAACAATATGACTATCTCCAAAAGGAAATATTTTTTCTTTCTAGGTTTTCCACTTAGGTGAAATCATCAACAGTTTAATTTGACTGGTTATTAGATTAGCAATTTATAATTAATGACTAATAAAACTGCATAGGTAAAAAACATGCAGAGGTAATCGGGTTCCAGTTGCCCATACAGGAATTATCTAGCTGCTTTGCTATTTTAGTGGTGCGATTTTTTTATTGGCTAAATTTTATTAAGCACATCAGCCCACTCCCAGCTGATCTGCTGAGGTGTGTGATAATGGCTCCTGATGTAACCTAACTCTTCAGGGCAGGTATCAGGAATGAAGTGAGCAGGAACTGTAGTTTAAATATAAAGAGCGCTGATGATTCAAAGACAGCAGAAATGCAAAGTACCGTCAGGAAATCCTGTGATCTTTGCAATTAAGGCAATACCTTTTCCTGAAATGGGTTAGTAATTTAAGGCCATTAGAAGATGGTGCATGCCAGGGATAAACTGGGAGTTTGGAACTGACATATACACATTACTATATATAAAATAGATAAATAATAAGGCCCTGCTATATAGCACAGAGAACTCTACTCAATACTCTGTAATGGCCCATATGGGAAAAGAATCTAAGAAAAAAAGAGTGGATATATGTATATGTATAACTAACTCACTTTGCTGTGCAGCAGAAAGTAACACAACACTGTAAATCAACTATACTCCAAAATTTTTTTATTTTAATAAAATAAAATGGGCTTCCCTGGTGGCGCAGTGGTTGAGAGTCCGCCTGCCAATGTGGGGGACACGGGTTCGTGCCCGGGTCCGGGAAGATCCCACATGCCGCGGAGCGGCTGGGCTTGTGAGCCATGGCCGCTGAGCCTGTGCGTCCGGAACCTGTGCTCCGCGACGGCAGAGGCCACAGCAGTGAGAGGCCCGCGTACCGCAAAAAAATAAAAAAATAAAAATAAAATAAAAAAATAAAATAAAAAAATAAATAAAACTGAACCACATTTGGTTAACCAAACCATTTTATTATAACCTTATCCCTATATATATAAAACCCATATTTCTCTCAATTCAAGAAAGTATTAAACTAATCAATTATGAATAAAAATGGACTGTAACATTTAAAAAAAAAGATGATACATGGAAGGTGTTCTGTGGTTTGAGGGCTTTACTTGGATTAGTTTAGGAAGCAGAATAAAGACTAGAACTAGATTCTTTTTTGAGCAAGGTGACCTTTTTACGTGACATCAGAGACAACTATCCTAATAGTATTGAAATTTTTCTTTTTGTATACATAACTAAAATTAATTTTTCAATAATTAAAATTCTTTTTGCCTTTTAACTCTCAATTATTTATTCCCACATTCTATGGTCAGACTTCATTTGCTAAGTTATTCTCTAATTACCATTCCTTCTCTGAGTCAATAAACATTTAGAGCTCCTACTAAATGGCAGGCACCAGGCCTGCAGAATAAAACATATTGCCTCATCTCTGACTTCAAAAGATGTACATAAAAGGAGAAATAAATAGGCTATATTCTTCCTTTTCCCATAGAAAAAGAGAATTCTCTTTCAGATAAAGGTCTTAGCAAAAAACTCTTAATTTATAAAATGTAGTTCTTTCTGCAAACTTCAGAGGGAACATTCAGATTAATTATTTCTAGCAAATACTCGCCCACCATGGGCCAAAATATCTTGTTGAATTGAGGCAATTATCTGTTTTCTTCCTTAGTTGTAGTGAGGTGCAGAATACAAAATAGAGGGGAACAGAAGCATGCAGACACTTGCTATTGTATCTCTGCAGTACTACAGAAGGTAATCATTTAATGAGATTTTGTAAAGGAGCATGACTGTTGTGTACAGGAGCTGCAGTATCAAAAATGTTCTGATTTACTTCTTGCATGTTTAAGATAATGAGGTGACTAGGCTTGGCAGTATTCTTGATTTCCTCATTAGGATAAAATCTCCCCTCTCTAGCATCTCGGTGTCTGCACTTAGAAAATGGATAATTGCATCATATTCAGGAGTTCCATTACTATCCTTAAAAATGAATGCCACTAGAAATGAATACAGGGGACTTCCCTGGCAGTCCAGTGTTTAGGACTCGGTGCTTTCACTGCCGTGGCCCCGGGTTCAGTCCCTAGTCGGGGAACTAAGATCCCACAAGCCTCGCGGCATGGCTGCAAATTAAAAAAAAAGAGAGAAACAAATACAGGATATCAAAGGGAACAGGGGCACTGGAAACATTTCAGGAGATGATGAGATCTGAAAAGACCTCAGTTTCCTCATTGTTACCAGATGCTCTCTGAACATGTCCCTCTAGCTCCAGTGTTCTATGAACCCGTTTTTATTAGTATCTTTGAAGTAATTTTCCCTTTCATTTCTCTAAATGCATCCCCTGGGCCAGTTCAGAACAGCAAAAAAATTTACAAGATTATTTTTCTTAAAATATGAGCATCGTCTTTGAAATGTTCGGGATTTCAATTTTAAAATACTCTGTGAATTATATTTTCCCCATGATTGCCCTCAAATATTGGATCCTTTTTTGCAAAAGCATTCTTAGGAACAGTGGCTATGAGATCTAAAATATTTCCAAGACCTCAATCATTTACATTGAAATAATGAAGCTGGAAATCTTATTTTTTATTCACAAGCTCTCCACTGTCTCAGCTGGCATCAATGAATCTTAATTATGCCTTTAGTGTCTCATAATTTTGAATAGCACCTATTAAGGAGGACTTATCAAAGAGTGTTGAGATGTATTTCAAAAGCAGCAAACTAATCATCTTTGAATAGTGGTAGATATTTTTCAGGCAAAAAAATTTAGAGCTAATGCCAGCAGGTAGGGATATCAACTCTAATGACATCTTTAAATATTTCTGAAAAAAGAAATAGATGACATGTCTATGCTAGAATAAAATACTAGGTACTAGATCACAGAAGGCTTTGTTTCAAGATGATTATTCCTTTATGTTACTACCTTCTTCACCATAATATCTGTGAGATCTGACTGATCTAAATCTTTGGTCTGTGTAAATCTTGAATTACTTGGGTCTCTACCACCAGAAAGTGAATGTCAAAAATGGTCTATTTACGGGACTTCCCTGGTGGTCCGGTGGTTAAGACTCCGAGCTCCCAATGCAGGGGGCCTGGGTTCAATCCCTGGTCAGGGAACTAGATCCTGCATGCTGCAACTAAAGATCCCGTGTGCCACAACTAAGACCCGGTGCAGCCAAATAAACAAATAGATATATTTTTTAAAAATGGTCTATTGAAGAAAAAATAGTTCTTTGACAGAGTTGTATTCAGAGTTAATAGAGATCATTTAAAACCTAGCACTGATACCAGATTGGATAAAAAGATGCTGAAATCCTTTTTTCATTCAAATTCAAATTTTAAATTTTTGAAAGGCCTGTTTTATTGTGTAAGTTATTTTATCTATACCCATTGAAAAGTTGTTGACAGTAGTCTGTTTTATATAGCCAGCAAGTGATGAAGGTTTGGCAAGATAACACAAGAATAAATGCCCAGAACATGCAGACCTAAACATAATGAAATACGTATGTGAAGGTAACTTTTGTAAAGAGACTGGACCTTGTCACTAGGATCCTAGGGAACTATTATTCTCTGCTGGAGGCCAGCTGACATTTCTTTTTTTTTTTTTTTTTTTTTTTTTTTTTGCGGTACGCGGGCTTCTCACTGCTGTGGCCTCTCCCGTTGCGGAGCACAGGCTCCGGACACGCTGGCCCAGTGGCCATGGCTCACGGGCCCAGCCGCTCCGTGGCATGTGGGATCTTCCCGGACTGGGGCACGACCCCGTGTCCCCTGCATCGGCAGGCGGACTCTCAACCACTGCGCCACCAGGGAAGCCCCAGCTGACATTTCTTGATTGTGCTATCCTGTTAAGAAAGCCCTATGGACATGACCTTATTAAATATACAATAAATAATATTTCTTTTTCCCATTTTCATTTCCTCTTATCTCCTATATAAAAACATGTATGTGCTCTCTGAAGGCTTTTCTTTTTGTTTTTGTGTGTACCTTCAATCCATGTTGTGTTCTGTCTTGGTTAGTTAATACAGGCAGACCTCATTTTATTGCACTTCCCAGATTCTGTATTGTGTTTTGTACCAACTAAAGGTTTGTGGCAACCCTGCACTGAGCCAGTCTATTGGTGCTAGTTTTCCAACATCATTTGCTCACTTCGTGTGTCTCTGTGTCACATTTTGGTAATTCTCAAAACCCTCCACCAGCAAAAACATTATGACTTGCTCAAGGCTCAGATGATGGTTAACATTTTTTAGCAAAATACACTGTTTTAAAATTAAGGTATGTACATTGTTTTTGTAGACATAATGCCGTTGGACACTGAACAGACCACAGTATAGTGTAAATGTAACTTTTAAATGCACTGAGAAGCCAAAAGAGTCATGTGACTCGCTTCATTGTGACATTCGCTTTATTGCAATGGTCTGGAATGGAGCCCGCAGCATCTCCGAGGTTTGCCTGTATCAAGTTATTTCTATTCCCTGTGATAAGACAAAGTAACCGACAATGTTCCACTTTCCATTAAGGATAGAGTGTAACACAGGTTTTTCTCTTACAGGTTGTGGAACTGGAAAGTATCTTAAAGTGAACAGCCAGGTACATACCCTGGGCTGTGACTACTGTGCACCATTGGTAGAGATTGCCCGGAGTAGAGGATGTGAAGTCATGGTATGTGACAACCTTAATCTCCCCTTTAGGGATCAGGGCTTCGACGCCATCATCTCCATAGGAGGTAAGGCAGCCCCATCACACATTCACTCTTCACCATGAGAATAACGTTACCTGGTTGAGGCTGCTCTCACAACTCAACATCCATTCTTTGTAGAAAGATCTATGTAATTCATTTTATCTAATTTTTAAAAATATTGCAACTGAACTATTTAACTAAGTTCAAATGTCCTTATGGTGGTATATATGATTGTTTTTACTAGTTCAGCCCTCAAACTGTTGTTTTCTTCTTTTTGATGACTCATTCCAATTTCTTTCACTCACGAGTAAGAAAGTATTGGAGGAATTGTACTCATTGAAAATAGTACTTTGTTCTATTGAAATGAAGCCAGATTCTTTCAACGTGACGTAGATCTTTAGAAGTCATATTACTTTTTCCAGGCCACAGGTGTGCCCTTTATTAGCAGAATATTGTAGGACTAAGGCACTGAATGTCACTGGAAGGATGTGTCACCAACCTGCCACTCACTGTTCAAAAGTCGCTGGGGAAGATGGTCCCACCTGGTCCCAGATTGCATTGTTTTCATAGTGCCACTCTGCTCTCTTACTGCCAGAGATTGTTCATAAATCTAGGGAATACATTCCTCATATTCTCCCAAAAAGTGTGCCCATAAGATATACATGCCAAAAATGAAAAGAAACAGCAAAAATCCATGCTTGAAATATACACAGGTAAGGGTCATTTTACTCAATACATATAGTCCTGAAACTTAGTGTGTTAGTCATGTTTAAGTATGCTGGGGAATCATGTTATTTAAGGAAATCTTGTGGCAAATCCTTTCCCAAAGCGAAAACTCTTTTGCAGGGAAAATTATTTCCTCCAACACACTTTTAAAAAATTAATGTATTTGAATATAACAAGCTTTATCAAAGCAAGGTGACTCTATATAAAACTGACTGCAGATAAACATATGGAATAAGACGGTTTGCTCCATCCTGGACTAGATGAGAAATCGGTATTTCCACCATTAGCTGGGGCCTGTATCTTTGCATAGGGAGGGGATGCTGGCTTGGATGCCATAACCTTGGAACTAGTTAGGACTGGCAGGAGGTGGTTGCCATGGAAACCTGCTCTTTGACAGCCCTACTTCTTTGCGTTTGAAACTGTTAAGTCCATTTGGTTTTAAGCATTAAGAGAATGGATTCTTGTTGAACCAAGCAACACTACACAATGCTCTGAATCTTTAGTAGGAAGAATTTTTGGTTTGGTCATGCCACATAAAGAGCCAGAAATTGGAGGAGGTCAGAGAAGTGTATTTTTTTGCTCTTCTATTGTTTACTTTAGTTGTAGAGTCTATACAGCTGGCTACCTACAAAGAGGCTGTGCTGTTGAACCACTGTTGCAGGCGTGGGGTTACTGACTAACTTTCTTACTTTGGAGAAATGCTCCATGTTGTACATGATTAAGTCCTTCTTTTCTTTCAGTTTAAGTCTCCTGCTCACAGAGGAAATGGAGCACACCTGGTTGCCATCTTCCAATGAAAAATGCTTCCTTAGGTGGAAACCCAGCATGTGTTTTTATGAACTGTAACTATAAATTAACGTGGTGCAGTCAATTTCCAATTAGATTTTACATTTAGAACTATATTATGAGAACTTTCAATAAACCATCTCTCCTATGTCCATATATATTTACTCCCCTATTTAGAATTCTGTATGTTGGCATTTCTTGCTTAACATAAAGAAATATTGTTTTAAATATATAGTTTTCCATGTCACTTAATAATGAGACGGTAAGCATCATACCTAATTATACATTCCTTATGTTTTACTCACAGATTACAAAAAGAAATAGTCTTTCTGCTTACTTTTAGAATAGTATGACATGTGTCTGGAGAGCTGATCCACTTTGTTATACAGCAGAAACTAACACACCATTGTAAAGCAATCATACTCAAATAAAGATGTTAAAAAAAAAAAAGGATAGTATGACCAAAGTTTTATAAAAATTTGTTCATCTACTGAAATAGTGTCAACCAACTATTCATGCCAGTGGTTCTCAACTTGCGGTTACACTGCCCCCCATCCTCAGGCGATGCCTGTCAATGTCTGGAGACATTTTTGGTTGTCACAACTGGGTATGTGTATGTGCTGCTGTCATCTAGTTGCTGCCTCCCCAGCTCCCACAAGAAAGAATCATCTAGCTTGTTTACAAACACCAACAATGCTGAGGTTGAAAAATTCTGCTTCATGCTAAACCCACGGATTCTGAATGCTTCCAGTTAGATGAGACAAACACCCTTGAAAAATTAAATAACAATACATCATAAAATCCCAAGATATAACAGGACTTTAAAGATGATCTTGTGTAATTTCTGATTCTGGAGTCCAGTCATTGAATTCTACCTACCCACTTGTTCAGTTCAACACCCTATCCTACAGGACACATATACTGAGTACTACTTTTGCCTTTAAATTGTGATTATGATTTTTAAACAACAGGGGACATTTTTATCCTTTAAAATTCAACACAGTTTCCTGACATTGATAAAATTCATATAAATATATGTTTAGGTCTCATTTGGGTTACATTTACAATGTTTCTTAATAGAACATGTATGCATAGGCATGTATAATACATTTCATATGTAATGAAAACTTCATTTGTAAATTTTTTCTTTTTCAAAAGCATTTGGCTTAAAATTTACTTAGTATTATATGTTAAATATAAATATAAAATACAATATGAAAGATTCAGATATTTCCTGGGTGAAATTATGGTATTAAAATGGATTATCGCATAACAAATATTTCAGGAATGAAAAATATAAAGATGTTCTTCCTTAAAAACAAAACTTCTGGGGACTTCCCTGGTGGTCCAGTGGCTAAGACTCCGCGCTCCCACTGCAGGGGCCCCAGGTTTGATCCCTGGTCAGGGAACTAGATCCCACATGCCACAACTAAAGATCCTGCATGCGGCAACTAAGACCCAGCACAGCCAAATACATAAATAAATATTAAAAAAAAAAAACCCAACAACTTCTGAAGCCAAGAATCCTGAAAATCTGATAAAAAGAAATTACTGTATTAAAATAGTCCTGGTTTAATGGCGTTTTTTGTTTAATGGCCAAAACACAAGAATACAGTCGATTCTCATTATTCACCGTGGTTATGTTCTATAATGTCCCATGAACACTGAATTAACAAATACTGAACCATCGCTCCCAGGGGAAATATAGGATTAGGTTCTTGTAAGCCTCTGGTCACAATACTTTTGTCAACTAATCAACACATCATCTTATTTTATGTGCGTTTCTGTTTAAAGATGACATTTAATTTTGAACTCATGCCAGCAGCACTATAACACCCAAAAGGAGCTCATCTAACTCACATATTTTCTCTGTAAGACACATCGCAGCGTTACAGCTTACGAACCCTAGACAGCACTTCCAGCCGGTGCTGGGGCAGGGCTGTGAGGGATCGTCAACAGAGAGACCACCAACAAAACACCAAAATGCGAAAACACACGGCACGAAACAGACTGTGAAAAGGACACTTGTTGACAGCACCAGAGCTGAGACAGGAAGGCAGAGCATCTCCTTCGCTGGACCCCAGCTGGGAACGTGTGCCTTGGGAGGCTTAACTTTTTGGCTGTTCTATGCATGTCAAGGAATGACTACAAAACTGCTGAGCGTACTGAGTTCTGAAGTCACAAGACAATTTTAGCAAGTAGGCAAATTTGCAGATACAGAATCCACAGATGACGAGGATCACCTGCATTTAGAAAACACACCCATGGAAGTTCCAGAGTGAATGAGGTGCAAGTTATGGGGGACATTAACGGCCAGGAGTAGTCATAGATGTGAACGTTAGTACTGTCCTAAGTCTTACTCAGTCCTGACTTCTCTGCCCCCTTTTAGCTCATTGACAATGACACTACTTCGAGAAGTGTAAGCTTTTAAACTGACCATTATAAAGGGCCCTTTCTTTGGGGATAGGGATTGGGGAGAACAGCCTGACACCTAGTGAAGTAAAGCAATTGGTCAAAGATCGCAAGGCTGGTCACTGGTAGATCTAGGACAAAATACACTGGTGTCCTGTTCTTTAAATGCATTTGAACCTAATACCTCTTGCACTGCTGCATGGTACAGTAAGAGAAACAAGGGTTTGTGCACTGCTGATAGGAAAGCAAACCTGATTGGGAACAATACAAAGTGTGCCTCTTGTATAATCTTCCTTTGACACCTTTAGCCATATAATCATCTCATTTTAGGCATTTACTATCTCTCTGTGGCAGGTAAACTAAAGAGATTTATTTGCCTGAAACCATTACTAACCTCTGGATTATGCTGAGGTTACAGGAGCTGTTTAATCTTCTCTGTTCCCTCACTACTCATATCTGAGCAGTAGTGTCCAGACTTTCCTGAGTGCTAATTTCCTACCTGAGATGAGTGATAGGCATATGTGTGGAAAAATAATTTGATGTTTTCTCTTGACACAGTGTGATTAAACTCTAGAAGCTGACAGACCAGTGCTTCCTATATACTGTTTGATAAAAATATGCATAATAACCCACCTAAGACTAGATACAGGCAGTCCTGCTTGACTCTCACTTTAACTTTGCAGAGACTGCAAGTAAAATGATGACCTATAAGCTGCTTTTTCTTAAGTATACACAATTTCATATTATATTAACATTATTAAAAACTATAAGGAATCATTACTACATGTCAAAATTGCATCATACTAAGTGAAGTCAGTCAAAGACAAATATGTGATATCACTTATGTGTAGAATTTTTTTAAAAAATGATACAAATGAACTTATTTACAGAACAGAAACAGACTCACAGATTTAGAGAATGTACTTCTGGTTACCAGGGCGGGGAAGGGTGGGGAGAAGGAATAGTTAGGGAGTTCGGGATCGACATGTACACGCTGCCATGTTTTAAGATAGATGACCAGCAAGGACCTATTGTGTAGCACAGGGAACTCTGCTCAAAATTCTGTAATAGATAACCTAGATGGGAAAAAAATTTGAAAAAGAATAGATACGTGTATATGTATAATCACTTTGCTGTACACTCGAAACGAACACAATATTGTTGATCAACCATACTCCAACATAAAATTATTTTGAACTTTATTTTATTTATTTTATTTATTTATTTATTTACATCTTTATTGGAGTATAATTGCTTTACAATGGTGTGTTAGCTTCTGCTGTATAACAAAGTGAATCAGCTATACATATACGTATGTTCCCATATCTCTTCCCTCTTGCGTCTCCCTCCCTCCCACCCTCCCTATCCCACCCCTCCAGGTGGTCACAAAGCACCGAGCTGATCTCCCTGTGCTATGCGGCTGCTTCCCACTAGCTATCTACCTTACGTTTGGTAGTGTATTTATGTCCAATATAAAATTTTAAAAAAGAAAGCATACCTCTCTCTTTACCATTCTTCAACCCAGAAAACAGTTGTGATATAATTCTAATAAAAATCTTTATTTAGGAAAAAAGATGCATCACTTTTATATGGAAAATACTAGTCTATAAATGTGTAGGTTTACGTGTGTATATACACACTGAGATCTAGTTTCTTCTTTTTCAGTCATACATCATTTTTCTACAAAACAAAGAAGAATCAGAGCAATAAAAGAAATGGCCAGGGTCTTAGTTCCTGGAGGCCAGCTGATGATTTATGTTTGGGCCATGGAACAAAAGAACCGGCACTTTGAGAAGCAAGACGTGCTTGTTCCATGGAACAAAGCCTTGTGCTCCCAGCCCCTCTCGGAATCCAGCCAGCCTGGGAGAAAGAAGCAGTGCGGGCATCCAGAAAGAAGCCATCCCTACCAACCTCCCTGCTCTGCGTGTCGCTGTCCCGTTTGTTTTAAGGGGCGCCGTGATTCGAGGCGGTCCCATAGTGTGGACCGTGACTCTGCTCTAGCTGGCACCTGCTGTGCGAATATTTCCAAGGAAGGCGAGGAAGAAAACGGATTCTATAACACGCTGGGGAAATCTTTTCGTTCCTGGTTTTCCTCTAGATCTTTGGATGAATCAACTCTGAGGAAGCAAATTGAAAAAATGAGACCCTTGAAAAACACAGAAAGTTGGGCCAATAGCACGATATCCACCCAGCCTTCAAGACACTCAAGTTTCGACTTAGATCATCCAGAGCCATTTTCAACAGGAGAGCAAAATTTAGATGAGGAAGTGTTTGTGGAGACTTCTCAAAAACACCTGGAATGGCTGAGAGCGCCCGCCACACACAAACACCTAAATGGAGACCATCCAAGAGGCGTGAGGAGAAATGGAGATGGGAATTTTCTGGGTAGCACCAATACCAGGGAGAATTGTACGGATGCAGGTAACTTAGAAGAGGGTACCCCTTCTGCTAGTAAAATATGGAGGAGGATTTCTGCAGCTGAGTCCAAAGATTCCAACCCAGGTGACACCATTTCTGTCGAAGAACAACAGCCCGACATTTTGGATTCTGGTGCCTTTATGCGCTATTACCACGTGTTTCGAGAAGGCGAGCTCTGTGGCCTGCTGAAGGACAGTGTGTCGGAGCTCCATATTCTGAGCTCTGGGAATGATCATGGCAACTGGTGTATCATTGCAGAGAAGAAGGAAAGCTGTGACTGATCGGATCCTTTCAGACGTCTCCTCCGAAAGATGAACCCCATTCTTCTCACTGGGTTTGTGATATGGTCCCCTGAATGGGCTTCCAATTTCGTCATCTGGTCTGTATTGAATCCATTTATATTTTGGTCTATAGAGACTATGAATTCATCATCTTTTTAGTCTATAGACAAGCACAGTGCCTGGCATCTGAAGCATCTGACAAAGAGTATTTGTGGTTAAATGTTAATATAAGAGATCTGAAGAAGCAATATAACATGAACTTCAATACAGCTGAATTACTATAACAATACATGTATACTGTTTTTCAGTATTATATAGTGATTTCAAAAGATTCTGCTTTTAAGTGTACCTTTTAAAAACATCATTTGTATATAGGAAGGGGGTAATTCCTACTTCTCTGGTTATAATTTAGATCTGTGTGCAAGATAATAGGTAAACTCGTACCACTGCACAAATGTAATTTGAACCACGTGATAAATTATTCCGTTGCCAAGGCCTTGCTTCTATTTAAAGTCTTCAGAAAGGTGAGAGACAGTGGAGAGAGACAAGAAGGGTTCTGAGAACTTTTCTAGATGATAAGCAACCTTGCTTCAAGATAAGTAAATAATAAGGTTTTTGATGTTGCTCAGAGGTTTTAAAGGCACTGTCAGCACGTAGAGAGTGGAGTATGTGGGCACCGGGAAGTTGTTGCAAGTTACCCAGGTGGTATTCTTCCAACCTTATTAGAAGCAGGAATATCCAGTTACGGCAAGACCAAGATTGACTAATGAGTTTTCATCTGGAATGATGCTTTACTTATGCATTGAAGGGATACTTAGGAAATGAGAATCTGGTTGAAACAGTGCTTTTTATTGGTTCTCAAAACAAACAGATCATTAAGGTACAAGATATTTGGACTTGGTGGAGGACTGATTGTTGGATCTTTAAAAATAATATCTGGGCATTTATCTTATTGAAAGGGACTACATTTTAATAGTTATATTAGGGATTTAGGTAGAATCAAGTCCTATTAATTAAAGGTTCAATTTCTGCCACTTTATAGACAAACGAATAGCTGGGCACTGTCTGGTCACCACATCTGTTTACATTTAACCATTGGTCTGTTTAAATCCATGTCGTGGATCCTGAGACACAGATATAATTAGGAGAAGCAAAAGTAAGTTGACCCAAGAATACAGTTTCAGGCAGTTCCTTAATGAGAAGAGAATCAACACTTGACAAAAGGCTTTTTACTGTATGGGCCACTGTAAACCCAGAGGAAACACAATTCTTGTTTTGTTTTCCACTGAAATTACTAAAATAGTATAAGATTTCATTTGTGTTGGGCTTATTTTTCCCTTTGGTAATTGTGCTCTAACTTAAAATAATGATGCTACTTTCAAAGAAATTTAAAGGACTTAAAAAAATTTTTAATTTATTTATTTTCGGCTGCATTGGATCTTTGTTGCTGCACATGGGCTTTCTCTAGTTGCGGCGAGCAGGGGCTACTCTTCATTGTGGTGTGCGGGCTTCTCATTGCGGTGGCTTCTCTTGTTGAGGAGCATGGGCTGTAGGCTCGTGGGCTTCAGTAGTTGTAGCACGTGGGCTCAGTAGTTGTGGCTCACAGGCTCTAGAGCGCAGACTCAGTAGTTGTGGCACATGGCTTAGTTGCTCCATGGCATGTGGGATCTTCCCGGACCAGGGCTCAAACCCATGTCCCCTACATTGGCAGGCAGATTCTTAACCACTGCACCACCAGGGAAGTCCTAAAGGATTATTTTTAATGTGCATCGAAAAGTACTGGTGTTTATTACTCTCTCTTGGCTTCAAAATAAGATTGCATCATCACCTTTTCGTTTGATGAGGTCGTCGGGTGGAAATGAGATCAATGATTTATATTGTTCGGCACACAGTTTGCATTAGAGGGACGATGAAAACAGACATAAAAGTGGAATATAAATTAAAATTTAATTTAATGTCTTCCATTTCTTAAATGAGGACATTAAGTCATGAGTGTTAGTGGGTTTTTTTGGTGGAAAGAAATGTTTTCAGAGTCAGAGACATTCTTACAATTAAGGCTTGATGACCTTTTTATTATGAGTGGATTTTTCCTCTCCTTGAAGCCTGTTTTCACATGTATCTTTAATCCAGCCTTGCTGCTAGAAATCTGTTTCAAGTCAGGGCTTTCTGGTGGTAGTCCACCACTTACATGGAACTCAAGTTTATTAGATGGCACCAGAAAAGCTTTGAGCAAACCTATATGAGCAACTCCCTATACACACACACACACACACACACACACAGACACACATACCCCACTTTGTATAAAATGACTCTCTAGAATAGTTCTTGAGAGAGGAATATTTTCACATAATTTTGACAGGGCTGTAAATTAAAAAAACACTAATAATAGCAATCTTTTGCCCTTTATCTGCCAAGCACAAGAATTCTATTCATCCAGACATTATTTCATATGCAAATATTTGACTTTGTGGTTGATAATTTCTCTTTGGTATTCATGTGCAAAGCACTCTTGAATCTAACTTCTGCCTTTGGAGATATATACATACATATATAGGTATAAATCTCCATGGATATATATGGATATGGTATATCCATATACTTCATATATACATGATATATATGCCCTTGAAGACCCAACCTAATGTAAATATCTTGATCATTTAAAATAAATTTTGTTCATATTAGGACTGTCCTTAAAAGGAAATACAAATAAGTGAGTTTAAACATACACAGGTTATTTGTGAGTATTCAGTCGGCCTTAACTTGCTCTATTATAGATTTTGCTCATCTATCTGAAGTACATACTTTGAAAACTTAGACTCCATTACTAATACTGGATCAAAGAGTGTCCTTCCTGTTCATTCCCCTTTACCTGTTGGCATCACTGCCGAGTCCCACTATCTGAAGTGGAGGGGAGCATGTGCAGGGGATTCTTGGAAGGGCCTTAAAAACCTCTGCTGGCTTATTGACGCCTCACTGGCCTACTTGAGGAATTCCATGAACAGTCAAACGATTTGGGGGAAAGTGCATTAACATGGACAAAGGATGCAACTAGGCGAGTGGCCCATTCAAACTATTATGTTTAAAATTGTCACCCAAGTGATTAAATGACACCAGCAAGTCATTGTAACTAACAAACCATCTAACACATGTCTTGGATCATCAATTTCGTTTGTTCTTCCCTTCTCACCACACATCCCTATATACAAGATGGTGTGTGATTTCTGTTTTTAGTTTGCCTTTCTGTGTCCTTCCAAATTCTAGATGTCAGTACTTCCTCTGGGTTTTAACTGACCATCAATTGAACTGGCAAAAATTGGCAGTAATCCAGAGAGAAAATAATCCAGATTTAAATCAGCTAGGAATGTTAATGTACTTGTATATTAATGGCCATCAAAAGAATAAGCACTGGTGGATTTTTTAAAAATAAAAGTAAATGGGGGTCTTCCCTGGTGTCGCAGTGTTTGAGAGTCCGCCTGCCGATGCAGGGGACGCGGGTTCGTGCCCCGGTCCGGGAGGATCCCGCATGCCGCAGAGCCGCCAGGCCTGTGGGCCATGGCCGCTGGGCCTGAGCGTCCAGAGCCTGTGCTCCGCAGAAAAAAAAAAAAAAAAAGTAAATGGGTTTGGATGAGGATAGAGGGTCTAACCCAATAGTTGTTGATCTCGGTAGGGGAGGATATTCCTTAAAAATGAGTTGTGAGGGCTTCCCTGGTGGCGCAGTGGTTGAGAGTCCGCCTGCCGATGCAGGGGACATGGGTTCGTGCCCTGGTCCAGGAAGATCCCATATGCTGCAGAGCGGCTGGGCCCGTGAGCCATGGCCACTGAACCTGTGCGTCCAGAGCCTGTGCTCCACAATGGGAGAGGCCACAGCAGTGAGAGGCCCGCGTACCGAAAAAAAAAAAAGAGTTGTGAGCGCTCAGTTTGGGAGGGAGGGGGAAATGGGATATAACCACTGGCCAGGCAGCTGCAGTCTGGGAAGAACAAATTAGGGCAAGCCTGAGCATGTCTCTCGTATTGTGTAGGAAATATGAAATAATAACAGCAGCTAACTTCTTAAATATCTAACATGTATTATTTTATCTGTAATCCTCACCATTGCTAAGTATACTTATTGCTCCCACTTTGCAGATTAGGAAAACTGAGTCAGAAAGAAATCAATTAAATTGCCCAATGCCACACTCATCTAGTAAAGGGCAGGGCTGAGTTTCAAACCAGGCAGCTGCCTCCCAGCCTGTGTTCTTACCCACAACACTGTAAACCCCCAGTCATGGTGCAAGGCAGATTATGAGAACATTTCAAGGGAAGTGTGATTAGCCACTTTCCAAATAAGCTTTAGTAAGGTTAAGCAAAGATTTCACAGTTAGACAGTAATTGGACAGGAATCCCTTATATATTTTCCCCTATCTTTTCTATTAACTTTTTTCATTTGTAATTCTCTTTCCATTTGATTTTAACTAAAAAAAATAGTAACAAAATGCTCTATGATCACTTTTATCCAACTCTTCGATCCTCTAAAAATTGGTATTATTGTTTTCCCATTTTATAGGTGAGAAAATAGAGGGCTATTCAGATATTTCATTCCTTCCGTTTGTTCACTGAACCCTGTTATGTGCCAAATACATAGGATAATACGGCAAAGAATATCAGGTGTATCGAGGATACACAGAATATTAGAATTAACTGAGCAGAAAGTGCCAAACTGGAGCAGTTTTTTCATATTCCTCGTGCACCTACTACCGCATTCTATTGGTTTGCTTGAGAAAAGCAATTTACAAAAACCCTTCTTAGAGAATCTCAATGCATATGAGCATATTTAAGGCCTCCCCTAAAGTAAACTGGGATTTGATTTAACTGAGCTTGCCCTCAACATGGTAACATCCTCTAGCACAAGCATTCTGTGGAATACATTTCAGAAAATAACGCACCCGACAGAGTAAAATGCAGACTCTTTAGGATGGCCTGCACATCCCCCGCTTCATAAATTCTCTCAAGTATTTTTCAGCCTCATCTCTTGCAAATGCAAACATTTTTTTTCTGTTTTGCAATCTGCTGTTTTAAACAACACTTTCATTAGGATTTACATAATGACAAGTAATTATCACATCCCCTGGATATAAACTTGAATTTTAAATGCCAACTGTAATCCTTCTCCAAAGAAAAATGCATGAAACAGACTTCATTCTGTCAATTCAAAGGGCATCTGAGATAAGTGTCATCACACACCCATCCAACAGACGGAAAAACCATGGACATGGAAGGGAATTACAGAAGCATCAGCAGACCTCAAACCAGAACACTCAACTCCCCTCATCCCAATCTTACCTCAAATTTATGATTATTGGTTTGATATTATAGACTCCATATCTGCAACCTCGAATATCTACAAAACTGGAGTGGGAATATTTTAAAAGAACTCTTACCAACTAAGGATTGAAATGATAATGCAAATAGAAAGCATTTGGCATGGTATGGGGAATGCAAACATGGAAGCCTAAGAGAGCTAATCAAAGAGCTCACTGTGAACTGCCCTATTTTTTATTCACCATGGTCCTCCAGTATGTGATGCATTCGTAGGAATGTGAATCATTTCAGTTATAACCCACATTCTGTTCCCCTCTAGAAGCAGGTCTTTCCCAATTGATTATGCCTTGTCATCACTCTACCTGGGTGGGAGCAGAGCTATAATGTAATCTATATGGCCAATCTGACAGACCGCTTGTGAGAGTTGATTGTCAAATTGGATCTCTCATGGGGCAAATCAATATATATTTTGTCTCTCCTTCAACTAGAACTGGCAAAAATATAATTTTACCCAACCCAACTGATTATTAATTAATCTACATGTAAAAATATATTTTCTCCACACAAAACATTTATTCTTCTCTGGATATTACCTCCATAAAGAAAAGACAGAGGGTCACTGTTGTTAATCTGTGGCCAGTGTAACTGAATGTTGAATTCCATGAAAAATTTACATTTATATTTATGCTCGCCCAGAAGGGAATTTGGCTGAATGACGGGCGTTTCTCTAATGCAATCATACCACTTCCATTAGATTTTCTATTAATGTATGTAGATGGACACCATTAGTAAAGGTTTGCTTTTCTATTCTACTTATTTACACAGAACCCTGGCAATACTTAAGGCTCACTAATGTGGACCCCAGTGGAAGTTCTCAGATGCTTTGAATATGTATGTAAAAACTGTCCCATTTTCTTTAGATGTTCTCTTAAATATGTATTATGTAAATATATATGTATGTATATTCCTAGACATCTAGTGTTTGCTGTCACTAGTGACCTTCTTATGCACTTGTAAAAACGTCAAATTAGCAATTACAGTGGAAACGTATTTCATTGAATACATTTTGTTTTGGGGAAATATGAAGAGAATTGCCCTATATTATTGTGCCTCCTCTGGTGTTGACGTGTATTTGTATCAAAAGTGCAAAAATCCTTTTTGTCTACAATATAGTTCGTTACTTTAGCTTTTCCCACATGAAGCTAGCATAGTTCTAAAAGGACAAGTTGATGTAAAATATCGTGACGGTTGTACTAAGTTGGAGGTATTTTATTTGCATTAACCAATAATGTTTAGGATCTTTTGTAGTATTATTAAAAATAGTGTAATTTGTATTCCTATGAAACGTATAAGATAGTTTAAGTTATGTCTAAGTGTACTTTTAAAAATGTTACTAGATGAACAAAGTTCTGTCTTTCATCTCCACTCTTGAGTGTGACGGACAGGTATTACCCTCCTTCCTTTCACACAGGCACCTCTCCTTAGACACAACAGAACTGGGCGAATTTGGATTTGGATTCTGTTAGCTTTGTCTAAAAGAAACGAAGCTAGCCATTTAATAACAGAGTGTCATTAAGGAGTTAATAAAGGGATATTATTGACTAAAGCAAAAAGACATCTTTTAAGATGAATAAAGATGTATTAGACTATCTGAGAGTGGGCGTGTGTGAAAATACAGTACTAATATTGAAAGAGCATCATTTTTTATGTTATTGGAATGCAAGCACTTTTATTCCTTTTCCTGACCTGCTCCGTCTGCAGGCTGTCAGCTCATTATCAGAGTTGGGGGTGTGACGTAAAAGGGGACTGAGGCCGGCACTGCTGTGGCTCCCACGCAGCTCAGCGGGGCTGCGTTTGAGCAGCAGATGGTGCCCTGGCATGTGCAGCCCTGACCACCTCCCATCCCTTCAGCATCTCCCCGAGCAATGGAAGAAGCTACCGGCATCTCCCCAAGCATCCGTGTGCTGACAAAAACCGATGACGTGGGCTTGGTCCTTGGAGTTCACTGATCAAGGGTTAAAATGAAAACCACCAGTGACCAATTATCTAGCCATCAGTTACTAGCCCGAGCATGGCTGCTTGGGAGACAAAAATGAAAAGTACCAACGACAAATGAAATACACTCTGTGCCCATCTTTTGGCAAGAATCAACGAAGCCTCCATCATGCACTATGCACTCTTTGGCAGAAATCTCTCCGTTTAAAAACATCACTAGTTCTTGTCTTTAGAAACCATCACTTCTTCCATCTTTGTGCTCATCTTGCATTTTTGAAACATCTAAGTGTAAATTCAGCTTTAAAAGCTCTATGCGTAACGGGTTTGTTAGCAGTTTTTAGAGTTTTCTCGACAGTTGGAATCAGAAGGAAATCACCAGCTTCAGTGCCTGCTTTTTACTGTATGCGTCACTCCCCGCCCAGTCCTCAGGGGCAGGGCACAGAAGACAGTCCCCATGACGAAGGTGTACCTGTAAGCAGTCTCAGGGGGTGGGAAACTGCCAGATGCTTGAGCTGCCAGGGACCTAAGCTGTCACTGACTTCAAGGAGGGACTTGCCCCAGCCAAGAACCAGACCTGCCCTTCCCACCACACCACACTGTATTCCTTCGGGGGGTTTCGGCCCTTTGCATCCATCCAGGTCTTTGTCACACTGCAGCCCCCAGCTCAGGTCCCATCTTCAGGGAAATCACCCCGATCCCACTGCTACACGTTGATTTCATCTTCACCATCCTATAGCCCTGTGCATTTAGGATAACTGACAGCACTACTTTTCCATATTCACCCTTAGCAATGAAAAAGCCTTCCTGCATCATCCATGATTTTGTCCCTTATGTCTCTCCAATTAAAAACAAAAAACAAAAAACGGCAAGTTGACTAACACCTTTCCAGCTCCAGTCACTTTTCTACCTAGTGTCTTTCTTCTCTGTGTCACCCCCAACCCTGACTTCCAGAAACCAACCCTCATTTGCCATTTTAAATGGCCCGCCTAAACGGACATAATAACGGAGCTCTCCCACCCACCGGCGACTCCAAGCCTGGCTTCTGAACGCGAGAGAGGAAGAGTCCAGCTCTGGCTGCTGGGATTCCACTCCTGGGATCAGCTGCCTACGGAGGGCTGTGTCCCAACTTCACTGACTCCCCGCATTTTGAGTCTGCTCCCAAGATAACTCCTCATAGCTCCCGTAGTTCTAAGTCCTCTCATCTTTCTCTAAGACTCCCAGGTGGGAAGAGTTAAGTGTTCACTTATTTGTGAGATTTTTATTTGAGGACTGATGATAACTGATGCTGTGGGCTTGGTCCTCGGAGTTCACTGATCAAGGGTTAAAACCACCAGTGACCAATATTTAACCGTCAGTTACTAGTTTTTTCTTTCTCTTGAAGAGAAAGAGGCCACAGTATTTGGCTAAGTATACAATGAAGGGCATGAGAGTTGGAGATACAAAGGGAAACCCCTTCCTTCCCACAAGTCGCTCCTGAAAAATCAGGGCAGCCAGACCTTCGTGTTCAGGGCTCCCTTGCTCCAGAGGACAACAGGACCATGAACTTAACCTGATCCATGCCTTTGAGAGGCCGGGGCCCCCAAAGGGTTGATCAATGGAGATGCCGCATTAAGGGGAAGGCTGGAGCAGCCCCACTAGCAGGGAGCCAGTTGGGGCCCCCAATACTGCCCCAGGGGTGGAAGGAACCTGCCTGGGGGAGCCCCACATGTACCATGAGCCTGAGCACTGGCCCCATGTTTGGGAAACTTGGCAAAGATTCCTGTGCCCAGGCTTCGGGCTTGGCATAAAGTGGGTGGAGCTGTGACTTTCAAGGGGCACAGTGGGGCCATTTCCACAGGCCTTCTTCTTGCCCTGTAATGAGAGACCACCATCCCTGTGCCCCGGACAAGGCAGTGGGCTGCTTGTGTGCATCTTCATCAGAGGCACCTGAAAGATCCTCATCAAAAGAAATGCAGTTGGGGCTTCCCTGGCGGCGCAGTGGTTGAGAGTCCGCCTGCCGATGCAGGGGACACGGGTTCATGCCCCAGTCCAGGAGGATCCCGCATGCCATGGAGCAGCTGGACCCGTGAGCCATGGCCGCTGAACCTGCGCATCCGGAGCCTGTGCTCCGCAGCGGGAGAGGCCACAGCAGTGAGAGGCCCGTGTACCACAAAAAAAAAAAAAAAGAAAAAAAAGAAATGCAGTTGGATCCCTAAAGTTCCATGAAACGAGTTGAAGTCCATGTGAAGTTGATCGTTAGGGTGTCCCCATCCAGTCCCACACCCCTCTGTTTTATTAACGGGGGACCTCAGTGTGTGAGCTGAAGTGACCTGCACACCCCATGCAGGAAGCGCTCCCTGCTCTGGGGGGAGGCACAGCACAGCCATCCTGAAGAAAGTCACCCATTTCACCTTGTGAGGCCTCAGCCCTCAGAAGTGGGTGTCTATGGAGAACCTGCCTGGTTTTCACTACGGTGATACGTCGGTACAGGCAGACCTCGCTTGGTTGCACTTCACAGATATTGCATTTTTCACAAATTGAAGGCCTGTGGCAGCCCTGCGTTGAGCAAGTCTATCCCAGCCATTTTTGCTCACTTTGTATCTGTGTCACATTTTGATAATTCTCACAGTATTTCAAACTTTTTCATTATTACTGTGTTTGCTGTGATGATCTGTGATCAGTGATCTTTGATGTTACTGTTGCAAAAAGATTAGGATTCACTGAAGGCTCAGAGGGTGGTTAGCATTTTTTAGAAATATTTGTAAATTAAATTATGTACAATTTTTTAGACATAGTACTATTGCACACTTAATAGACTACAATATACTGTAAACGTAACTTTTATATGCACTGGGAAACCAAAAAATCTGTGTGACATCTTTTATTGTGATATTCACTTTATTACCATGGTCTGGAACGGAACCCACAATATCTCCGAGGTCTGCCTGTAACTGATTCAAAGTGAGTGGAGTAACCACCCCAAGAAGGGTACTGAAAACATAGCAACAGACAGTGCTATTTTCTCCATCATTTTAAAGATGGTGCTTTTAAAACTCTACATTTCTTTATATTTTGTGTTGGACAATTTTTAAACAATTCCTTTCGGCAAGGAGCTATCTAGGGACTGCTGGAGATCTTACGGGGATAAGAGACAGTCCCTGGTCCTGGAGAACTGAAAGCTAGCAGGAGAGATAAGATGTGCACAGTTCTCTCTTTCTGGAATATTCTTCCACCCCCCCACTTGGCCTGACTTAACTGCAGGTCCACCTCAACTTAAATATGCCTTTCTGAGGTCGGCCCATGCTAACCCAGACCAGATACTAAGTCATGTTCCTTCTGTACGTTCCCAGAGCCGTGTGCAGCCTTCCTCTTGAAACTGGTCACACACATTACTTCCTTAGCATGTTCTTTCTCTAGCAGAGTATCCGTGCGGCGAGGGCGGGGACTCTGTCTCCCCTTCCACTGCAGAAACTTACAGGCCTGGCAGAGTGCTGGCCCCAACAGGAGTGCCCAGGAAGACGGTTCACTGTTGCCAGGCTCAGGGCAGGACGGGCTCCCAGAGGAAGATGCAGAGAACCACGGGGCCCCGGGGTAGAGGAGGGTTGTCTAAGGGAGGTGACACAAGGCTGGACCTTAGAGGGTGGCACATCGACAGGTGAGAGGGTAGGGATTTGGACAATGGCGAAGAGGGCGAAAACAACTGACGAAGATGATGATAACAGTGATGGTGCCCTTTATCACCCAGACACTTTGTGCCAAGTTTCATTAATTGTCACACCGACCTGAGGGGAGGCGTTGCTGGGCCCCATGAGTAGAGGTGGGCACTGGGGCCTAAGAGGTCGGGCCACCTGCCAGAGTCAGGGTCCTCCGCTTTGCACTTGGGCTTGTCTGTGCAAACGCCCTGGTTCTACCCACTCGGCGGGGAGGCAGCTCCTGCCAGAGGGAGAAAAAGGCAGGGAAGACGACAAAGCAGGTGGCAGCTTTGATTCTCATAAGCCTTGAACACCTCACTAGGGGGCTGGGCTTCAACCTAGAATGCTAGAGAGGCTGGAGGATTTTCGAGCCGACACTTGGCCAGAATACTGTGGAGCAGCGCACAGGTGTGGAGGGAGGGGCTGAGGTGGAGGGTCCACGGCGGGGCAGAGGCGCAGGGCGGGGCTGGGCCAGTAGGTCTGGAAATGAAAATAAGACACGTGCAGAGCTCAGGGAGAATGAGCGAGAATCTGATTAGAGAGCCAGGGAGAAGAAAAGGAGGAAATGGCTCCCATATCCCCCCTGGCTGCCCGGGAGGCTGGGAACAGAGCCCAGCCAGGAGCTGGGAGGAGAGGCCCTGCAGCGAAGGTGGAACTAGGGCGCCCTCTTCTGGACAGTAAAAGCCGGCTGTGCGCCGTGCTGTCAGCCCCGGCCCAGCACCACCTAGAGGTCTTTCCAGAACCGGCTGATGCTGAGGCATCACTAACTTCCAAACACTCGGTAACTAAGAAGCTGGTAACCAGGTAGTAATTCAGACAAGTCTGTGCAGAGACGAGTGGCTGTCCAAGCCAGCTGCTGCATCTTCTAATGCATACTCCCTCACACTTAGAAGCTGTTCAGTGATACCAAAGAATCACACTGGACAGAAAGTAGAAGAGAACATAATCTGTGGAAGAAAAATAAAGGCAGGTCTCCCGGGGAATGTTAAAATACGTGCAGAGTTGACAGAGGACTGAAATCGTGATCCTTAGCTGCTAAGGCGACACTGGAATACTTAAGGCTATCAACTGTTGAAATGTGGAAGGTTTGAACAACTTAAGAACATTGCACTTTAGAATTTGCAATTTGGCAAAGAAAACAGGAGGAGAAGGAAACTGGGCTGCACGGGTGGGAGGCGACTCAGTGGGAGGCCTCTGGGGCTTCCTTGCTAGACACGTCTCAGCACCCAGCTCCCTAATTTCCACATCCATCCCGTGACAGACATGTGTCCTGGGCCACTGAAAACGCCAGTGAAGCGTCTGCTCTGGCCTGAGAGTCATGAGAAGAAAACTGTCAGCGACCTTCCAGCACCTACTGCTCGGACCCCATTCCCCTCCAGTCTCATCTCTTACTCTGCTCCCCTGTGTCTGCAGCTCTGGCCTTACTGCCTCCTTGCTATTCCTCAAACATTTCAGGACTCAGGGACTCAGCACTTGCTGTTCCCTCTACTGGGTCCCTGAAGTGAAAGCGATGTTCCCCTCACTTCTTTCCAGCTTTGGCTCGGATATCATGTTCTCAAAGTGGTCTTCCCGATCAACCCATTTAAAATTCCGCACACATACACACTCCCTATTCCCCCTCCATGCTTCTTTTTTTCCCCAAAGCCCTCACCATCTTTAAATATTACATTTTACTTGTATATGTTATCTGCTCCCCACTCCCCAAGATGCAGGGCTCCAAGAGGACAGGGATTTTGTTCTGTGGTTTTGGTTTTTGTCCGCTGCTCTATCTCCCACACCAAGAACAGTGCTGGGCACAAGGCAATCACTCGATAACTATTTGATGGGTTCCAATGAATCAGGTCTTGGCCCGGCAATACCCAGCGTTCACCCCCATGGAGACGACGTGACTGACCTTGGGCCAGCTGGGCTGGGGCGGGGGGTACACCTGGCGGGGGGGTTCTCTGCAGCCTTTAATTACCTACATCTGACTGCTCCTGCTTTCTCCTTTCCCAGGCTGGGGGAGGTCTGTGTGGAAGCGAGAAAAAAAGACACACTTTGCGTTTCACCTACGCAGGACTTTAGAGTTGGAAAACCGAGAATTGGGTGCCTCGATTTTTGGATTTTGAAGGGATGCCCTTTCTCAACAGCTGAGGGTGATCCCCCGCCCCACCCCCGCCAACCCCGGCTGGCTGCCTGGGAGACGGTGTTCAGGACACAAGTGGAAAACTATAGTGAGCACGGCGAGCTTGGACCAGGGGAAGATAAGAGAGCAAATGGCTTCCTTTCTCTGAGGTGTTAAGCCTCCCCTCCGAGGTTCTATCTCTCGCTGCTGTTAAGACCGACGGGCTTAACCAAATGGCCTGACCCATCCTAAGCCTCAATTTTCTCACCTGTACAATTTCTTCACCTATAAACTCAGGTTAATGGTAACAGTCCTGGGCAAACTGGATAAGATACAACCTGTGTTTGCGTTTCAAAGCATCAGGAAAGGGAATAGCTGTCAAGGAAGGCTGCGAGCACAGGGTCAAATGTAACATCCTCTCCAAATGGGTGCCCCAAACATCTTGTTTTAAAGGACAAACAGGACAAGAATAACTGGTGAGTAATGATGCTGAGACATCTGTCCTGTTCTTTCTAATTGTAAAAAGAAAAACATTAGAGTTTTGTATTGAAGAGTAAAAAAAGAAACGAAATTGAAACAGAGGAAAAGCATTTGTAGCATCAAATTCCAAACTCCTAGTTTATACAAGGGCATTTTCCCAGTAACATATCCAACTAGAAATTGCCCGATGGCGTCAGGGCCAGGTCAGGGCCAGGCTTAGGCAAACCTGGGCAGCGTCCCCACTGGTTTTCACTGTCCCCCCACCCCCAGCACTCTGTGCCCACTCTGGTTCCTCCGTGCCCCCAGCAGGCATTGGTGGTCCCATGCTATTCCCAGGAGCCCAGGGACTCCAAGTGTCCTACAGGCCGTACATCCCTGGGAACCGTCTCAAGCCCAGAGCAGTCAATTTCCAGAACTCGGCTCTCTCCTCTCCAACCAGCGATCTCATTCGCTCGCGCCCAGCTTTCTAATCCACATTCATTCAACGGCTAAACGAAACTCCCAAAGCTCCCTGCTCCGGGGAACTCAGGCCGCCTCTACTGCCTCATCCACTGCAGCGCCACGCGGCCGTCAGAGTCGCCCAAAATGCACACCTGCTTTAAAAACCTTTCCTGGGCTCTCCTGTGCTTACAGAAGTGGTTCTCAGCCTGGCTGCAGATGAAAAACGCACATGCCAGTGAACACAATCTACTCCAAACCCACTAATTCAGACCCTCTGTTTCTAACTCAACTCGGATGGGCAGTCACAGTTGGGAACCTGGCTCCTGAAGTCCCAGCTCCTCTTCCGGCCACAAGCCGTCCTAAGCCAGGGCCTGTCTCCCGCCTCCTTGCTCACCGTCATCTGCACGAACAGCCCGGGGATGCTCCCCAAATACACCTGGCCACTTCATGCCCAGGCGGTTTTGCACATCCCTCTGTGGGTCTAGGACCTCATGACTCAAAGTGCGGTCCCCAGACCAGCAGCATCCACCTCACCCGGGAACCCAGAGCCGCAGCATAAGGAATCTGCATTTTAGCAACATCCCCAGCTGATCTGTAGGAACATTAAAGTCTGAGAGACACTCTGGATCCTTTCCCAGCTCACATCTCTGCAGAATTCACATCATGCTTCCATCTCTCACTCGAGTAACTCTTCTGCGAAGCCTCTCCGCCCTCATCCTCTTCCCTCCCAGCCCTCTCCCCCAAGGAACTAACCCTCCCCGCTTCATGATACCACGTCTGTAGCACCCAAGCACCGAAACCAACGTACTTCCCTGGGCCCGTGTTAAGTGATGTTAGGACCAAACAAAAGTACCTAGCTGCTCGCTTCAGGAAATACAAGCTCCTAGAAGAAAACAATGAACCAGCTAGACAGCTGACTTACCAAGACTCATAGCTTGTGCATCAAGAGTGGCCCCAGGTCCTAACTTCACCGTGCCCGCCGATCCAGAGAAAGCTAGGAAGACGGAACTCGGCCCAATCCTGACCCCACCATGCAAGACGCACCTGAAACTCACCCAGCCCAGGCCCTGAAACCATACAAATACCCTGTCCTCATCTCCTTTTTCGAGACACTACCAAGACAATCAAGGTTATGTTCTCCCTCATCGTGGTAGACCTAATAAACTTAGCTTTGCTGAATCAACAAGTTTGTCCAGTGGCCTTTTAGACAGTTGACAGGCAACACACCAATCACAGACTATGGCAGTTATTTATCTGTATGGTGGATATGACCCCATTCCCACGGCATTGCCCCTTCCTGCGTTCTCTCTCTCTCTCTCTCTCTCTCTCTCTCTCCCTCTCTCTCTCTCTCTCACACACACACACCCCCCACAGACTCACACAACATCAAAACAACACAACCAGATGACTGAAAAGCTGAGCTGGAAACAAGAAGAGAGAGGAAAACAGAGTGAAAGGAAGGATGGGCCAAGGAGCAGCTGAGAAGAGAGACGGGGCCAAAGAGGGGAAGTTTCCCATCAGGCAGGAAATAACCAGTCCTGGGCTAAGCCTAGCAGAACTCCTGCTCACCCCTCCTCCCTGGAGGAGCTCAGGACAACTGAATTGAATACGGCAGAGGAGCCAGTTTCAAATCCAGACAGCCCAGTGGAATTTTAGGATGGAATATACAACTTGAACCTGAAACTAAAGACTCCTCTGTATCTTCTGTATATTCTAAGAGATTTATTATATGTACGAAGTTGTGAGTTATATGAACTGAGTACTGAATACATGTATAATATGTACTTAATCACTCAATTGCATGTGTGTATACAGATATATAGAAATATACATATATATACATTTACTGTATACATATATATATATATATACACACATTTACTATATATATATCTACACACATACACACACAGTTACTCTATGTATGTATATACAGTAAATGTGGTACCTATATATCAGCTTGGGTACCTTTGTGTAAGAATGCTTCTATTCCTTCAATGTTATGTGACCTCTCTCTCTCTCCTTCCCTCTCTGTCTGTAGTTCTTTGAGAGCTATCAAGACAGAGAAAACATAGGTTAAAATTAAATAACAGAGACAAAAGAATCTTTTGAGCTTATGTTGAAAGGGTAGGAGCAAGAATAATTACAAAGTCATGACCTTGGTAGGAAAAAACGTACTTGGATTTATCCAGAACTTTCTAATCCAAATATGAAAATATTCTCAGGTAATTTTTCAGCACTGATGAATTAATTATCTATTGCTACATAACAAATTATCCCCAAGTTCAGTAACTTAAGACAACAAACATTTATTTTGTCACTCAGCTGAGTGACACAGCTGAGTGGTTCTGAGCTCGTGGTTGTGGGTCTCTTACAACGTTGTGGTCAAGATGCTGGCAGGGTCAGCAGTCATCCAAAGGCTTGACTGGGGCTGGGAAGCCACTGTCCATGAGCTTCACTCGAAGGGCTGTTGGTAGAACATCTCAGTGTCACGTGGACCTCTACAAGACCCTTCACAGTTTTCCCCAGAGTAGGCCATCCAAGAGGAAGAACAAGCAGGAAGAGCCCGTGACTTTATGAGCTGGTCTCTGAAGCCTCACACTGTCACCTCCTCTTGAGTCAGTCATATACACACTACTGTATATAAAAGACAACTAATAGGGACCTATTGTAGAGCACACGGAACTCCACTCAGTACTCTGTAACGGCCTATATGGGAAAAGAATCTAAAAGAGTGGATATGTGTATACATATAAATGATTCACTCTGCTGTGCCCCTGAAACTAACACAACATTGTAAATCAACTAAACTCCAATTTAAAAAAAAGGAGTAAGTCCAGCCCACACTCAAGTACATAGTAATGAGGCTCCCCCTTTTGAAAGGAATGTTAAATAATTTGTGGACATTATTTATTTATTTATTTATGCTTGTTTATTTATTTATTTAATTTATTTATTTTGCGGTACGTGGGCCTCTCACTGTTGTGGCCTCTCCCGTTGCGGAGCACAGGCTCCGGACACGCAGGCTCAGTGGCCATGGCTCACAGGCCCAGCTGCTCCGTGGCATGTGGGATCTTCCCGGACCGGGGCACAAACCCATGTCCCCTGCATCGGCAGGCGGACTCTCAACCACTGCACCACCAGGGAAGCCCTATTTGTTTATTTATTTATTTTTGGCTGCATTGGGTCTTCATTGCTGAGCGCGGGCATTCTCTAGTTGTGGCGAGTGGAGGCTACTCTTCTTTGCAGTGTGCGGGCTTCTCACTGAGGTGGCTTCTCTTGTTGCGGAGCACAGGCTCTAGCTAGGCGCGCGGGCTTCAGTAGTTGTGACTCGTGGCCCTAGAGCGCAGGCTCAGTAGTTGTGGTGCACAGGCTTAGTTGCTTTGTGTACATAGTTTAAACCATCACATTCCTCCCACATGCAAAATACTCTCATCCCTCCCAACACCTCCCAAAAGTCTCAACCCTGTATAACATCAGCTTAAAGTCCAGGATGTCACCATTTATTTATTAAAATATATACTTTACTACTGAACTCAACAATTGTTTACTTTTTTTAAGATTTTTTGATGTGGACCATTTTTAAAGTCTTTATTGAATTTGTTACAATATTGCTTCTGTTTTCTGTTTTGGTTTTTTGGCCCCGAGGCATGTGGGATCTTAGCTCCCCAACCAGGAATAGAACCTGCACCCCCTGCACTGGAAGGCGAAGTCCCAGCCACTGGACCGCCAGGGAAGTCCCCAGGATGTCATCATTTAAACCAGGTCTCAGAACAGGTGAGTCTCCTTAGGTGAAGTCTTTAAGTACTGATCTTCATGTAGAGTTCAGACTTTAGTTATGAACTAAAGATATTATCTGAAGCATCTATTAGTTATCTGTCACTCTGTAACAAGGTACCCCAAAGCTTATTGGTTTAAAGCAGCATTTATCATCTCCATTTCTGTGGCTCAGGAATTCAGAGATAGTTTTGCTGGTAGGTCTGACTCAGTGCCTCTCAGGAGGCTTCAGTAAAGGTATCAGCTGGGGCTGTGTCATCTGGAGGCTTGATGAGGCTGGAGGACTTGCTTCTAAGATCAATCACCGACATGGCTGTTGGCCGGAGGCCTCAGTTTCTCACCATGTGGACCTTTCCACAGACCACTTAAATGTCCTCATGACATGAGAGTTAGCTTTCCCCGGAGTAAGTGATCCAAGAGCAAGCAAGCAAGATGGAAGCCAGGATGTCTTTTATGACCTAGTCTCTGAGTTGACAAATCATCACTTCTGCTGGGTTCTTTTGGTCACACAGAACAACCCTGACATGATATGGAAGGGGACTACACAAGCGGACTACACTTATGAATCTAGGAGGCAAGTCTCATTAGGGGCCATCCTGGAGACAGGGCAGCACGCATGCTAATGAATTAATGTTAGAAGCTGAACCCAGGAACAATGTCAGAGGCCATAGAGTCTTGTAATGTTTCTGCCACTCTTCGTATGATCTTCATACAGCAACAAAACTTACGGGTACCATGAAAATGGGGGTCTTATATAATAACTGTTTCTACCAGATGAATGATTATTGAATGGTGATGACTGACCAAGAGGAGTTGTGTGAAAAGTCCACAGACACAGGTGTTGCAGACACATGTTTATCTGCAAAGAGGGTACTTTAAAGTCACATGAACCTGGCAATTGTGGTCTTGGAAAAAAGTCACTGGCTTTCTCTCTTCCTTGGTTTGTCTTCTCAGCTCCAAAAAGAGCAAATAATAGCTTCTTCGGTGACATTTTATAGGGATTCAAAATTACATGTGTACGGCAAACAGCAATTATTAAATTAAATTAAAAAATAACTATTGTAAAGATTACTTCATATTTCATGATATTGTGTGGGAACCATCTGAGTTGACAGATGTCTTTCAGTTTTTGGAAAGAAATCTATAAATTCATAAATCTCTCCCATTTTATATCTCATATAACCACATTTCAGAAAACTAATAAAGAAAAAAATCATCCATTACCCTGCAACTCTAACACAACCTCACCACCATATTTCCTTCCAGCCTCCTTTTCTATGCACTTTTCCCGTAATTGAAGTCAAGAGTGTACATAGGGGCTTCCCTGGTAGCACAGTGGTTAAGAATCCACCTGCCAATGCAGGGGCCATGGGTTCGAGCCCTGGTCCAGGAAGATCCCACATGCTGTGGAGCAACTAAGCTCGTGAGCCACAACTACTGAAGCCCGCGTGCCAACAGCCCGTGCTCCGCAACAAGAGAAGCCACTGCAATGAGAAGACTGCGCACCGTGACGAAGAGTAGCCCCCACTCGCCGCAACTAGAGAAAAGGTCCGCGCGCAGCAACGAAGACCCAACACAGCCAAAAATAAATAAATTAAATAAATTTTTAAAAAAGTGTACATAAAAGTCTGCTTTTTGTCTCTTTCACTTTATGTCTTAATACAGAAACTTCATATAGAGTTTGACAAAGAAGCTATTCAAAATGTGTCATACTCGGGGCAGTGAGCTGAGGGTGGGAGTGGGAGGTGAAAGCTGGGGGAAGGAGGGAGGCATCACGGGTCAGTAAATGCTCAAGAAGGCTGTGTCATGATCAGCTGAGGTTCTGAGAAGCAGAAGTCTTGGAGGTTATAAAAGGCCAACGAGGAGAAACAGTAGGAGGTGCTGAGAGATTCTGGAAGTTGTGGTCTAGAGGTGAAGTTAGTTACCTAACCAATCTTTGGTCCAATTTCTCCTCTATAAATCACAGATGTTATGTGCACCTACCTTTATAGGGTTGCTGGTGGGGGGTTAGTCAAATTAATATATGTAAAGGGCCCAGAATATAGGAAAGATGTTATTACTAAAATGATAAGATTCCATGAGTCAGGATCTAGGGTTTCCCAAAAACTGTTTAGCAACCTAAGAATTCTTAACAGACCTCTTGGGCATACAATTTATGCCCTAAAATAAGCTAACTCATGACTAATTTCTATTGTTTAATATAGGACAGTCCGTCTGGACATCAGGTCAGTGTAGGACTGATCATTAATCAAAACCATTGATAACAAATGCCAATGACGACAGGAAGCAGGAGGGCAACCCAAGGACAGGATGCTGGGAGGAGCATGAAACCTGGAGGGTGGAACCCCACCTCCAGGGGGCAGCAGCTACTGGCCTCATTGCAATGTGGGAGTGTAGACTAGGTTGCCAGGTGACAGCAAGTGAACATTTTCATCATTCATCAGAATTACTGTGCTATCCCACAAAGCAAGGTGATGCTACAAGGATGTTTTTGGAAAGTTACACACACAAACCAACAGTGGTTAGGTAACAGGGTTCCCAGCACAGGGAGAAGAGCTACACTTTCTGTCTTAACCCCAACTGTTGGGGGTTATTTGATTTATATATTAAAATACAGTTAATTTATAAATTTTTAAAAAAGCACACAGACAGGGCTTCCCTGGTGGCGCAGTGCTTGAGAGTCCGCCTGCCGATGCAGGAGACGCGGGTTCGTGCCCCATTTCGGGAAGATCCCACGTGCCGCGGAGCGGCTGGGCCCGTGAGCCATGGCCACTGAGCCTGCGCGTCCGGAGCCTGTGCTCCGCAAATGGGAGAGGCCACAACAGTGAGAGGCCCGCATAACGCAAGAAAAAAAAAAAAAAGAAAAAGAAAAAAGCACACAGACATACAAAATGTTTCAAGCAGTCCTACACTAGAGCCAAGAAACCCATTAACTTTATTCAGCCCAGCAGTTCTCATACTGTTTGACCTGGAAGCTTTGTGTGCCTCATAAAATGTATTAACACCCTAGAAAGCACACTTTGGGAAAGGCTGCTCAGCCTTCAAAAAGAAGACCCAAGCAAACCAATCAACAAAAACACATAGGATGTTGTTACGGTGCCATATGCCCGGAGCACCCCAGAGCTGTTCCTCCAATGGTGCTGGCAGACCTCTGCCACCTGCCATCCTTGTATCATCAGCTGGGACACAGCAGTTACTTCTGAGGGCCTGACCCTCTATCTCTTCTCACCGCTCAGCTCACAGCGAACAGGTCTGAGCATCACATTAGCGCTTAACAATGTGAGTTTCCCCCTGAATCCTTGGAAAAGTTGTTTTTTTTTCTTTTACTATTTCTCCAACAATCACCTGACTACAGAAGCTTTATGAGTATGTGAAAGATAGAGAACTAGCTCCTCCAATGAGGCTTGAATACACTTGGTACTGTTGGAACCCTGCCAATGGTGTTATGATGAATTATAATGACAGCAGCATATTTCTCACTTGCTTCTCTTTTATCTTCTTTATCAGCTTGTGAACATGGAGAGCAGGCTGTGGTAGCCTTAGATTCCTTGTCTGTAAAATGAGCATAATAATATTCATCTTACAGAGTTTTGTCAGCAAGAATTTTTTAAAGATCAAATAAAAAGGCAAATGTGTGTAAATTGTGTGTAAAACAATACCGGAGATGTAGCAGTACCCAGTCACTGACAACTACTGATATTCTTTCTATATTTCCTCTTGGAGGATGGAAGGAACCATGGATCTGACATGTGTACAATCACTGAAGTAAGTCACAGAATTGTAGTGCTTGCAGTTGGTTGAAATTTTTTAAAAGGTTGGAAGGATTTTAGGAATGATCTTTTACAGATGATAAAGAGAGAAACTGAGGCTGAGAAAAATCAAGCAACTTGACCATGTTTTTCACATGCGTGTAAATTACCACCCCCCAACACTTGGATCTCACACTAAGAACACAAAACCTCACTGAAAAGTTCAAAACAACATTCAGGACTCATCTGAGGTGAAGACGCCCATAAATCTTCACTTCACATGGTCCCAGGGATTCTGTAATTTACAGACATTTGAATGGTTAATAACACACTAGAACTTTCTGTATATCAATACTAAGTGACCTGCTGCAGTTCCCAGTATGTTACTTCGGTCCCTGTTTGCCTGTGTTTCACAGTCCACAGGTTCTCTTAGGCAGGCATTGCAGGAATTAGGCAGCAAAACATCAGCCCATTCCATCACTAGATGGTGCTGCACCCACTCGTGGCGGATCTGGAGAAGCCAGCAGAGGGAGGGACAGCCCAAGCTTGAGGAGAAAACAAGAGAAGTTTAACGTCCGGGTTCTATTTTAAATGTTCATACTGGGCCATGAAAGCAGATGAGTTAAGTTTGCCATTATCCTGCATACTTCAATCTAATTAAATTTAATAAAAATAGAGCACAGCTGGAGAAGTGGCTGCCAGCCCAGCCTCTCTGGGCTCTATTGTGGGCGGAGGGAGGATCCTGACAGAAACCAATCTCCAAACTCTAGATCCGCCCCCAACTGAACAGGAAGTGAACGCACTCTGGACCTTCTTTCTAAGAAACCGGTGACCATCTGTAATGTTATTTTAGAGACAATGGGAACTGAATGATAAGACCTAGTGAAAGAGAACCATTTTGAAAGAAGTTAAATACAAGAGCACTTAATGTTGGGATAATAAAGGGAAATGGAAGAGGACAAACAGCACATAGAAAATAAAATCAGAAAGAAGAAAAATGAATGTTTCAGAGCAAAAAAGTGTGGTGAGTTGGAAAGTGAGGCTTTTATAAGAACTCCGAGTTGCAACATTTCAGAGCTGGAAGTAGCCTTATAAGGAAGCAGAATTGGGCCGGAGAACTAAATAATTTGCCACGAACTACGCAGATAATTCGTAGCAGACAACCACTGGACCCACATTTGCGCTAACCCAGAGCTCTTTCCACAGTAACACGTGGCCCTCTGCACGTCTAACTGAAAACCTTTCACAAAATCCAAGGAAAACCACGTAGAAACACCCTCCCTTCTGTCTCCACGGGCGGTGTGCACACACATCCACCATTCCAGCAATACAGGAAATTGATGGAAGCCATCCGAAACTTCAACAGCGGGCACAGCTGCCACAGATAACGTATCACACGAAAGGCTGGAAATCCGTGCTGTGCACATTCACACAGGAAGCCCAACTCAAGCTGTTTTGACCCTATTTAGTAATCAGTTACATGCTCACAAAAGAATGCCAGAGCAAAAACAGAAGGGAAAGAAAAACCACACACACACACACACACACACACACACACACACACACACACACACACACACACACCTTTTTCTTACGAAGAAGAATCAGTCCAAGAGAGGCCCAGCTGGTTTATAGTTTTGCAGGAAATCTGGTAACTATTCTGTGATGCCATTGTCTCCGCCAGCCCAGGGTGATGGCACAGCAAGGCAGGCACTGGGGTCATTCAAATACAGGTCTGAGTATTTGGACCTAAACATTTTGGACCTAAACAAGTATTTGGACCAAGTATTTTGGACCTAAACATTTCTGATAATTTTTAGATGTACTGGGGTTTGACAGGACGTGTTGGGCAGACCTGTGGTTCTGCCACCCACTTCAGGGCTGTGTGATCTCGGGCAAGGTACCTAACTACTCTGAGCCTTTCTTCTACCAAAATGGGACTGAATACCTACGACCTCACAGGATAGGTCTGAGGAAGAAGTGAGAGCCGACTTCCTACAGCACAAAGGAGCATCCGTAGATATTCACCTCCTTCCTTCAGTATTTTTTTCTAATTCACTTCATTGGTCTGGACTTGGCCTCAATTAAAGAGAAACATGAGAAGAAAATGGTTCATTCTTTGGAGCCACTGCTGAGTTCTTTTAACCCTAATCTAGGCCAGGGGTTCTCCAAACATTTTGGCCTCAGAATCCTCTGAACTTTTTTTTTTTTAACACTGACACTCACAAAAGGGGATTCTGAGGAGCTTTTTTTAAAATGTAGGTTATCAGTATTTACCATATTAGACATTAATACTGAGAAATTTTTTAAATATTTATTTATCAAAAAAATAATAATGCATTACATGCTAACAAAAATTATGACAGTTTTCCCAAACAAAAAGTTTAGTGAGAAGGGTGATGTCATTTACAAATCTCTTTAATGTCTGGCTTATAGAAAACAGCTGGATTCTCATATCTGCTCTGCTCCTACATTCAGTCTGTTGTAATGTCTTGTTCTAGCTGAGGTTTATGAAGAAAAATCAGCCCCCGTGTGTGAGAGGAGTTTAACAGGTTTTTTTAAAAAAAAGATAATTGTACATATTCTTTGATACTGCAACTAAATGTAGTAAATTGCTCATTTCTTTAAAGTTAATTTTCAGTGTGGAATCTGCAACCTTGTCAATTAACTTTTAAAACTCTTACATGAAATCCATTCATCTATTTTGCTCTTTGTACAGTTCATTTTCTCATGCATGATTCTGTAACACTTGGAAAATGCTGACTCATTGAACTCTATAGATCCTTCCAAATGTTGACCTATTTTATCATACAACATCAAAAAATCCCACTATTCATATATCACCACCAAACTCAACAGAAAAGTGTCTATAAGGAAGCTCTCAAGCTTCCTGTGATGGACACAAGTTTTCCATAATTCTAATTTTCTCTTGAAAGTTAAAATTTTATTGCTGGCAACTGACAGTGACATTGTTTCACTTGCCAAGCTCACTTAATTCATTTTTGGCAGAATATGTGTGAAATGCCCAAGTCTAAATAACTACAGTTTGTCTTTCATTCTCTAAAGTAAAAATGATGTTCCATGACAAAAAAAAGAGCCAATTTAGCTCACGATTCAATTGCCAAGTGTTTTTCCTCAAGGAAACCAACATATTTCACTATTCAGCAGAAATGTTCTATGTGTATTTCCCATTTCACACAGAATATGAAATAGACATGAGGTCGAGATTTCATAAAATGAGTAACTTTCACTTATTTACTGAGGACATTCTTCAATGAAACTGGAATCTGTTTTGCTGTGAGTGTGTGGTGACAGTTTGGTGCCTCTGCTTTGCTTCATGCCCTACCCTCTTTTGCTTCTGTGCCATCAGTGGAAATGTCACCACAGTGAAAAAGTCAACATCTTAATAAGGTTATGAAAATAGTTTTGATGTTACAGACTCTCTGAAAGGGTCTCAGAAACCCCTGCCCCCGGGGCTCCGCAGACCACACCTTGAGAACCTCTGCTCTAGCCTCCTTCCCACACCTTGATGTTCGTCCTTCCTCGGCTCTCCAGCGCTCCCACCTTCAGTGAGCTCTGGCTGCTCTGAGCTCCCCTCTGGCAGCACTCAGTGGGATGTCCTATTTCTCCAAGTTCTCTGGTTTACAACTGACTATATCCTCTCTCTCCTTCAACAACAGCAACAAAAACGACTGCATAGCTATTACGTGCCGAACACTGTTCTCAGAACTGAAAACACAGTCATCAAAAGACAAGCAAAGTCCTTGCCCTCATTATCCTTATATTTTCGAGGGCGAAGAAGAGACAATAAACTTGCAAATAAATTACGTACAAGATAGTTTCCAAGTCCCGCGATAACCACGGACTGATGCTGACGGAGAGAGACAGGTGAGGCCGAATGAGATGGCCCCAGAATGAGAGGTGTCACGTTTGTGCACCCAGTGTGACTAATGGTAATTAATGGGTACAAACGGGGATGGGTGACGTTTCCAGTAAACTAGCTGGCGTAGAGCTGGAATACCTCATGGGAAGCTGGGAAGAGGAGGAGGGGAGAAGGCATGGTTCTTCGTGTTTCAGAGGAGGGCTACCGTGGCCCTTGCTGGGGCAGGGGGGATGGCAGCAACCATTTCCCCCTCCAGGGGGAAAGCAAGGCACTGGGGGAGATGAGCTAAAAAGAGTGGCTGGGACTTGGACAGGAAGCCACTCTGCCCTCCGAGGGCCGGTGTGGGGCTGCTGAAGTACTGTACTAGGTGCCACCTGGTCTGCCTGGAGGCTGGTGGGAGGGGACAAGGAGGGAACGGAATTACCTGTAATAGCTACGACCTTCCAATACCCTGGCTGCCACACCCAACTTACACTGACATCCAGGAGCTGGCTGTCACTTCTGCTCCCAAGTATTACAGAGCCACTTCTAGGATACACTAACATTTCCATCCAAACCAGTACACACCTAAATTAGGGCAAGAATAAACAAATAAAAATAAAAAACAAAGAAATCACACCTAACTCGAAAGAATGACTTGGAGGTTCCACTAAGAGAAGCACTTTGCCCTGGAGGAAATCATGCCACGCCCTTGAGAAGGTCTCTCTAGAATTAATTCTTGCCTGGCTTTCCTCTTGCCTGGCTTTCCTCTTGCCTTTACCCCAGCAAGACCATGCCAGTGGTTCAGGCTGAAGGAACGTGTCCTCTGCGGGGGGTGGGGGGGGGTGCAGCTCTCCGGAAGTTTCTGGTGTTTTCTCTCATTGAAGCTTTTCTGCTCAGTCCTGGGAGTGGTCTCTCCTCTGGAGCTCAGCTTTTCATGCCTCCTTCCCCTGCGATCCCCCTCCTTTGACTTCATGTTCCTCCCTCCAAGACCCACAATTTTGTTTCACAAGTTTCACACTTTTCCCATGAATTACTGTAACCGCAACAAAGGTATATTTTTCTCT
>NW_006770402.1:2063357-2076770 GCF_000442215.2 Lipotes vexillifer | reverse complement strand
TTTTCTCTTTCCCTGGTCACGTCTCTTTAGCCACTTCCTGTTTTTCAGAAGGGACACACTGGAGAGGTCGCGGGTCTCTCTGCAGGACACCACACTTCAGGCAGATGGTGTATATGCGACTGGCAACGCGAAAAGCCTCCCTGCTCTAGAAATGCTCATCCAAGTGCATCCATACAAACCCCTCTACCCATTAAATCACCAACGATTCCCTCTCCTAATGAAATCATAAAATTCTGGAGGGTGGCGGTCTCCATATCGCTATAGCCCTAGGCCTTGCGGATTGCTGAGGCTCTTACGAGAAGGATGTCAGAAAACACGCTCCACTCTACTACTCAACCTTCTTCATGCTGTTCCCAGAGGCAGCTGGTGTGGGTGGCAGTGATAAGGGCAGTGGGAGGGCGGGTCTTTCTCTAATCTCTGCTCCAAGAACAACAGCACTTCTGCTGTAACCGCCCCTTCCCTGATCACATCGCTTATCATATGCTCCCCTTTTGCGTTGCCTCTAAAATGTTTAAAGCCAAATTTATACAGGGCCACATTTAGCAGCCCTCCAGGACCTTATCACCAGCATTTTAAGAATCAGATACATGCAAGGCAAAGGACCACAGCTTCATCATTTCTGTCCCATCTTCCTTTCTGAACTCTGACCTGTGTCTTGGCTACAGTTTGTCTTCCGAAAATAGACCCTTGTATAAATGTTAACAAGCTGGTCCTGCATCTCCATCGCAGGGACATTTTTCACTTTTCAAAATCCCATGAGTCACAGTGAGCTTTCACTTGGGGCCCTGGGGAACATGGCAGGGAAACATCACATTTTAATAACCTTAAGGCAAGTCAGCGTCACAAGGGAGCCAGTAGGTTTCCACAGCTGCCTAACCTAGTTTGATACCGCCAGCTCGCACTCTAAGTAACACATGAGTCATCAGCGTTGGCTGCCTATTGACTGGACTAGGATGGGGGTAGGTGGAAGCCATGAGGGGGTGGGCGGTGGCCAAGGGTCAGGGAAGCCAGCAGGAAATCACAGAGAAAATAAGCAAAGCTAGAGATGAGCTGTCCACTTTTCTCTTGTCCATTCTTCTGAAAACTCTTTATAGTAAATTCACACCCTGCCAAGTGAATCTAGGAAGACCAGGGTGCATCCTAGCTGGTCCCTTTATCCCGCTTCATCCCAGATTTTTAGCTTTATATCCATCTTTAATCCATACCTCCAGCTCTTCGGTTTCTGCAAACAGCTGATTCACCTCTTAGCTTCTTGAAATGGAGCTTGCTTTCTGTCTCATTGAGTCTGCTCAATCCCTTGCTTTGAGTGTCTCCTTACAGCCTTTGAGAACCCTAAGAAACCACTGGCTCCATCGCCCCTGGCTGAACCAGTAACCAGTGGTAGGCCTGGGAGAGACTGCACTCAAAGATCTGATCAAAAACATGCTTCTGCTTAAAATCAGTATTAAAAACTAAAACCAGAGTTACCATATGATCCAGCAATCCCGCTCCTGGGTATATATCCGGAAAAGACAAAAACTCTAATTAGAAAAGATACCTGCACCCCAATGTTCACAGCAGCACTATTCACAATAGTCAAGACATGGAAGCAATCTAAGTGTCCACTGACAGATGAATGGATAAAGAAGATGTGGTACATACATACAATGGAATACTACTCAGCCATAAAAGAACGAAATAATGCCATTTGTAGCAACATGGATGCAACTAGAGATGATCATACTAACTGAAGTAAGTCAGACAAAGAAAGACAAATATTATATAACATGTGTGGAATCTAAAAAAAAATGATACAAATGAACTTATTTACAAAACAGAAGCAGACTCACAGATTTCGAAAACAAACTTATGGTTGCCAAAGGAGAAAGTGGGGGGAGGGATAAATTAGGAGTTTGGGATCAACATATACACACTACTATATGTAAAATAAACAACAAGGATTTACTATATAGCACAGGGAACTATATTCGATATCTTGTAGTAACCTATAATGGAAAAGAATCCGAAAAAGAATATATATATATAATATATATAAAAAACTGAACCACTTTGCTGTACACCTGAAACTGATACAACATTGTAAATCAACTATACATCAATAAAAAATTTTTTAATCAATATTAAGTAAATAAAATGAAAGTTGTGTTTTTTGCCCAAATCTTAACTCTCCAAATGTCTTCCTTCAACTTTTTCACTTAATTTTTTCAGTATAATTCAGCTCATGGAGAAGTGAAATAAAAGGAGCTGAAATCCTAACCCATGTAGAATTTCTATTGTGTAATATCTGCTCATTTATTTTTAGATGAAAATTTATCCTGTTTTGTAACCTTCCACCCAAGGCCTCCACGGAAGGTAGTAAGCATCGATATTGTTCAATTTTAAGAAGCTGAGATTTCTCAGTTGTTATTTTTCTTCAGCTCTGCACAACCAAAGAACGAAGCCTGCAAACAGCTTCCCTGAGAACACTCCGGCTGCATTTACACTGTTTCCTAAAGCAAGCGCACTCTGGTAGTTTCTGTTAAGGAAGAGGAAACTTTCCTCAGCTTAACTCCCAGAATACAGAGCTTGAGTGTGTGGGAGAAATCAAGTGGACTTGACAAACACATGATATTCACACCGGGGGGACGACAGATGGATGGCTTCAGCCTTACCTGCCTAGGTTTGGTGAGGATATTTCCTATAGAAGAGGACCAGTGTGGCACAATGGAAAGAACAGTACATTCACAGGTACTCTGATGGATTTAATTTTGGTTTTGGTTCATCACTCCAAAAACTGAATGTGTGAGGAAAAGCATTCATTCCCCAACAATGTTATGAATTACATGGCTATGAGCAGAACAACTGTTCTGGTTTATATCCTGGTAGGTGGCCACCAAGCCAGAGCCAAGGAACCCAAAAGCCAGATATTAATCACCTGTCCATTCCTCACCATGCCCGTTCCATACTGTATTAGTCGGGGTTCTCCAGAGAAACAGAATCAGTAAGATGTATCAAGAGATTTATTTTGAATTATCTTCTCACACAACTGTGGGAGCTGGCAAGTTCAAAATCTGCAGGGCAGGCCAGCAAGCTGGAAATTCCAGTAAGAACTGATGTTGTGATCCAGAGTCAGAATTCCTTCCTCATCAGGGAAACTCAGTCTTTTCTCTTAAGGCCTTCAATTTATTAGATGAGGCCCAACTCACATTGTGGAGGATAATCTGCTTTACTTAAAATCTACTAATTTAAATGTTATCACATCAAAAAAATATTCTTATAGCAACATCTAGACTAATGTTTAACCAAACAATTGGGCACCACAGTCTAGCCAAACTGACACATAAAATTAAGCATCACACCCAGTAAGTGCTCAACAAATTGATTTGATTGGATAGGAAACCCTATCCAAACAAAACATGTTCCTGAGCCACTATTTCTTCAGCTGAACAACGTAAGGTTTAGACCTCATTCCTCCAATCCTGGTAGTCCAAGAGCAAACATTTAAGTCTTGAGAATATGGAAAATCTATGGCCTCTGGTCTCCTTGGATGAGTTGATGACTTTTAAACAGATGATAACACCATTACCACATGGTTACCTCCAGTGTCCACAACAACAGAATAAATATTATATAAAGTTCTGCAATCCAAAGAGCCACCACCCTGCTGTTCTGATTTTCTCTGGCCTAATCACACAGAGGGGCAGGCCTCAAGTTGCTTACGGTGTCCAAATCACCAGATCTCCATGGGACAAGGGCTCCGACTCTAAAAGTGAACAGGCTGCTTAGGAATTTAGAACCTAGGAGTAAAGGAAACGCCTCTTAAATTGAAGGGAGTTCACAGAGAAGCTTCCAGAAAGGCTCTAGTTCCATCCTTTACTCCTGGTTCTTTGTTGTTTTTTTAACCAGTCCAGGAAGGAAATAACATCCAGTGTCTTTGGCAGATTATCAGAAGAGGGCCACCGAGGAGGAAGGAAAGTCAAAACACAGTCACACCTTTTTCCTCATCTTGGTGCCCCGATTTGCTATTGAATTCTTTCCACCAGAGTTTGTTGTATTAGTTTGCTTGGTAGTTCGTAACAAACTCCCACAAACTGGGTGGTTTCAACAACAGAAATGCATTGTCTCAGAGTTTTAGAGGCTAGAAGTCTGAAGCCAAGGTGTGAGCAGGGTTGGTTCCTTCTGAGGGCTGTGAGGGAAGGATCTGTTCCAGGTCTCTCTCCTTGGCTTGTAGATGGCTGTCTTCATGTTCACATGGTCTTCCCTTTATGGGTGTCTGTCTCCAAATTTCCTCTTTTTGTAAGGACACCAATCATATTACCTCTGTAAAGATCCTATACAGGTCACATCCAAATAGTCACATTCTGAGGTACTGAGGCTAGGACTTCAGCATATGAACTTGTGGGGACACAATTCAACCCATAACACTTGTTCTATGCATATGGCTGTTAGTTTTCCTTCACTGTAGATGCAAGAAAACAGTATCATAGGAAACTGGAATTTCTGTAGTGCTTTATGTTTTTCAAGGGAGATAATAGTCTCCTGGATGGAAGGAACCTCATCTATTTACCTTGAATACCCTAGAGCAGGAGTCCCCAACCCTGGGCCACAGACTGGTACCAGTCGGCGGCCCATTAGGAACCGGGCCGCACAGCAGGACGTGAGTGGCGGGCGAGTGAGTGAAGCTTCATCTGCTGCCGCCCATCGCTCCCCATCTCTCGCGTTACCGCCTGACCATCCCCCCATTTCTGCGGAAAAACTGTCTTCCACGAAACCGCTCCCTGGAGCCAAAAAGGTTGGGGACTGCTGCCCCTGTCTGTGACACTCAATAAATAAATGTTTGTGGAATGGACCAGTCATCCTCTCATTTTATACTTTCCCCATCTCTCTAAATATTTTCTTGAGCCCCTAATCAGAGGTAGCATCCAAGGTATTGATATGCTTTGCTTGGTTCAACCCAAGGTTCAAGCAGATGAAACCAATACAAAGGAGACCCTAAACACCACAGCAAGTCCTGCTCTGAATCCCTGCATCAAATACAATGGGCATTTCTTATAGGTGATGTTCCACAAGGAGAAAGAAGGCAAATATTTTAGTTCAGTTCTGGTAACACACAGATCTATTTCTGTTTCCTGTCTGACTCCATGCATATGAGGACTTTCTACACCAGGAAAGCAATTTGGTTTAGAAATGTTTTCTTTCATTTAGGGTTCTGTTTGTTTGTTTTGTTTTCTGAACTTTCAGATCACTGACTGCGCCAAATAATTAAATCATAAATCTGGCATTTTATGCATGTAGATTACATCTTTTCAAAGTTGTTTTTATATGTGGAGTTTATCTGAAGCAAATGTATAGGCAAGGAGAAACCCCTGGACTTATTGCCAATAGAACTGGGCTCTTATGAAACCCCAGATGTCATGTAATTTATTTCTACAGTGTAGAATAGATGGATAAAGCCAATGGTTTGTTTTCCATGAGGCTTTGAGGGGTACTATACCTTAAAGGGGTTAACACAGACACAGGTCTGGAATTTCAAAGATTAATTCTGCCATGTTGGATCAAGCCCAGGAAAAACCAGCCTCCGAGTTAGGTGATGTTAAGAGTTATATTCATTACCCTTTATAGCTCAGAGTTACCCTTCTCTACCAAAGGGACATAACTCTCAAGTAAAATAGATGATCACTTCCTTAGTGATACTGCTTCCTAAGAAGCAAACAAACTGGTACACGGAGTGAGAATAAAGGGATGCGGGCCCTTACTGTTGGGTAGAGAAAGGTGTTTTTTTTTTTTTAAAGAAGATAACATTTAAGCTGAGATCTAAAGAGCAAGAAGCCAGCTGTGTGAAGCTCAATTTACAGACTTAGTGATGGATAAGATGAAGGCAAGTAGGGGTGAGGGAGAGGGAGAAATCATGTATGACTCCCAGGCGTCTTGTGCACCTGGCTTGGTGGTGCTAATGTTCCCAGAGATCGCAGAAAGTGGGGAGCAGAGGACTGAAGGAAAGTCAAAGGTTACGTTTTGGGTATGTCATGTTTGTGATGACTATGAGAATTCCAAGGGGAGATGTCAAGTAGATACGGATGCATCAGGATCCTGGCTGGAAACCAGGATAATTTGAGGAGAGTTTAATAGAAGGACTATTTACAAAGGTGTGAGCAGAGTTTAGGACAAGCAAAGACAGATGGTGCAGTACATCTTGAAGCTAGTAACCACGCATAGGCTTGAAACAGCAAGTGAAAGGGGCAGTAACTGGTAGAGAGAGACAGAGAGAGACAGTGCTGGTTAGATGGAGAGGGCCTTCTGGTAGGCGCCGTGGCCCTCAATAGAGAGATACAGTCTGAGGTGAACCACAAAGAAGGAGCTAGGTACTAAATTTATTGACCTCACGCTCCTCCTGCCTTTCAACCTTCTGCTGGAAACTTCTATTGGCCAAACCCAGTTGAAGTAAGAGAGTCTGTTGATGTAGCCCACAAAGGTGAAAGTGCCAAGGGCAGAGAGGAGGGTCAACAAGAGTAGAGAGTGGATCTAGAAGGACAAACAAAATATACAACACAAGGCAGTTGGATATACTGAGCTCTATAAATGGCAATGTAAAGTGGTGCAACCTCTATGGAAACAGTATGACAGTTCCTCAAAAAAGTAAAAACAGAATTATGACCCAGGGTCTTGAAGAGATCTTTGTACACCTGTGCTCACAGCAGCATTATTCATGATTGCCAAACAGTAGAGGCAACCCGAGTATCCACCAGCAGACAAATGGATGAACAAAATGCGATATATACATATAATGAAATATTATTTAGCCTTGAATAGGAATGAAATTCTGACACATGCTATAACATGGGTGAACCTTGAGGACATTATGCTCAGTGAAATAAGTGGTCACAAAAATACAAATACTATATGATTCCACTTATATGAGGTACCTGGAGTAGTCAAATTCATAAAGACAGAAAGTAGAATGGTTGTTGCCAGGGGCTGAGGGGAGGAAGAAAGGGGGATGGAGAAATGTTGCTAAATAGTATAGGGTTTTAGTTTTGCAAGATGAAAAACATTCTGGAGATTGGTGTCACAACATTGTGAATGCACTCAACCCTACTGCACCGTGCACTTACAAAGGGTTAAGATGGGGACTTCCCTAGTGGCGCAGTGGTTAACAATCCTCCTGCCAACGCAGGGGATACGGGTTCGAGCCCTGGTCTGGGAAGATCCCACATGTCGCGGAGCAACTAAGCTCATGCGCCACAACTACTGAGCCTGCACTCTAGACACTGCGAACTACAACTACTGAGCCCACGTGCCACAGCTACTGAAGCCCGCGCGCTATAGGGCCCGTGCTCCGCAACAAGAGAAGCCACCGCAATGAGAAGCCCGAGCACTACATTGAAAAGTAGCCCTGATCACCTCAACTAGAGAAAGCCCGTGCGCAGCAACAAAGACCCAACGCAGCCAAAAATAAATAAATAAATTTATTTAAAAAAAAGCGTTAAGATGATAAATTTTATGTTACATGTATTTTACCACAAATGAAAATTAAAATTAAAACATTTTATAATTTTGTTTTACTTCATTTAAAAATATCAACTGGCTTCCCTGGTGGCGCAGTGCTTGAGAGTCCGCCTGCCGATGCAGGAGACGCGGGTTCGTGCCCCGTTTCGGGAGGATCCCACATGCCGCGGAGCGGCTGGGCCCGTGAGCCATGGCCGCTGAGCCTGCGCGTCCGGAGCCTGTGCTCCGCAAATGGGAGAGGCCACAACAGTGAGAGGCCCGGATAACGCAAGAAAAAAAAAAAAAAAAAAAAAAAAAAAAAAATCAACTGAACATCTTTTCACATCAATTGAACATTTTTTGGTACTACCTTAGCAGTTACATAATAGTTGATTTTATTATTGCATATCTTATTTAATCAAATCACTGTTTTTTGAAATTTAGGTTTTCTAAAAAACCAAACATCATAGACTGTAATGGACAGCGCTTAGCTACCTCTTTGACACACGTGCAATTATTTCCCTAGAATAAATTCCTAGAATGGAATTGCTGGGTCAAAGGAGAATACGGCTATGTCAGGGGTGAGACTTGGGTGGGAAATGCAATATGAAAGCTGAAATATGAAAACCAATCAACAGAGACCTGAAGTGGGGTGCGATATAAATTAAGTGCTATATAAATATTTCTGGTTGGAAAAGGACATGTGATTTACTCATTCATTTATTCCTTATATAGAATGTACTGAGACTCTGCCATGCACCACTGTTCTAGACCCTGTGATATCACGTTGTCCTATTAAACACTCTCTTATCTCTCAAGGAACTTAAAGACTAGGGAAGAGAGAAACAAGTAAATCACCAATTTCAGCGCAGCCTCGTACATGAGGGAAGGGAGAGATGCCCAAGGGCTAATGCAAGGAGGAAGTTCACCAATCAGGGGAGGCTTCTCCATGGAACTAGCTGTGTGTCAGAGAGCTGGGTTTTGAGGGACAAGTCAGAGTTATTCAGACTTCGAAAGAGGATAACCACATGGCATAGCCCACCTCCAAGATGGCGCCCAATGACCCTCACCTGCTGGTATTTGTGCCCTCATGTAGCCCCCTCCCACAATGGATTAGGGCTGTTCTGAGCGCCCAATAGAGAATGATGGAGATGACAGTGTGTGAACTCTGAGGCTAGATTATAAAAAGCACTGCAGTTTCCCTCTTGCTCTACTGGATTGCATGCTCTGGAGGAAGTCAGTGCCCGAGCCATTCAAGCAGCCCTGTGAAATGGCCCATGTGAAAAGGAACTGAGGCCTCCCACCAACAAGGAGCGCAACTTACCAGTCAGGTGACTAAGCCATCTCAGCAGGGAATCCTCCAGCAGCAGTGGTGACTGCAGCCCTGGCCAACATCTTAACTGTGGTCTCATGAGGGAACCTAAGCCAGAACCGAGAGTCATATAAGTGATTACTGGTTTTGTAAGCTGTGAAAAAGTTCTGGGGGATTTGCTTCTTGGCAATAGTTAATTTAATATACTACATATCAAGCAGAGCTTAAGATGTCTAAAAATGGGAGATATTTGGCGTGACCTGAGAGAAGGTTACATGTGGGGAAAGTGCAGGAGCTGGAGCTGGAGAGGAAAGCAGAGCTAGATTATTCCTGGCCGTGGTACACTTTGCCGTCCTCCCCTTCTTGCTTGCCAGTGGAACCAACCTTGTTGACATGTTAGGTGGCCATTTGGATGAGGTCACACTGCGAGGATGCGTGTTAACAAGGTCAGTGGGCTGAGGGTAAGGCCTTGGCTGGGGGAAAGCCCTCCAAGGGTGAGCAGAGGCAGAAAATTACAGCCGCCCAAGAAAGAGTGACCAATGAAGTAGGAAAGAAAAGGAGAAAGTGGAGTTCCAAAAGTTAGACCTTCAAAAAAGGGGGAAGGTTAATGGCGTCAAAGGAAACAAAGAAATCTAACAAAGGGACTTCCCTGGAGGTCCAGTGGTTAAGACTCCCTGCTTCCACTACAGGGGATGCGGGGATGAGGGTTCGATCTCTCGTCGGGAACTAAGATCCCTCCTGCCCCGTGCACAGAGCAGCCAAAAAAAATTTTAAAGAAAGAAAATAATCTAACAAGGCCCGAGAATTGGGCACTGGAAGGGTCACCATGGCAGCCCCTGTGTCCTTTGTTGGGACTGTGGGAGCTTCAAAACACTGGGCCCGACCCTCCGACTCTGGTAAAACCCGTCACCTCTCTATCTCGCCCCTTTGTCTCCTCCCATTTTCTCTTTTCTTCGCTTCCCATTGGCCATCCGGCCTCTTCCCTGCTCCCACCTCAAATGTCTTTGCTTTTTGCCTCTCAGTGCTTGGAAGAGTTTCCCCACAAAGGTCCACACTGCTCTCTCCTTCGCCACCTTCAGGCTGACGCCCCTGTCGTCTTCCACGTGCCTGAGTTGGAACCTCCCGTCCCCACTGACACACATTCTCTATTCCGTCCTCCCCCCTCTTGCTCCCCCTACTGATCACTCTACAGGCCACATCTTTTACTTGATGGTGCTTATTGCATCTCCCCTTCTCTAGGGTGTCAGCTCCAGGAGTTTGAACTGTATTCCCAGAACCCAGCACTCAAGTGTTCTTTAAATATCAGTTAAATGCTGCAAAAATAAGACACAGTTCCTGTTTTCAGGACTCATGACCTCCAACCAAAGTATGACAGCTGCTACCTTTGAGGCAGGCACAAAGCACTAAGAGGGCTCCAAGGAAAGAATGACAGAGGAAGTAACTTCTGAGCAGAGAATACAAGAGCAGGGGAGGTGGAGAGTGAAAGGGACATCATATTCTGATGTGTCTGGACCATGGGGTGGGAGTGGAGGCGGGGCGTGCTTGAGACCAGACTGTAACAGGTTTGGAGACAAGCACACTGAAGAGCCTTACCTTTATCCTACAGGCCAGAGATTTTCAAACTGTCCCCTGCGGAGCCCAAGGCCTTCACACTTGCCAGGCCACTCGATGCATTCCAGCCTCCACTGTTTTACATATCGGGCTTCTGATTAGTCCTTCTTTTGAAGGCTTCAATTCCACCACCAGACTTTGAAAACCATCTCTTCAGGAGTCCGCGCGGTCCGAGGGGGGCATGGAGCTGACTGACTGCCTAGTCCTTGTATTGATTTTTGATTTGTTTTTTCATTTTGTTTTGTTTTGTATTATTTTTGAAAGGTAATTTTACTATTTTTGTTCATGGTCCTCCACAGAGCATACAAAGAAAAACACATTGGCATGCCAAAAGAGTACTGCATATCTTTCTGAAATTTGACCTGCCTGGTTTTCTCTTAGAAAATTCAGACAAATGTGTAAACTGTTCACATCCTTTAATAAAAAATTAAAGGATTCTGTCAAACTCTAGAAACCCACGAATTGTGCTTCTCCCACATTGTTTGCAAAGGCTAGCCAACTGTATAGAGCTTTGCAACCACAGGTCTTACCAATTCCTGTCATAACAGGAGATGAATTCCTAATGGCTGCATAGTGCGTATTGTGGTCATGTTGGATATGATTTGTCAGTCTAAGGTCATTCCTCAGAAGGGAGAAGAAACAATCCATTGGATAAAGTTTTTCTCCCATCTCTTAGTTATAAAACCTTTTACTCTGCCTTATTGTTTGGACTTACTAATAATTCAGCACCTTACAACATTCTGGAATCACACTAGGAAATGACCCTAAAAGTAGACAGGAGGTGAGTAGGAAAATTTTGCATCACTGTCTCTAACAAGACCATTGCCTCTGGTACCTCCTAAAGAGCAGAAGGAAACTGTCAAGATATTTCAGCTGAAAGATTCCCAGGGGCTTCATCAAAATGTCTTTGTCTCCTAAACAAGACTTTCTGACTAATCTGTAGCCATATGTTTCCTAACTTTTTCTTGATTTATGGGGCTTGTGAAAATCAGTTCCATCTAATTCTATGGGAGGGTCACAGAAATGAATCCCATGCAATGGTTAAACAATAATGATTATAATAAAAAGTATATGTGCAACAGAGGCCTAGTTGAAGGGCAAAATCTGTGAGTGCGCCATGAATTCTAGCTTGTCAGTTCTTTTCATGCAAAAATGAAGTGCTTCCTTAGAAAAACTGTGAAAGGACCCTAAAGTCTGACAGTTAACCTCAGAACCAAGAATCTATACATGACAGGCACCAGGAACTCCTCTCTCTCATTTCACTCCAACATTCATATTCAAACAAGCATAAAATACTGTGAGGTTTACCTCCTAAGTAGTTCTGAAACTTGTCCACTTTATTCTGTCACGATCACCAGTTAAAATGAAGCTCAACTGTATTACTGCAACAGGTTCCACTCTGCCCTACCCAATCAATCTCCAGTCTTGCCACTTTCCCTTTTCCACTGCAATATGAGTCAAAGAATGATCTTCCTAAACACCACTCCTAAAATACCACTCCACTTCAAGAATTCCTCTTCGTCCTTTATATAAAGTCTAAACTTCTTAAAATCACTCTCAAAGTCCTCAGGATCTGGCTAACCTCTCTAGTCTTCTCTCTTCCCATTCTCCTGTCATACCAAATGCTTCAGCCATTCTGAAATCACTCAGAACTTTACACACACCAGCCTCTCTTAATCTCTAAGTATCTGCTTTAGGCTTTTCTTTTTCCTTCGAAAACTGTATTCTCCATGCAGCCATCAGTCCTACCCTCTCTTGCACTTCATTTGCCTAAGGAGTGTTGATCCTTTAAGTCTCATCCTACTGAACATTTTGTCCAGGAACCATCCTCTAACTCTCCAAATTAATTTTGGAATTAATTGCCTCTCCTATGTGCTCCTGTAGCACCCTAAATGTCTAATATTCTCCAGCATATCACTCTGGATTGTAATTACCTGTTTCATGTTTTTTTTTTCCCCATACTTAATAAACTTCTTAGGCAGAGATTGTGGCTTTCGTGTTCATCAACACAGGCCTGATGTGCACTAAATTTTTAATCATTATTCACATCCTAGATCGACAGAAAACTTACTCTGTGCTTGGCAAAAAGAATACCTTCATCTTGAACATCTTCTGTCAATGAGACGCTGATGTTAATGTCCTCCATTTTAGCCTAGGAAAACTGCTTGAAGTGCCTTGCAAGAGAAAACTATGAGAGACCTACAGACATCAATTAATAAAGGAGTATACAATATTCAAGTTGGTAAAAGAAAGAAAAAAAGAAACCTAGGGGAAGAGAAGGGGCCAAAAATGGCCTTGAATCATCAGAGTGATAAAGAGAGAAAAGGGTGGGGCATCTCACCCATTATTGAGGATTCATGGTGAATGGAGCAACCCTGGTTGGCAGGGACAGAGCTAGGATGCATCAGCAGCAGTGCCAAAATGTCACTGACACAGGAAACGCAAAGGTGGACATCTTTGCAGATCAAGAGTGAGAATCAGGAAAGAGGTGGAAAGAAGAAGATTTAAAAGTGCATAGAATACAGAGGTGACTTTTTAGGATCATGTGAGGGGAAGGAATGGCTATAGAGTGTGCTTGGTTTCTAGTGATTCCACTAGGTGATGCTCAGAGACAAAGATCATTTTTAACTAAATTGTTTTTGTCACCCACATTCTTTGAATAACATACACAATAGTGTGGCTTCGAGGGATACAAATGATGTCTATGTGTATAACTATAAATTATCTGTATTTCATAATAATTGTTGGCATTTATTGAGCCTTTGCTTAGAGCCAGGCAAGAGGTAAAGTACTATGTATGTATCATCCCACTTGTGGTAGGCTGAATAAAGACTCCTATGTTTACCTACATCTAGGACCTGTGAATGTTTTCTAATATGACCAAAGGGACTTTACAAATGTGATTTACTTAAGTATCTTGAGATAGGAAGATGATTCTGGATTATCTATGTGGCCCTAAATGTAATCACAAGGAATGCAGGTGGCCACTAGAAGTTGAAAAAAGCAAAAAAAAAAAAAAAAAAAAA
>NW_006770402.1:2042175-2063197 GCF_000442215.2 Lipotes vexillifer | reverse complement strand
TTAAAAAAAAAAAAAAAAAAAAAAAAAAAAAAGATTCTCCCCTCAGAGCCTCCAGAGGAGACTGCCAACACCTTGACTTTATCCAGATGAAACTATGAGACTTGTTTAGGACTTCTAGTCTAGAACTTTAAGAAAATACATTTGTGTTGTTTTATGACACTATGTTGTGGCAATTTGTTACAGCAACAGCAGGAAACTAATACACCACTTAGTTCTCACAACTACTCAATGTACCAACTATTACTGGAAGCAGTTTACTTACCCAATCCAGGTAGTGTGGATCCAATCCAGGTAGTCTGGTTCCAAACCCCTTACCCTTACCTGTTACACTGTATTCCGTGGGAAAGCTGACTGACTTGCCCAGTATGTATCTATGATCAATCCAACCATATTTGCATTTTTGGTTAACCAATGTCAAAAATTCAAAACTGGAAATATACATTTTGGGAAACTGGAAATTTTTTTCAGCTATTTTTAAGCCTCAATTTCCTGACTGTTTCCCATAATGGAATAATAATTCCTTCTATTGTATTAAAATTTTGAAAAACTCTCATAAGACATTAATTCATTAGCTATTGTAATCACATTATTATTGTATTCACACAAATAATATGCTCAACTGTAATTAATGCAGGATTCCATTCCAGAGGGGAAAAGGTATAAAGAATATTCATAATGTGCATAGTTGACTATTGAAGATTTGAACTTGTGCATAGTTGACTATTAAAGATTTCAACTTACAAGTTAGCACACATGAATTTCAGCTGCAGATTTGCTCCTTAGAGTATAACCTTGAACAAGCAATTTAACCTCTCTTGATTCTCTTACCTATAAAATGTGGAGTTTTATCTGTCAGCCACCTTCCTTCCCTAAGGTTCCATGAGTCTGTGATTCAATTTGTTCCCCAAACTTGTTGGTGACACTGTATTTTTCCATATAAAGTTATATTTTGCTGGTCCTGAACACTCTGCTCAAAGTTTGATTCTAAACAGAAATCCATCCCTTTGGCTTATTCACAACCACTTTGGCTTGTTGGAAACTCTGATTTTGTAGCAGACTGAGACATTTTTAGTGCCATTACCTGTTGAGCCAAAATTTGGGGGAGCATTTATTGAGCACGTAGTATCTGTCAAATAATTTTGCATATTATCTCTTAAATCCTCACAATAACCCTTCAAAATAAGTGTATCATACTAATTTAATAGGTGAAGGATTTGTCAGAGACACTAAATAACCTAACAAGGATTTTAAGTAGCAAAGTATCCTGATCTCAAATCCTTGCCTTTTCCACAATTCTATTCTATATCATATAAAAGTAATAATAATAGCTTCTATATGTTGAGTACTGTAGGAAATTTTATTTTCTAAAAATGATCACAGAATGTATGTACCCCATCCCACATGTTCTTACAATGTGACTGAAAATCTTCCCATCAAGAGGTAGGGTTCCATTGTGTCTGGGCAGGTGTTTGTAAGTGCTCTACCCAACGGAGTATGGCAGAATAATTTTATTGACTGCTAAGGTTAGGTTGCATAATGCATGCAGCTTTCCTTGGTGCTCTCTCAAGACACTCATCCTTGCAACCCAGATACCATGCTGTGAGGAAGCGTAAACTAGCCCTCACACAGAGAGGCTTATGAGAAGAGGTATCTGTTAAGGTGAAGGACATTGCAGAGCAGATAAAAAAACATTCCCATTGTGCCCTGGATGAATTCTGGACCCACAGAACACTTGGACGGTTGTATACCATTAACTTTTGGGTGATTTGTTATGAAGCCTTAGAAACTGGAATAAGTATATGTCATATACACAGCACCTTAAAATTATCCCATTTTACAGAAGTGAAAACAGGCTCAGATTATATGATTCACTCTGACCCACACTGTTAGTATATAAAGACATCGGGATTAAAACTCAGGCTGTTGTTTGGGGGATATTTGTTTGTTTTTCCAAAACCCATGCCCCATTCACTTTACTACATTATCTCCTAAAATGTATCCCAATTTGGAAGTTGTTGAACTTTATGGATACTCACAAGCTTACAGAATAAACCACATTTTAATATGACATTAAATTTATGACATTTGCTAAGTCAAAGACCATTCTATATATGTAATCTGGTTTATCAACAAACAAGGCTTTTAGGGGACCACATTATTCCTAGGTTATTTATATCTTGTACCCATATTATCAGTTTCATTGACTTTAAGGTATATTTTTATTCTGTCATTTACACTGGAAAATATAAGGGTTTTTTTTTTTTTTTGAGAGCTTTAGCTTTCACAAGAAATACAGCAATTAATACCTTAATGTATAATGCAATAACATACTTCAAGTACATTGAATAATTTGACTACATCAAAATTGATTTCATATAAGCCCTTAGAAGCATATGTCGTTGATTGCCTATCTAAAAACCATTCTATCTTTATCCTTGTTCTCAGAAATATGATTTTGTTTGATATTTACCACCCGTTTTCCAGGCTTGTTCTAGACTATTTTTCAAAGTAAGTAAGATGAATTTTGCTAAAGTTCTTTGTCTTTCAGGGAAGACATATTAAAAAGAAATTATGAGGCAATTGGTTTGGAGGAGGAACCTCTAAAATAATATTATAAACAGCTCTTTCTTTTAAAAATTAAGTCACTGAAAACACTAGGTTAGCCCTCAAAGAATACTTTGTTCTGATTATTTCTTTTAAATGTTCCCCTATGTCTTTTGCATTTCCTCTCCTAAGCCAGACAATTTAATTTTTTTTAACCCTCTGTGGAAATAGGTCAATAATTTCACTGTGAGACTAAATATTGACCTTCTTTTCTTTAAACATGAAACAATGTAAGTGGTGGTATATAGACTCTCTAAATCCTTGCTATGCCTTCTCAACTATAATACAGCTGTTGTGTTTTTTGTTTTTTGGGTTTTTTTAAAGAAGAGAATGTTCTCTTTAAAGTAAATCAAGTATTGATTGGTGCAACAGATATTTGAAACTAGTTTTAAGATGTTGTGCCTTTTAGCAGTAATTTAATAAATTCAAGTGCTAGCCAACTTCCTGAGAAATTTTTGTCACTGATAGAATCTGGCTCACAGTGAATGAAATGGAAGATGTTTTTAAACCAAACATATGTTTCTAATAACACACTTGTGTATGCTGTGTAGTGCTCTCAATGTAGATGAGGTACTCTGATGACATCATCCTTTAAATTCTCTTTAGGTAAACCAGATGGTTGAAGTGAATACAGTAAGAGTGCTGTTAAATTGTCCAGAGAGAATAGTTTAATCATCTTTAAGAATGTAACTAATACCCAACATGTGTATTTTGAAATGGGTGTTTATATTGAAAAAAAATGATGTCCTCAAATCTGTTTCAGACAATACTCAATTAAATTAAATGATAAAAGTTGCAGGTTTTTAAAAAACAAAAACAATAGTCTTGAATTCTACAATTAAAATATAAAAAAGGAAAAGAGAAGCAGAACTTCAACTTCCTTGTCCACTCATGAAAACTTAGAGCTAGAGATCTGACAAATAAATCTTGTCTCTGTGGCTTTCTTATGCATTCCATATACACAATGTCATGGGAAGAGATTAGCTTCTTATGATGATGTAATGAGTGAGGTTGGAGCTGGAGGAATCAAAGTAAACTGAGTTGATCCAATGAAGAAAAAAAGTAAAAGTAAATTTTAAATTCGATGTTTGAGATTTTTATCATTGCAATTGCATCATAATTAATGGTTTGCCTTGGATCTTACCCAATGAGCTTCCTCCCACCCTGAAACTGTTGGTATACTAGAAAAAAAGTTGGGAAGGAGGAAATACATGAAGTTAGAAGAGGTTTAGTAAAGAAGGTGCACCCTTTAATAGTCAATGGTAAGAGGAAATCTACAGCATTTTTACAGCTTAAATTCATAGTTCCAAAGATTGGCTTAGATTTTACTTTTCTGAGGGTATCACAGATCTCTATTTAATCTTATACGAACTTAAAATGATAATACATTTAAGGTGAACAATCTATCCTTAGGTTTTGAAAACTATCCAGAATGTTAGAATGCTATTATTTACCAGTGCTTAAGATGTCTTCAGTTCCATAGTAATATTAAAGTTTTGTGTTATTTCACTGTATTACCTTGAAAAAAAATAAAGTTCATATTACCTTGATCGTAGAAGGAGGAATGATTTTCATGATGATGATGGTGCTGGAAGAAAGAATTAAGCATAAGTCTCTTGCCAACTTCTGTGCTTCTATTACGTCTGCAGGAGGCATCTATTCTGGTCTGTTTACTGTCTTATTTGTAAGGGGAAAAAAGTCTTGTATATCCACTCTGGGATTATACAGTTCTCCCATTAATGGGGTGAGCTAGTCTGATACAGAGATGGATTATTAGTAAGCCAATTTAGCTTTACATCTAAATTTACCTTTTCCAATTACTCATGAGAGAAATGAATGTGACATTTTGTTCTTTGTCTATCTCTGTTGCTTCTAAACCTGAAAAAAGAATAAACCTTGAGAAATGAAAATTCAACGTGTTTTTATGTGAGATACATTCTACCTGAATTTTTTATCTCATGAAATATATGAGAAATAACAACAATGAATCAGAATAATATTACACCTAACCCTGTGTCATACAGAAATATTAAAAGGATATTTGCAAAGTTCTTTAAAATAAATTTTTATGAGATCAAGGATTACGTTTATGATTAAAGGAAAGTATAAATTTACCACAAAACTTCTAACCTGGAGGTTCCAACCTCTAAAATGTTGTATGAATTGTCTGTGGCAAATCTAATATTGAATCAGGAGATAAGGAAGCTAGAGATCTATTTATGTTTAAAATATATATAAACATCATCAAACAATGCCTTTCATGTTGACTTTTCTCTGCTTACCTGTTTCTGACACAGTATATATACAATGGTATAAGATTACATGAAGTCAACCTAAATAAGTATCCAGTTGAAAACTCCAGTGGAGTTTATAACCAAATGCAGGCAACACATAATGTATGACCAAATATAGGCAACACATACTATTTTCAAGTTCCCATTCAAGAAGGAGAGCTATTGGCAATAAATCTCTAACCCAAATTAGCCACATCTGGCTTAGTGAAAATAATCTGACCAAAGAAGAAAATTTCTTTTTCTTAGTAGTTAGATAGAGTAAAAATGTTTCCAAAAGCAACATGAAAAAACTTCCTGTCAGGAACCAAATGAAATTAAGTAAGGGTGACTGTATAAGTAAATAATAATAATAATTAATCCTTACTGAAGTATTGGGCTGCACGCCACAGGCTTGCAAGCCTTGTAGTAGCCCAGCCTCGAGACCAAAGAAAGAGCTCTGAGACAGAGACAGAGACATTGATGACTTACCAGACAGGGAATCTTACCTGTCTGAAGCAAAACGTCCTGGAGCAACATCGCACGGTGGACAGCAAGTAGCAGACAGGACAGACAGCCATCTTCACTACTCAGGGGAGAAGGAGGCTACCATTTATGGGAGAAATTGGCGTCAGGCTGACTCCTCAGTTACCAGGGAAACCAGAGGCTAGGGCATGTTCCTCACAGCCCCTCAGGTTAATACCATCACAAGGGCTTTCCCTTTAATGAACTAGCAGATGGACCCGTTCTGGCCTAAGGATTAGGGCAATCACTAGCTGAGGCTGAGGGCAAGCATGTTGACATGAGTAAGGCTTAGGGGTAGCAGGGAATGTACAGAGAGCAAAAGCACAGCCATCTTGAGTGGCCTGACCATACATGATGCTATCTGCCAGGGCATATACACATTCTCTTTCAAGTCTCATAACTCTATAAAAAAATTGCAATGATTATTTCTACTTTTAGACAAGGAACTGAGGCTTAGGGAAGTGATGTAGAAAGCCCCAGCACATACAACCAGTAAGAAGTTGAACCTGAATTCAAATACAATATCAGTCCAACACCATATCCCAAGCTCAAGTTAAAATGTATACTACCGTGATAAAGAGAGAAAAGAAAACCTAGCTTTTAAAAACAATTATATTCGTAAAAGTTCAATTAATGGTAGATCACAATCTGAACACCACCAAATATAAACCAGAAAATCTATGTAAATTATTTAGAAAGGTTTTTGGCATGTAATAAACATTAATAACACTCAGCTAATAATATTTTACTCCATAAGATATGCTTACATAAAAATTAAAGCATATGATAACCTAAGACCTGATGATTTCCATGATCTTAAGCATCTTCATAAAGGTTACCTGGATTTCTTGTTTCCATCTGAATTGTCCAACCAGTTATTATTTTTTTGGTAATTAATATAAACGTGTCATATTAGTAAAATTTTTAAATATTAGGAATACATTGTCAATAGATATGTTATCCTTCATATGTAAAATTGGGACTATTGACCCAAATTATTAGGATCTAAATCTTAAAATGTTTGATTTTTCCATTAATGGAAATGAATTTGCAGTGATCTACACACTCTCAAGATTACATTTATAATATAATTAAATCTATACTTGTGTCTATATATTAAATGTATATATATATATCCGTTGATAGGGATTCTGCCAGGATGTAAAAGGTTAACTTGGGAAGCTAAAGGGTTATGTCTGATTAGGAGTAAAAGGTACCTTGAAATAGCACCAATTTTTATGCACCTGGTCCTGACTTTTTAATAGACCAGAACCGTGTTTAATTTTTAACCTGCATTCAAATCACCTGAGGATCTTGTTAATTGCAAATCCGAATTCATAAGAGATAGAGTGCAGCTGAGATTCTAAATTTCAATCAAGCTCCGTGATAATACCAGCATTATTATTCCATTGACCACACTTTGAGTGGCAAGCAGTTAGGGAATGCAGCCTCTAGACAAATACAAGAGATACTACTAAACTGTTGTCCAGCATCTCTTTTCTCGGAATATTCCCTTTTCTCTCCATCAACACTAATACAGTGGAAGCCCTCAAGATTCTATTTGATTCACACCCCAGGAGTGAGCCCTGACCTCAACCAATCAGTTCCTTGTCCAATAGTGAGAACTGAGACCCAGGGAGAGTCAATTTAGTATTTCACAATTACCTCATGACTTTACTTAAATTCCAGAGCAAGTGTTGGTGGTCATTTTCTACCCAGGAAATGGGGAAAGAGAAAAACTGTCTTTCAATGAAGAAGAAAAACAAAGCATGATATTCAGAGAAAAATAGACATAAGAGGAACCAAGAGACTAACAATGTATTTGTTAGTGTGTTCCCATTCTAATTCTATTCCTGAGGCCCAGATATATTGCTGCCCTATTAAGTTAGCTTTTTGCTCAAGCTGAGTGGGTTTCCATTTCATACAACCTGAGTGCTAACATTATACTCTGAAGTGTAATGTACTTTATCAGAATACATCTAAAAGCACATGAACTTGGGAATCATAATCACAGCCACCTCATTTATGTGAAGTGCTAGGAATCTGCGCTAAGCAGGCACAATTATGTAGATAATAATATATATTACATACATACATATTGTTGTAATGAATTTTTGCATCAAATATATTATTTCAGTACATCTGTTGCTTTAGAATTTGGTTCTAAGTAAATAAAGAAAGAAATAATTAAACTTAAAGATGTGCAGTGATAGAAAAATCTATTAAGTGATGTATGAGTGAATATTATATCTTTATAATCTAGGCAAACTGCTTTTTAAAAATGTGTGCATTTCTCCTTTCAGAAGCTCAGTAGTTAATAACGATGATGAAAAATCTTACATTAAATACATATGTTGATTTCTAACAAAGGCACCAGAATGATATTTTCCTTTAGATAAAGGTATTTTAAACTACTCTGGTGCTTACATTATTATTCACAGTATCTATTCATATTTAACTGCTTAAAAGCTTAGCCTAAGCAAAATGTTTACAAATAAGCAATGCCATAAAAACATCTCCACATTTTGGCCTCTGGCCAAATCAATTTCCTGTAAACATGCAATGATGAATTCTATAATTGAATAGCTATTAAACCCATCTAACCTTAATCTTAAACTGAATCCACACATTTATAGCAATCAGATCATTACAGTAACACAGGTGTTATAAAACTATCATAAACTAGGATCTGAAGGAAATATCAAATTTCCTGTTTCTCAAGTGTTTAGACTAACTGCAAAGCAAACTCAAAGTATGGCTGTTAATCCTAACACAATCAATAAAATTGTTTGAATAAATCACCAATTATTAAATTCCCGGAGCAAACCTATAACATAGAACTGACTTTGTGAAGCAGTAACTCAGACTGGTCCCAAGGTCAATTTGCTGCCAAAAATTCACATTGTACTGTTAATACATGAAAACTTGTCATAAATTTACAGTAAAGTTGATGGAGATTGCTAGTACTTCCAGGGATCTGGAAGAAGCATATAAAAATCTTTTCTAGAGGAGCAAACTTTCATCTTAGGACTCAAAGAACTCTCATGGATAATTTCCCCAAAACATAAGCAGTTATAAGAAAAATAAATCAAAAAGCATTCAAGGAAATAAGCCACTATATGTAAGAACCAGCAAAAAAGAAAAAAAATAAATCAGACCACAGAAGTAAACCATGAATGCATCAAATATTCACATTATGAAAATAAAAAGCAATTATGCTGGCTAGAATTAAAGAAACAAAATATTAGTTTGACTCTGTCTTCAGGAAACTGGAAACAATAAAGAAAGCAAGCAGCTTTGGGGAAAAAAAAAGAAAACTTATAGAAATTTAAAATGTTAAAACTGAAAATAGAAGCTCAGTAAATGATTATAACAACAGATTAGACACAAAAGAGAGAAAGAGTTAGTACAATGGAAGCTAGGTAAGAAGAAAGCACACAGAATGCAGAACAGAATGTAAAACTTAGAAACTATGAAAAAGGTTAAGAGATGGCGAAAATAACTGAGAAAATCTAACATAGTTCAATTACTGATCCAGCTAGAGAGAAATAAATTAATTAGTAAAAAGAGTGAGGTTGAGAATATTCTATAACTAATGGAAGATGCCAAACAAAAGACTCAGGAAGTCTGATGTGTCATTTATAGAATAGATTAAAGAAATCCATACATGGCCACATTTTAATGAAATTATAGACAGCAAATAAAAAGATAAAATATTAAAATGAGATAGAGAAAAAGGTTATTTTCAAAGGAATAGACAGTTAACTTTTTAATAACAAAAATGGAATCCAGAAGATAGGAGAGTTCTATCAATTTTTCAAAGAACAGATCATGCCAAATATTATAGACAATAGAAAAAGAGAAAATCCTCCAAACTCATTCTACTATTCATGGACATGCCTGATATTAAACCCAGAAAAATAAAAGAAAGGAAAATTACAGAAATATTTCATTCATGAATATAGATGCAATATCCTAAATAGAATATTAGCAAATAGAATCCAAGTGTATTTTTCAAACAATATATTTGGCCAAAATGGTATCCCAGTTATGTGAGATTAGGTCAATATTTTCAAATTCATACATTTAATTCAGCACATTAACAGATTAAAGGGGAAAAAAGTGATCATCTACTTAAGTTGAAAAAAAACATTTAATAAAATCCAATACCCATCATAATAAATGTTATTAGTAAACAAGGAATGTAGAGTAGAACATCCTTAATCTTATAAAGAGGATAGACCTAAGGTTAATACCATCCTGAAAGGGGAAACTTTAGAAGAGTTTTCTTTATAATCAGGACTAAGACAAGGATGCACAATACCAGTCCTTTTATGCAACACTGCTTTAGAAGTCTTAGCAAGTGTAATAAGAAAAAAATGAGACATAAAGATGTGAAGTAGGAAAGATATAATTTACATAGAAAACAAAAAAGTTTATAAATTACTAAAAATAACTTAGTAAATTGGCTATATATAATTATTTATTTAAATAGTAATACAAAATTTACATCAGTTGCATTTCTAATTGCCAGTAATAAGCATTCTGAAAATACAATTAAATAGATATCATAATTTACAATATTATCACAGAAGATCAAGAATCTTTAAAAATCTTCAAGACTGCTAAGATGACATTTTTTAAAAGCTTTATTATCAGATATTAAAAGACATCTAAGTATATTAAGTAATCTTCTGATAATGATTATATCCAATACATTTCCAATGTATACCAATGTTATTCATGAAACATAATCTGATTCTAAAATGTTATGTGGAAGAGTAAAGGGCCAATAGTAGCCAGAGATGAAGGGAAAAGGAATTGCCCGAAGAGTGACCAGGAATTATTATAAACCTATAATAAGTGGGAAGTTAAAATGGTATAAGAATAAACAAAATGACAAGTGAAATAGAGAACTAAGACACATACCCACACTTGTTGATACATGACAGAGGTGACATTTCAGATCAGTTGGGAAAGGAAAGATGTTTGGGAAAAAAATGACTATCCATATGGAAAAAAGATTAAAAAAAGAAAAAAAAAAAAGGAAGCCACTTCATCTCATATATAAACATAAAGTGCAAAGATTTAAAGACTTAAATGTCAAAACTGAAATGTCTTAAGTGTCTGGTAGAAAAACCTGTTTAAAAAGATTTTAGAATTAGGGACATGAAAGTTTCTTTAAAATACATTTAGAAAAAGGAGTTGACCATAAATAAAAAGACATAAATTTAACTATATCAAAACTGAGAGCTGTTATTAATCAAAAGATGTATTAAAGTGAAAATGTTACAAAGTAGGAGAAAATATTTGCAATATATATAACAGTAAAGATGTAGTAAAAAAATAATATGAAAAACTTTTAAGTAATAAAAGAAATGGTCAAAAGGGATGGAGACTTTTCAAAGAAAAAGAAATTCACATGGCCAATAAAAACATTAGTAGTGGACGGGGAAATGCAAAAAAACAAATAAACCAAGAAAACAAAAAGTAAACAAAAAAACCACAGTGAAATACCATTTTATATGCACTTAATGACAAAAATTAAAATAAGTGATAGACACAAATCCAGATTTTATAAGAATCCAGAGGTTTAATTTGGGGTTCTCTCTCTAAGAAAAAAGAAATAAAGAATAACTAATAACAAATTAGGTATAAAATTTAATATTTATTTAAAAAGAGAAATCACAACAAATTACCAATTTTAAAAGCTGATAAATACCACAAACACCATAAGCCAAAACAAATAAACAAGAAAACTTAAAAAAATTTCCTTTTGGATATATCTTATAATGGTATGTCCCTGAACTTTTTGGCTGTATATTCCCTCCTACCCTTTTGTTTGTTTGTTTTGTTTGTTTTCTTTTTTGGCTGGGCCCCAAAGCATGTGGGATCCTGGTTCCCTGACCAGAGATTGAACCTGGGCCCTTGGCAGTGAGAGGACAGAGTCTTAAGACTAGACCACCTGGGAATTCCCCATGGCTGCAAATTTCTTTATTGCTCTTCATATACTGATAATAACAATTTTGGAAAATTTTTAGTGAAGGGAATAGAAAGATAATTCCAATTTTTAACATGATTGAAGTTTGTTTCTAATATTGTTAGTGTAGAAAAGTTTCAGCTTTATGACTTAGTAATATCATTTAGATTTTTTTAAAGATTTTTGTCAAAATTAGGAAAACCTCTGTAAGTTTGTTTCATGTATGAGCTAGGAGATTTCAGGGCATTTAACATTTTCTTGTGCAGGGAAATACATTAAAGAATTATGTATTCTTTAACCAAATTTTTTTTTTTTTTTTTTTTTTTCTGCGGTACGTGGGCCTCTCACTGTTGTGGCCTCTCCCGTTGCGGAGCACAGGCTCCAGACGTGCAGGCTCCAGACGCGCGGGCCCAGCGACCATGGCTCACGGGCCCAGCCACTCCACGGCAAGCCGGATCCTCCCAGACCGGGGCACGAACCCGTGTCCCCTGCATCGGCAGGCGGACTCTCAACCACTGCGCCACCAGGGAAGCCCCTTAACCAAATTATTGATAGCCTTATTGTGTGGTATATTTTATGGTATATTCATCAGTGTTAGTATTTTGGGTCATATCAGCAAGAAATCTTTTTTTTTTTTAGCATGAGCCATACATCTGGAACTTAAAAGACAAATGCATTTAATATACTAAGATGTGTTCGCATATGCTGAGATGTATAAAACAAGGTTGAACAGGCTCGTGTACTTATTTGCAGCATGTCTACATGTTTGTGCCCTACAAAACACTGGAGGTCTAATAGATTCTACTGTATGTTACTTTTTAAAAAGTGTGTATTTATAACTGTACCTGTGAATTATTGGGTGTGTATCGGACAGGACAGAGCTTCTGTTCTGAATAAGCATTGAGAATAACCACACCCTCTGCTTACCATTTTAAACCTCTTTGGAAGAATTTTCCACAAGTAAGTTCCTGCATTCATGCTTTCCAAAACTTATTTCTCCTTCACTTCACATATATTTCTGTTGCCAGGAACTGTAGGGCAAGTTCATTTGGCAGCTCAGTTTCAGGGCCATAAGTTCTGTGCTGTGATGTCTGCATGATGCGCGGTTGGAGAACTCCTGGAAGGCTTTCCTACCCCAACACAGCAAATGAGAATTAAAAATCCAGGAAGGTTAACTCTATAAACCACATAAACACATTTCTCTACACCTAAAGAACTTATCCCCTTAGCTGAATCCCCAAAAGTTCCATGGCCGCTCTATTGCCATCAACCAGGTAGGGAAGTATGACTGAGGAAAAACTGAGTGGAAAAAAGGAGGAATCAATCAATTACAGTCAAAATATCTTTTACTGCAAATTTAACCAAAGCTTATGGTCAATGAATACATTGATTAAAGTCTTTCCAAGGGCTTTGCTACTTGTGAGAGAAACATTTAGAATTGAAAAATAGAGAGTTGAAATTTAAAGAATTCTTAAAAAGTTATAACACACCATATCCTTATCAAAGAAAGCTGTTGTAGCTTTAAAAACAATAGACAAATAGACTTTACATCGAAAAGTACAGTTAAAGATAGTTATTAAAGAGAATAAGTACAATTCACAGGGAAGTAGAACCTTTCTAATTTTAATGAATTTTTATATTCAGGTAAAAAAAAACTTAAAATGTAATAGGAAAAAATAGACAAATACATAATGAGGCAAGTACAATTTTCTTATACACTTCTATTTGGATATAATTCATATAACATAAAACTCACCTATCTGAAATATAGAGTTGTCTTTAATGTTCATAGAATTGTGCAAACACAACCACTATCTAATTCCAAGATATTTTTATCACCCCCCAAAGAAACTCCATACACATTAGCAGTCACTCCCAATTTTCTCCTTCCCCCAGTCCTTGGCAACCATTAACCTACTCTCTCTTTCTCTGGATTTGCCTATTCTGGACATTTTATATAACTGAATGATCGAATATCTGGTCTTTCGTGAGTGACTTCTTTTACATAGCACGCTATTTTTGAGGTTCATCCAGGTTGTAGCATGTACCAGTCTTCATTTATTTTTAGAGATGAATAATATTCCACTGTATGAATATAACACATTTTGTTTATACATTTATGTTTGTGGAATTTGATTTGTTTCCATTTTTTGACTATTATGAATATGTGGCTGTGAACATTTGTATGCAAGATTTTGTGTGGACATATGTTTTTAGTTCTCTTGGGGATATCCCTAGGAGAAGAATTGCTGCCACATATAATAGCTCTATGTTTATTTACTCTTTTGAGGAACTGCTGAACTGTCATCCTTAGTGCCTGCACCTTTTACAGTTTCACAAGCAGTGTTTAATGGTTTCACTTTCTACACAATTGCCAAAATTTTTTATTCTATGTTTTTTTGTTTCAGCCATTCAAGTGAGTGTGAAGGGGCATCTCACTATTGTTTTGATTTGCCTTTCCCTAATGGCTAGTGATACTGATACTTTTCATGTGCTTATTTGTCACTTGTGTATCTTCTATGGAGAAATCTCTATTTGGTTTTTTTACCCATTATATAATTAGGTTATTTAACTTTTCCTGGTTGAGTTGTAAATTTTGTATATATTCTGGATACAAATCCCTTATGATTTGCAAATATTTTCTCCCATTCTGTGGTTGTCTTTTCACTTCCTTGAGGTTACACATTAAAGCACATTTTTATTTTTGAAGAAGTTTAATTTATCTATTTCTCTTTCGTTGTTTGTGCTTTGATCATCATAACTAAGAAACTATTTACTAATCCAAGGTCATGAAAATTGGCTACTATGTTTTCTTCTAAGAGTTTCATATATTTAGCTCTTAAATTTAGGCCTTTGACTCATTTTGAGTTAGTTTTTACATATGATATGATGTAGAGGACCAAATTCTTTCCTTTTCATATGGATGTCTCTGTTGCTTCTATCCTCACCACCCCCCCCCCAACTAAATTAACTTGGCACCCTTGTCAAAATCAGTTGACCATAAATGTCAAAGTTTATTTCTGGAACTTAAATTCTATTCCATTGATATGTGTGTCAATCCTTATGCAAGTATCCTACTGTCTTGATAAGCAGCTTTGTAGTAAGTTTTAAAATCAGGAAGTTTAAATTCTTTTATTTTTTTTTTAATCTGTTTTGGTCATTTGGGGTCACTTGCATTTCCATATGAATATTAGAAGCAGCTTGCTAAATTCTGCAAAACAGGTCCCTGGGATTTTTGACAGGATTTGAAATAATCTTTAGATCAATTTGGAGAGTATCACCATTTTATATATATATATGTTTTATAATATTAAAATGTGTTGAAAAAATATCCAAAAATGGGTGCTTCCCTGGTGGCGCAGAGGTTGAGTCCTCCTGCCGATTCAGGGGACACGGGTTTGTGCCACGGTCCAGGAAGATCCCACGTGCCGCGGAGCGGCTGGGCCCGTGAGCCATGGCCGCTGAGCCTGCGCGTCCGGAGCCTGTGCTCCGCAACGGGAGAGGCTGCGGCAGTGAGAGGCCAGCGTACCTCAAAAAAAAAAAAAATCCAATAATGTGTGGAGTAGCAAAAAAAAAAAAAAAAAATCCAATAATGTGTGGAGTAGCATTAGTCAGGAAAAGTCTCTTAGGAAGGCATATAAAATCACTAGTTGAATGAGTTCAGGAATAGCAGTGATATACAACCTATTTTCAATGAATATTCATTTAATAAAGTGACTTGAATGACAAAATGGAGGGGTTTCGGGGCTAGAAAGAAGTTCATTTGGATAGGCAAAGGACCTGAGTATTATGTTTAACTGTTTAATTTTATTGATTAAATTTGTTTCATATTAAATGTTTTAAAGTTTTCTCAATCTCATCATTCACTGAATACAAAAGTAACCCTTGACAATGTGTATTTGTTTGACTCCCCCTCACAGTTTAAAAGAGTGGGTTATCTAGTTAATTCTTGATATATATTGGAATGGATACCAAATTTGCCCAGAGAGCTCTCTATTGTATAATTGCTTTCTATCATCACGTCTCTTTTACTTATAGCTAGGCTAGATGCACAGGAGCACCTGAAATCATTTTAAAAATTATTTTGTTTTAATAAAGCTGGTTAAGTGAATGTGTCCTTTGTGCTGCACAGTGACTTCCTGCCAAAAGCATTCAATTCACCTGGGAATAAAGACACTTGACACATCTTCCTCCTGAGGGTAGCACTCATGTACCTGGGCATGAGAACCACAAATTCAATTCTATTAAAAGTAATGAAGTAGGAATGTCAGCACAATTATCTGCAAAAGGTTTGTGTCTGTTCAGGTTTTTTCAGGGTAAGTTCAGGTAAGTTCAGGGTAATAACTGCTGCAGGCTTATAAAATTTCTGTTCAGCAAAGCCTTACTGTATGATATTTATGTGAACTTTAACTCATAGCTGACTTTTTTTTTTTCAAACAAACACCCAAAGTTCTACTTAGAAGATGATTTTGGTCTCAGCATTAGTTACTAGCAATGCAGTAGAGAGTTTCCAGTTTACAGAATTTAGAGAGACTTTAAAAATAAACACAACTTTTGTTTACAATGTAGTGGTGGCATTCATGAAGTTGGAGATAGGCTGGCAGGTTTTTACTAGTTGTATGACTTGGGACAAGTTACTTAGATTCTCTGTGCCCTGATTTTGTCAAATACAACAAGGGGACATAATGATCACCTAACTTAAGATTGTGTTAGTAATCTTATGTGAATACTAGAGGAGATAAAACTCGTACAAAATTTAGTTTGGCACTGGCCATACAGTAAGTGGTTAATGGATGTTAACTATTATCAGTAAGAGTAAAAATAAAGAAAATATTGACAAAATTTTATTCCATGAATATCTAGATTTAATTTTATTGATAATAATTTGTAAATATATTTCTTTTCTTCTCTGACTCTCTATTACACAGACAAGCCAAGGTAGCAGAATCAGTACAGAAAGGAGAGTTGTAGGCAGACTTCTAAGATGACCTGGAATGACTCCTGCCTCCTGTTGTTCATGTCATTTTATGATCCCTTTCACTTGTATGTGGGATGAACCTAGTGACCTACTTCTGATGAATTGAACCCAGCAAAAGTGATGGGATGGTGTTACCAAGACTAGATTCAAATCTGACTGCCATTTGTTAGCACAGCTTTCTCTTGTCTTCTTGCTTGCTTGCTCTGATGCAGCAAGTTGCCATGTTGTGAGTGGCACTATAGAGAGGTCCAACTGGCAAGGAACTGAAGGCAGCCTCTGACCAACAGCCAGTGAAAACTGAGGCCCTAAATCCTGCCAACAATTTGGTGATTGTGCTTGGAAGTGGACCCTTAGTCAGTTGAACCTGATAATGACTGCTCTCCTGGTTGACATCTTGATTGACTGTAACTTGAAACAGAACACCCAGCCTAGCCTCACTTGGATTCCTGACCTACTGAAACTGTGAGATAATAAATATTGTTGTTTTAGCATAGTGTCAGGGTAATATTTTATGCAGCTACAAATAACTAATATAAGGAGGAATGATTTGAAACCTGAGCCATGTTTTCCAATAGCTCAAACAATCTTTAAAGGGGAATTAGAGAACATTAATTAGGATCTTTATGTATAAACTGTAAAGCAACTGTTTTGTAGAAGAGATTATACTTACTCTGTTGTTTTTTAAAATATAAAGCTTGCTTTTTTTAAAGTAGTATTCTCCTATAAAAATGAATCCAAAGAAAAATTATTTTAGGAACTGTCTCTATGTATAAATGACATATTTATGATATTTAAAATGGCTACTTCTATGGTTTTAAAAGGCTCTGTAAAGATTCATATATGATTTTTCTTGAGAGAAATTGGCAATAAAAAAGGATTACAAGAGGATATTAGGCAATAAGCTCCCAAGTTCAAAAACAAAGTAATTTATCTTTGTAGCCTTAGCAGTTAACACAGAATCCGGCACACAGTACATACCACAGATTTGTTTTTCTTGATGAATGAAGTGAAGTTTTAAAAAAGAAGAACCATGTATATAGAGGATAAATTTTGGAGCCAGGCAGATTTTATTTCAAATGCTGCCTCTGCACACCACTAGTTATGTGTCTTCAGGCAAGCCACTTACTTCCTTAAAAAGTAAAAATTATAATTAAATTTCATCTAATAGAAAGAAAACATTAAGAAAAATGTGTTGAGAGGAAAATAGTCCTTATAGATATTAAAATATACTGTAAAGATAATAACTTTTAAATGGATTGTGGTAGAAAAGAGTAGGCAGACTCTTCAAGTGAATCAGAATTAAATACCCATTAATCAATCCAAGTACAGTTTTGTAATTTAAGAGTGATAAACGTGGGATTTCAAATCATCGAAGAAAACAGAATATTTGCGCAACAATGTTTAAACACCAGACTGTTTTATTAAAGACAAATGACATGGAACACTTAGGACACTGTGAATCACTACATTAAAATTCTCTAAATAATTTAACTAATTTATTAATATATTAAAATAATAAATCAATACTAACAAGACCACCAACCTGTTAGAAATATGTGCAAAGGATACAAAACATTACTTCCTAGGAAAACATACATGATTGCGTATATCCATGAAAACAGCTCAAATCACCCTTTCTTCTTAAGCTTCTTTCATGAAAGGCAACATAAAACAGTGATCTACAACTGTTCAGTTGATAGACTGCTGAAGATGAAAAGTAATAATATCTAATGTTAGCCATGGGGTGGGGAAAGAAACTCTCATAAACTGTATGTTTATGACTAAAATGACTAAGACTTTGTTGAGGGAAATCTCCCCCTACCCATCAAAATTAAAAAGCCACATACCCTGTTTTCTAGAATATTCTGAAATGATTGTTGGAGTGGTATAATGTTGGATCTTCCAAAATCCCACCATAAAAAGAGACGCAGAAACTGCATAGCAAAAACCAAAACCTCACAGCTAGCAACTACAATAAAAATGGCAAAGTATCTCCATGGACTCCAAAATACAAGCAGATGGGGGTAGACCACCAATAATTATAAAACTGCAATTCATAGCATTCATTGGAGGGATAAAAAATGAAGCAAATGGAAATCTGAACGATCTGAAAGGAGGAGAACTCCAGAATTCCAACAGATTTCTACCAGAAAAGCACAGGAGCTGAAAGTGGGAGAGTTTTTGCACATTCCAGTTCTTGGGTGCCTGAGTTCCGTGGTAAGGTCTGACAGGATGGAGCAGTATAGTCTCTGTGAACACTCAAAACTAACCAGCCAAAGCTTCCATCTAGGATAAAGTCCCACAATGAGAAGAAATTGTTGGGAACAGATTGCAGCTTGAGCAAGACAGGGACGATATAAAATATAAGAAAAGAGAAGGTCTGAATAAAAACAGAAGAAGGGTACCAGATCAGCAGAGTTCAGAAAATATAAAACCATATATTTTTTTAACACTTTATGAAAACAAGAAGGATTCCTAGAAATATGCTAAAAAAATATTCTGATCGACCTCTCCTTTCTAAAAGTTCAGAAAACTAAATTCAGATAAAACTGAGCTATGGAAAGTGATTGGTTTGAAACCCATACAAAGTTTTTGGAATTAAGAAAAGAATATGGAGCAGAACTTCCTACACACATGAAAGCAGACCAGATGTCCTCAAAAAAGTTAAAAATTATAAAATAAATTTTAAAATAAAGTAAAAGAAATAATAAAATGATAGAAGTTATGAAAGAACAATATATATCAGAATTTTGAAAGTTTAGACAAGGTGATTGAACAAAAAAATTAGAAATAAAAGAAAAAAATTAATTCAGTAATGAAAAATTATTATAAAGAATAAGTGCTATTCCCTCTGTTGCCATTGAAATACTCAAAATGTAAAAAAAAAAGCCATTTCCTGAAAATAATTTCTCATAAGTAACATAAGTAACATATTAAATGTGAATATATAAAAGTGTCAGTGTAAAATATATAATTATATAAAGTGTGCCTATATATGCATATCAACATAGATATACATGTGTGAATGTATACCCAGGCACAAATACACATTGGCATATCCCTAGAAAGTTTTTAGAAGGAATATGCACCAAACTGATATCGGTGGCAAATTTTATAATACGCTATTTTAAAATTTTTCATTATTGCCTATCTATTCATTGACTCATTTATTTAACAAATACTTATTTAGTGCCACTATGTGCCATATATGATTCCAGGAACTGGGAATACATTAATGAATAACACAGACATAAATCACTACTCTCATGGGTAGTGATAATATGCCAGATAAATAAGTAAAAATTTTAGCATATCACAAGAAAAATTAAACAAAGAAAGAGTGGGAGGGGGAGATTGATGAATTTTTAGATAGGTTGGCCAGCACAAGCCTCACTGAGGAACTGTGGGCAGTAACTCTGAAGATTTTCTTGGGAGGGAGCCCTGCAGCAGAGGGAATAGCAATTGCAAGGACTTTTTGCAAGAGCACACCTATCTTTGAGGACTGGCACTGCGAAGAGTGTGGCTGAGGTGAGAGAATGAAGGGAAGAGTATAGGAGATGAATTCAAAGGAAACTGGGTGCCTAATCTTGTAGGTCTTAGTAAGGGCTTACTTTTTTGACACTGAGTGAGATGAGGCAGGCTATCAGACATTTTTTATTGTTTTTTGCAATAATAGCTTTGGGGATTTTTCTTATGTAGTTATTTTGTTGTGATTTATAAGTTTGTATCATTTGCACATGAAAATACTTATAAAAATATATCTGTGGTTGTCTTCACTTAATTTGGAAGTATGACCATTTGCAGAAAAGGAAAGCATTAGCCTGAGTGCCAATTGGCAGTGATCTATTTGAGAGCCTATCAAATCAAACCTTGAGTCATTTTTAAATACTTTTGTGTTTAGCTCTAACAATCTTCACTATTTTTCCTCATAATCACTTGTTGAAACTAGTTTCTTCACTTGCCACTACATCTAATTATACTCTTCCTGTTTGTTCCTCTTAATTTCAAATAATATGTGCAAAAGATGGAGAATGCAGAAATATTCAGAAATGTCCATCTAAGCAACACTTATTAAGTGTTTACCAACCAATTGCTTATCAGCTTGATTATATTATGCTAGTCATGTGTGCCGTGTTATTTGGACAGAGAGTTATATCTTACTGACATCATTGGGTAAAATGGCATGGCCTTATCAAGAGGAAAGTTAAATCACATACCTGGCCATCATTCCCCCTTCCCCAATAAGGTACTGCAGCATTTTTTAAATAGTCATCGCATGGTGTATTTGCCATTATGGCCCCTGCTATACCTTATCTAGTGCTCTTTTATAATTGAGTAGTTAAGTGTTGATATAGACAGCTTTTATGCATGAGTCAAGAAAGAAAAGAAGGATTTGTGTTGCTATCAGGTTTTAATTGAAATATACTTTACTATCTTTCAACTAAATATTTCATTGCCATTTTCATAATGATTGCAACCTTGAGAGGAAACTCCTCTGATAACTGTAGGTTAGTAATGAGAAATCATGCTGTGCTGGAGCTAAATGATAGCTGAGGTTTTTCCACAATAATATATAATCCATGAAGAGATTAGAATTGAATGGAATCATCCTGTTTTAAGTGGTCTAAAGTGAGACCTTGATGCAAAGCTGTAGTTTAATGTTGA
>NW_006770402.1:2040498-2042165 GCF_000442215.2 Lipotes vexillifer | reverse complement strand
ACTCTTTCCTTATGTTTAAAAAAAGGGGCATTATTACCTTTTCCCACCCCCATCAAAAACAGAAAATAATAATTTTAATTGATTCACTGCTCTATCAGTTAGGAATTATGTTTAGCTACATGTGCTAGAAAAGTCTAATAACAATGACTAAAATAAGTTTGTGATTTATTTTTGCTCAGGTGAAAGATGTCTGAAGGTGGACAATTCAGGGTCATACAGAAGCTGCACAGTCACCAGGGACTTATGCTCCTACAATCTCTTGCTCTGCCATCTTTAGCATATAGCTTTCTTTTTCAAGGTTGCTTAATGGTCCAAGATGGCTGCTAGCATTCCAACCATCACAGTTATATTCCAACAAGGATAAGGAGGAAGAGGAAGAAGGATGAAGGACACACTGCCCAGCTGAGGCAACTCCCTTTAACGAGTCTTCTTTGAAGTAATATCAATAATTTTCAGTTATATCTCATTGATCACTTCCAGCTACAAAAAAGGATGGGTAATATTGATTTGTAGCTAAGCAAACTGCAATGGTATATAATATCAGGGTTTTATTAGTAATAGTAATAACAGTTTAGTACTTATGTACACTTTATGTGTGTCAGGCATACACGTGTATCACAAGTTCTAAGTGCTTTTCCTAGATTAACTTATTTAGTTCTTATAACAACCCTATGAGGGAGGTAAAATTATTACTCATGTTTTGCAGATGAGGTAACTGAGACAGTGAAGGGTTGTGTAACTCGCCTAAGTCAGGAATAATCCAAGATTTGAAGCCTGATTTATGGTTCCAGAGTGTGTACCTCTAACTAGTAATGCCGAGGTTGACAACCTTTTTTTATTTTTTTTTTCAACACTGCAAAGTCCAAGAAGTTGTCCTTCTTAAAGACCTTCTTAGACCTTTTTTTTTTTTTAACATCTTTTTTGGAGTATAATTGCTCTGCAATGTTGTGTTAGTTTCTGCTGCATAACAAAATGGATCAGCTATACGTATACATATATCCCCAACTCCCCTCCTTCTTGAGCCTCCCTCCCACCCTCCTTATCCCACCACTCAGAAAGAGAAAAACAAATACCATACGCTAACGCATATATATGGAATCTAAAAAAATAAAATAAAAATGGTTCTGATGAACCTAGTGACAGGACAGGACAATCTTTTTTAAGAAAGAGCAGGATACTCAACATTTTAGGCTTGCCAGCCATAAGGTCTCTATGCAATTATTCAACTCTACCCTTGTAAATCAAAAGCAGCAGCAATAGATGAAACTAAATGAATGGGCATGGCTGTGTTCCAGTAAAACCTTCAAGGTGGACTTTTTTTATCCCCCCACAAATAGCTATCCCACCTCTCTCAGAGGGACAAGGATGACTGGGTAAGTAACGTGCAATTGCTTATTCACCAAAGAGTGAGTATTCTGTCACTCCTCTCCAGTATCTTCTTACAAAATAGAACATGGTTGGGCTTCCCTGGTGGCGCAGTGGTTGAGAGTCCGCCTGCCGATGCAGGGGACACGGGTTTGTGCCCCGGTCCGAAAAGATAAAAAAAAAGAGAATTGAGTAGGTAGTAATAAGAGTAAGAATAAGAAGTCCACCAGGACTTCCCTGGTGGTGCAGTGGCCAGAACCCCGAGCTCCCAATGCAGGGAGCCCGGGTTCAATCCTGGTACG
>NW_006770402.1:2020985-2039492 GCF_000442215.2 Lipotes vexillifer | reverse complement strand
ACTCTTTCCTTATGTTTAAAAAAAGGGGCATTATTACCTTTTCCCACCCCCATCAAAAACAGAAAATAATAATTTTAATTGATTCACTGCTCTATCAGTTAGGAATTATGTTTAGCTACATGTGCTAGAAAAGTCTAATAACAATGACTAAAATAAGTTTGTGATTTATTTTTGCTCAGGTGAAAGATGTCTGAAGGTGGACAATTCAGGGTCATACAGAAGCTGCACAGTCACCAGGGACTTATGCTCCTACAATCTCTTGCTCTGCCATCTTTAGCATATAGCTTTCTTTTTCAAGGTTGCTTAATGGTCCAAGATGGCTGCTAGCATTCCAACCATCACAGTTATATTCCAACAAGGATAAGGAGGAAGAGGAAGAAGGATGAAGGACACACTGCCCAGCTGAGGCAACTCCCTTTAACGAGTCTTCTTTGAAGTAATATCAATAATTTTCAGTTATATCTCATTGATCACTTCCAGCTACAAAAAAGGATGGGTAATATTGATTTGTAGCTAAGCAAACTGCAATGGTATATAATATCAGGGTTTTATTAGTAATAGTAATAACAGTTTAGTACTTATGTACACTTTATGTGTGTCAGGCATACACGTGTATCACAAGTTCTAAGTGCTTTTCCTAGATTAACTTATTTAGTTCTTATAACAACCCTATGAGGGAGGTAAAATTATTACTCATGTTTTGCAGATGAGGTAACTGAGACAGTGAAGGGTTGTGTAACTCGCCTAAGTCAGGAATAATCCAAGATTTGAAGCCTGATTTATGGTTCCAGAGTGTGTACCTCTAACTAGTAATGCCGAGGTTGACAACCTTTTTTTATTTTTTTTTTCAACACTGCAAAGTCCAAGAAGTTGTCCTTCTTAAAGACCTTCTTAGACCTTTTTTTTTTTTTAACATCTTTTTTGGAGTATAATTGCTCTGCAATGTTGTGTTAGTTTCTGCTGCATAACAAAATGGATCAGCTATACGTATACATATATCCCCAACTCCCCTCCTTCTTGAGCCTCCCTCCCACCCTCCTTATCCCACCACTCAGAAAGAGAAAAACAAATACCATACGCTAACGCATATATATGGAATCTAAAAAAATAAAATAAAAATGGTTCTGATGAACCTAGTGACAGGACAGGACAATCTTTTTTAAGAAAGAGCAGGATACTCAACATTTTAGGCTTGCCAGCCATAAGGTCTCTATGCAATTATTCAACTCTACCCTTGTAAATCAAAAGCAGCAGCAATAGATGAAACTAAATGAATGGGCATGGCTGTGTTCCAGTAAAACCTTCAAGGTGGACTTTTTTTATCCCCCCACAAATAGCTATCCCACCTCTCTCAGAGGGACAAGGATGACTGGGTAAGTAACGTGCAATTGCTTATTCACCAAAGAGTGAGTATTCTGTCACTCCTCTCCAGTATCTTCTTACAAAATAGAACATGGTTGGGCTTCCCTGGTGGCGCAGTGGTTGAGAGTCCGCCTGCCGATGCAGGGGACACGGGTTTGTGCCCCGGTCCGAAAAGATCCCATATGCCGCGGAGCGGCTAGGCCTGTGAGCCATGGCCGCTGAGTCTGCGCGTCGGGAGCCTGTGCTCTGCAACGGGAAAGGCCACAACAGTGAGAGGCCCGCGTACCGCCAAAAAAAAAAAAAAAAATAGAGCATGATTGAGATCCTGTTGATCAAGAACTAGGTTTAGAAATCAACGGATCATGGACTTAGTAATGGATCTCTAATGTTCTTTCTATTTTAATTTCCTTCTTTTATATCCCATCATAATCCGGAATATTATCCTCTTAGAATAACTTCTTAACGCTTCATTGCTGGAGAAATGTCATCATGATAGAGATTATTTTGAAGGCTTGATAACTTTTCCAAACTCTTTGAAAAAGAGGTGTAATATAAACATTCATTTACTGGAGAAACACCAAGCTTACTTTGAGATCAGTAGATCTTTTTCTCTCTCTCTCTTCTTTTGCAGAACTACAACACAGAAATAATTATTCAAAACCTTTATCTCTAGTCCTTTGTGTCTCGGTTCCTAACACAGTAAACATTCTCTTGCCAACCTATGGTAGCTTTTGGCAGAGAAAATAACCCTAGCAGGATGTGTTTAAAAAGTTACTTACTTGTAAGTGACCCTATACATTCTTCCATTTCTCTGTTACTTTCCTTCCCCAAGCCTGCTTAATGTAGTTTGAGACTCAAAGTTCTAAGGGGATCGCCATAAGGTTTATTGCAAAGGAAATCAGATAATATCAGCCAAATAACATGCAAGTCAGGTCATCCCTCCTCCATCCTCTCATTTCCAAAAATTATTTATTAAATGCCTATTCTGGGCAGAGGATTGTTCTGGGGATATTGTTAAATATTAATGAAATAATTGGAAATAATTATTTGCCTAAGCTGTTTTTATCTAGCAGTAGTTATGTATTTATTAGTTCACTGACTCTAATAGAGTACTGTAACTTAATACGTAGTAGTAAATAAATATCTAATGGGATAATTAAATCTCAGTAGGGACATAATTGCTGAATAGCATTCTAAAACTCTGGAGACATCAGAGCTTCAGCTCATTTAATGAGAAAGGTTTTATTATTTGCATAGACAGCTTGTATTTTCCCTTTAAAGGATGGTCTTTACAGCACCTATTTTCTGTAACAGTCACAGTAGGATTTATTTGTAGCACAATGTGCTTAGTTACAATAGTCTCGAGAGTTATAATCCTTTTAAGCTCTCCCTTCTCTTGAAAACATTTTCAAACACTTTGGGCATGTGACTCTATAAGCCCCAAGTGTGATTTAATCCTCAGTATTTTGGTTTGTTCTTGAAGTTGATATTCCTCTGAGAAAAGTGAAAGTATATGTTGATTTTTTATGTTGTTAGCACTTATGTAGGGTGATAAGAAATGGTTGAACATTCTATCATCTTAAAAACTTTAGTGTCCTGAGATTATGCAACTGCTTTAATGTAAAGCATATATAGATAAAGAAAGAGGTCTTTTTTAGTAATCAAAATTCCACAATTCCAAAATGTGGCTTTTAAATCTAGAAAACTTTCAATAAAGGATTAACATTCAATTGAATTTTACTTGTAAAATTGACAAAATTTAATCTTATCTGTAATTAAGTCACTATTAGACTTTAATTATTTGAATTAGAGATTGTATCATTTTCTTATTATGGTCTCTCCTGTAGCTTGTTTTGAATTAAATCTATTCGAATAGTAATTTCTTCTGACATAAATCCAAGTGTTTGCATATTTGTAACACTTCAAACTTTTTTTTTTAATGAGACCACTCAGTTTTTTAATTTTTGTCTAGCTTTTAACATTTCAGTAAATGCTTCAAAAGAAAAATCAAAATTTAGTAGCACTTCTAGTTTGTTTATTCACAAAAATCTCAATAACCACTTCCACTTAAAATGAAACTGAAGATACTAATAAATAAAACACAACTCTACAGTCATATGAGTCACTGTGCAGAAGATGCAGGACTGTAATTGTTTTTCACTTCTGACTTTGGAAATCCTATGGCACCATACTAAGGGTTGGATCTTCTCCTTAACTCAGAGAATGTGGAGAACCCCAGAATATGCTGTATACATATACATCCTTCATGAAATTGGGGGAAAACTGATAGTATTCACTTCTGTTTGCTAGAATTGTGTATACATATTTTTCACTTGTTTTTTTTCCTCCCAATAGTTGCGTGTGTGTTGAAAAGTAAGATCGGCAACCCATGTTCAAATAAAATGCTTTTCGTGCAAGGCATACCTTGGGAAAAGTTCCGACAATTTTATCTGAAAGACTGTTTCTGACTGGGGGCGGCATTCTTTGTAAATATAACTGTTCTTTTATTTAGATGTACGTGTTGTGGTAGGGTGTATCCTCAGCTCTAAGCCTTCAGGCCTAGTAAGAATAATAGCTTTTCTGGATATCTCTTGCTAATCCTGGATTAAACCTAATAGCATTTTCATTTCTACCTTTTTTTTTTGAGAAAGAGTTTTCATCAAAACCAATTTAATTATCTTTTCAAGGACACATAGTATTTAGAAAAAGTAGTATTTCTCTACTTGAAAATTTCAAACTTACAGAGTGGAATTCAAGACCTTGATCTGAGAGAAGAGAAGAACAAAACATTCATTTCTGATTTTCTAATGTCTACAGTTAAGGCTTGTTAAAGAGAGGAGAGAAATGAACTGCAACTGATGGAAATGTGTCACTTTGTAGTAGTGACTGAATTATTGGGTTTACTAGGTGCATTTGATTAGCAGTATACTGGTGAGATAGAACACGGAACTGAGTAAAGATAAACAGTTAAGGTCAGTCAGACGTGAAGCATGATTTAGGTAAGAAAGAGGGAAGTTTGCAAGGTTCATGTCTCAGATGGACTAGGTAAGACATAACACTGTAAGAACTGATTCTACTCCAAGTGTGTACTCAATCCTCTGGGCAAAACTGGTCCAGGGTAAGGTATAAGAACCAAGCATGGTGAATCTGAATGCTTCCTTGAGATTTTTCTAACCAAATGCCCTTTCATATTTTCATGGAGCTATTTGATTCAAAGTCCAAAACTGCTGCCAAACATGACTCTCTATAAAAAAGAGACTGTCTTGTTGCAACAGTAAGAAGAGGGAACAGTTCTTAAGCATGTATTATGCGTAAGGCACTGTTCTAAACACTTTATTAACTCATGGTTTTAACTCTATTATCTCAATAACTTTATTCAGTAGATTTTTATTACCTTTTTTTTTTTTTAATAGAGGAGGAAACTGAGCTATAGAGAGGAACTTGCTCATAATCCCAAGACTAGAAAATACAGAAGCAGGCTTTTAACTCACAGAGTCTAGATTCAAAGTCTGGAAACTCAACCACCATCAGATACTGCTTCTCAGTAGGAAAAAAAATCAAGCTAGCACACAGGGGAAAACAGAAAAGATAAGACACAGAGAAAGTCTTCACTGTGTTCATTGTCCTGGTTCCTAATTAGCCTTGGCCTCACACTTTTTCTCCATGATTAGGTGAGTCAATAAATCCCATTAAAATATTTGACCTAATGAAACTTAAAAGCTTTTGCACAGCAAAGGAAACCATAAACAAGATGAAAAGACAAACCTCAGAATGGGAGAAAATATTTGCTAATGAAAGAACTCACAAAGATTAATCTCCAAAATATACAACCAGCTCATGCAGCTCAATATTGAAAAAAAATCAAACAGCCCAATCCCAAAATGGGAGGAAGACCTAAATAGATATTTCTCCAAAGAAGATATACAGATTGCCAACAAACACATGAAAGAATGCTCAACATCACTTATCATTAGAGAAATGGAAATCAAAACCACAATGAGGTATCACCTCACACCAGTCAGAATGGCCATCATCAAAATATCTACAAACAGTAAATGCTGGAGAGGGTGTGGAGAAAAGGGAACCCTCTTGCACTGTTGGTGGGAATGTAAATTGATACAGCCACTATGGAGAACAGTATGGAGGTTCCTTAAAAAACTAAAACTAGAGCCACCATGTGACCCAGCAATCCCACTACTGGGCATATACCCTAAGAAAACCATAATTCAAAAAAATGCATGTACCACAATGTTCATTGCAGCACTATTTACAATTGCCAGGACATGGAAGCAACCTAAATGTCCATTGATAGATGAATGGATGAAGATGTGGCACATATATACAATGGAATATTACTCAGCCATATAAAGAAACAAAATTGAGTTATTTGTAGTGAGGTGAATGGACCTAGATTCTGTCATACAGAGTAAAGTAAGTCAGAAAGAGAAAAACAAATACCATATGCTAACACATATATATGGAATCTAAAAAAATATATACTATTCTGATGAACCTAGGGGCAGGACAGGAATAAAGATGTAGACACAGAGAATGGGCTTGAGGACATGGGTGTGGGGGAGGGGGAGGGGGAAACTGGGATGAAGTGAGAGAGTAGAAATGACAAATACACACTACCAAATGTAAAATAGATAGCTAGTGGGAAGCAGCTGCATAGCACAGGGAGATCAGCTTGGTGCTTTGTGACCACCTAGAGAGGTGTGGTAGAGAGGGTGGGAGGGAAGCACAAGAGGGAGGGGATATGGGGATATATGTATACATATATCTGATTCACTTTGTTATACAGCAGAAACTAACACAACACTGTAAAGCAACTATACTCCAGTAAAAATAAAATTTGATGTTTTTCATTTGTTTAGCTTAAGCAAATTTGAGTTATTGTTCTATTGCTTAAAATCAAAGGATCCTGAAATACTCATCTAGTAAGAGAGGAGAAACTAGATCACAGGTGAGGCAGACATGTTGCAGTAGAAAGGCTTAGCCAGGAAAATATTTTAAAAATAACATAGTAGAAAATATGCTGATCAGGAAGACTTGATTCAAGAATTAGCTCCAGCATGAATGAGCTATGACACTGAACAGTAACATGTCCTTTGTAGTCCTCAGTTTACTTATCTGTGAAGTAAAGGGATTGAACTAAATGATTTCAAGGGTTTTTTCAGGTCTGCAATTCCGTGAATTCACACTGTACATAGGAAAAACAAGCGATTTAGAGTGATGAGTGGAGAAGTTCAAAGAGATGGATGAAAATGACCTAGAAAAAAAAAAATGTGGTTGAGGGCTAAGACAAAGGTGGATCTGGGAATTTTGAAAGAAAGAAGAAACAAAGAAAAGGACTATCTGATGAGTAAGTCTCTAGACTGAGTGAGAGAAGATGCTGCCGATTTTTGGAGTTAAAGAAACATCAGATAAGATAGAAATGACTTGTGAAACACAGACATAAAAGGGGAAAACAAGTAAAACTAAGATTAAACATAAGAGGGAGACCGAGAATGAGATTGATAGGTAGGAAAAGATTAAAGAGAAAAGAGATCTCATATTTCTATGAGAGTAGATGGAATTTAGCCTGAATCTGAGGGAAACTGGTCAGGGATGTGGTCAGATGGAGGTGATGACTGCATAGAGGAGGGGAGGGCATAAGTATAGCTCTGTGAAAATAATGGGAAAGAAAGCTTTCTAAACATAGCCCAATAATTTATGTAAAGCAAACATGAGAAAGAAGTGGAATGAATGATATAATTTTTCTGCTCCCCTTGTAAAATATCAATATTTTCTAACATTGCATAATTGAAGTAGCTATCAACAAAAAGGAGTTAGGGCACTGGATTCTTCAAAAATATATGTCAGAGGGACTTCCTAAAGATGTAGACACAGAGAATGGGCTTGAGGACATGGGTGTGGGGGAGGGGGAGGGGGAAACTGGGATGAAGTGAGAGAGTAGAAATGACAAATACACACTACCAAATGTAAAATAGATAGCTAGTGGGAAGCAGCTGCATAGCACAGGGAGATCAGCTTGGTGCTTTGTGACCACCTAGAGAGGTGTGGTAGAGAGGGTGGGAGGGAAGCACAAGAGGGAGGGGATATGGGGATATATGTATACATATATCTGATTCACTTTGTTATACAGCAGAAACTAACACAACACTGTAAAGCAACTATACTCCAGTAAAAATAAAATTTGATGTTTTTCATTTGTTTAGCTTAAGCAAATTTGAGTTATTGTTCTATTGCTTAAAATCAAAGGATCCTGAAATACTCATCTAGTAAGAGAGGAGAAACTAGATCACAGGTGAGGCAGACATGTTGCAGTAGAAAGGCTTAGCCAGGAAAATATTTTAAAAATAACATAGTAGAAAATATGCTGATCAGGAAGACTTGATTCAAGAATTAGCTCCAGCATGAATGAGCTATGACACTGAACAGTAACATGTCCTTTGTAGTCCTCAGTTTACTTATCTGTGAAGTAAAGGGATTGAACTAAATGATTTCAAGGGTTTTTTCAGGTCTGCAATTCCGTGAATTCACACTGTACATAGGAAAAACAAGCGATTTAGAGTGATGAGTGGAGAAGTTCAAAGAGATGGATGAAAATGACCTAGAAAAAAAAAAATGTGGTTGAGGGCTAAGACAAAGGTGGATCTGGGAATTTTGAAAGAAAGAAGAAACAAAGAAAAGGACTATCTGATGAGTAAGTCTCTAGACTGAGTGAGAGAAGATGCTGCCGATTTTTGGAGTTAAAGAAACATCAGATAAGATAGAAATGACTTGTGAAACACAGACATAAAAGGGGAAAACAAGTAAAACTAAGATTAAACATAAGAGGGAGACCGAGAATGAGATTGATAGGTAGGAAAAGATTAAAGAGAAAAGAGATCTCATATTTCTATGAGAGTAGATGGAATTTAGCCTGAATCTGAGGGAAACTGGTCAGGGATGTGGTCAGATGGAGGTGATGACTGCATAGAGGAGGGGAGGGCATAAGTATAGCTCTGTGAAAATAATGGGAAAGAAAGCTTTCTAAACATAGCCCAATAATTTATGTAAAGCAAACATGAGAAAGAAGTGGAATGAATGATATAATTTTTCTGCTCCCCTTGTAAAATATCAATATTTTCTAACATTGCATAATTGAAGTAGCTATCAACAAAAAGGAGTTAGGGCACTGGATTCTTCAAAAATATATGTCAGAGGGACTTCCCTGGTGGCACAGTGGTTAAGAATCCACCTGCCAATGCAGGGGACACGGGTTCGAGCCCTGGTTGGTGAAGATCCCACATGCCGTGGAGCAACTAAGCCTGTGCACCACAACTACTGAGCCCACGTGCCACAACTACTGAGGCCCATGTGCCTAGAGCCCGTGCTTGGCAACAAGAGAAGCCACTGCAATGAGAAGCCCGCACACCACAACAAAGAGTAGCCCCTGCTTGCCGCAACTGGAGAAAGCCCTCGTGCAACAACAAAAACCCAACACAGCCAAAAATAAATAAATTTAAATAAATAAATAAATAAAATAAAATATGTGCCAGATATTTGTATTAACAATTTGTATACAAGAGATAAATATATATATAATTTATATGTAAATTGCATGTGAGTTGATTATTACCCCTGTGGTTCTTTTCCCTGACAATAGCAGATATAAATAATCCATCATGGAATTCTTTCTTACTAATCTTAGATGCAGCCTTCTGAAGACGTGCTCCAAACAGGCATTACCATTGGATTAACTGTCACCAGAGTAAAAACTATCTGACATCCTATCACTTTATCCATGAAAGTTATGCGATAAGTAGCTTGGTAATTTAGATGTATTAATTCTATATATTATTATTAACCATTGAAGGAGAAGACTAGTGGTTGTGAGAACCCAAGAGAAGTGGTTATTTCTATCTAATGAATGGTTACTAATTTTTCTCTTACCTTCTGTGGGGTCCTCCATGCTATTCCTGTTTAGAGAAATGTTTAGGACTCAATATTAGTTGTTTACTAAAACTTAAAAAGAAGAAGAATGTGTATTGGGTGGCCAACAGCTAAATATAAACTGGGAGTTATACTGAAGAAACTCGGTTTACTAGCATGCATTTTAAATAATAAAAAATATATATCCTTCATCAATTTACAGCTTTATTCTGTGGAATTACAGTCAATTCACTTTTACAATGAGTAGATTTTTGAATAGCTGTGACACTGTGCTAAAGACCAGGTAGATATATGGTCTGATAACCTTCAAATTTCCAGGAAAAACTTGAAGAGGCTTTTGTTCCATGTAAATAATTCTGATATTTATCTGTGAATTCTGCATGATTTAAAATTAATAACTGACTTCTTTCTATATGATAATATTCATGGACCCTGAAAATGGTGATAGAAATCCAAATATTCTGAGCAAGAGTTTTTGTTCTATGAATTAAAAAATGAAATATATATTTAATAATCCAGTTGATTTTTATTTTGAGAAACACGATTGTTGACTAAAAACTCTTTGTCTCCAGCTGCTGTAGCCAAGTGGATATTTGATATTGGAAGATAGGAAGCTATACTAAAATCAAGGGATTCTATGATTAGGGCAGAATACTTAAGCCATCATTCATCTTATTAATTGCTCTTTCTCTGCCTGACGATTGGGACCATACATTTAGTGGAGAAACTTTTGTAACATTATTTTATGATGAGTTATAAACTCAATTAATATTGGAGGAGTCACACCTCCAGCATCTCATTGATGTAAAATACTTGGGGAAACTCAGCTGCAACAAAAATATTTTGGGCAGTGTTTTACAAACTGAGTTCCATGGGTTAATAGTTTTAAATTATTGCTCTTCAGGCTCCTTGAGGATTTCAGGGCCAAATTATTTTAGGAAACAGCACGATAAATACTCTTCTACTTTGCAGCTCATTCTCTGAAATCTTGTAATAAAAAAGCTATTTTACTTTAGCCTGACATCTGCCAAATGTATTTAAACTCAAAAACATTTTTGTTCATCAAATGAGACCTGCTGAAAAACAAGACACACACACAGAGTCTATTTAGTACTAACCAAAAGTCTGTTTAAGTTTTCTCGAGAATTTCATGTGTGCCAAGTACATTATGTGTCACATACAAATTAGGTATTGAATTTACTTTAGAGATGAGAAGGCTTATTCTTAGAAAAGTAATTTGTTCAAAAGTATAGAATCAGTGACACTTCTCTTTTTCTCTCTCTCTTTTATTTCTCCCAACTGCCTGGTAAAATGGAGTTTGCATAAACTTCAAAAGCTCTTTAAAAGCAGGCTCCAAGTTTTTTTTAAGGTTTCCTTGAATGCCTGTTTCACCCATTTATTTAAACGAGAAGGGATGGGTTAATCTCTTTTCAACTATTCATTTAGTTGATGCAATGTAACATGGTTAAAAAAGAATAAAATGGACTTTAGACTGAGAGATTTTGGTTCAAAACTTACTAGCTTTATGACTCTGAGATCTGAATTTCAACTTCCTTCATAAAGCAAGTATGAAAAAAATCTATTCCACCATATTATTGAAAAGATCAAATGAGGCAATGTAAAGTGCCAGGCATACACTAGCCACTCAGAAGCTGCTGATTTCTCTCTGTCTCCTCTTTGGAATATTTCTTATGAAAATGTGTTTTCAATATTATAAAGTAGAGGCATCTAAATTAGATTACTCTAGCTGATATTTGTACTCATATTACTGATGCTAAGAGTTAGTAAACTAAATAATCAGAATCCCTGACACTACAGAATGATGGTTAAATAATGTCTCTCTTTGTGATCCACAATGTATACTAATATTTATTGTGCTCTCTATTCAAAAGAAGAATAGCATAGAGCTCCTAACTCTCCTTTGGACCAAAGGTTCATTGGTGACTGACTCTCCTACTACCCAGTTTAAGATTATGAGAAATAAATTGATCAGGCAGCAGATATAGGACTACATCTGATTATATCACATCATTGGCAAACTTTAAGGGCAAACTGTAAGTTCTTAATTTAACTTCCTATCTTCCTGGAAAGAAAAAAATCGACTTACAGACACCTAGGGTGGCAGCAGTTCTCTGGAAACATAAAGAAAAAAGCCTCACATTTTATTTTCAATATATGAGAGGAGGTTGAAGGGTGCGGGGATAGTAAGAAAATATACTCGGAGTCCATGTTTCAGTTATTATCCTGCAGTTTGAAACACTGTCCCCAAACCAATGTTTGAGTATTACCATATAATAACAGTGACTACATCACTTATTGTTCACTGATATTTTTTATTGAGGTTTATAGCTCATGAGTTTACATGTGATTGTACAGAAGATTTAAGGGGAAAAAAAAGAGGTTGGAAAGGTTGTACAAGGGAAAAAAATCCAATAGATTGAAATCTGGTGGGTGTATATGGTAAGATTAATGCCATGTGTAATATATGAGAATGTAAGAGACCAAAGCTTGCAATAGCTATATTCTTGTTCCTAAAAAATGATTTTTCTTATCAATGAGAAGTAGCCTAATTAGTTGTTAGCTTTTAAAGTAAACTATCATTTTTTAAAAAGATGTATCTTGAATTAGATTTAATGCTTGGCAAGTGGGAAAACAGTATGAAAAATCTTTTTCAATTATCCTTCCATTTTCCAATACATTCACAGAAGCCATTAAGGGAAATCAAGTTGACCCTTTCTACAATTCTTGTCTTTGTAGTTCATAGGCAAAGAGCAGTGTTAGAATATACGAATAAGACTTGTTTATAAATGAAAACATTCTGATTGCTCACAGCTGTTTCAAGACATATCATCTTTTATTACTTAGGATGGTAAAGGAAATCTTTATTTTCAAATGCGGCATGAAAACCAACTTTAAATGTATTTTTCCTCATCTCTTGATTCATGATGTCATTCAAAACATAAGATATTGTGACGAGTTGAAATTCAAGGCATTAAAAATGTTCTAGAGGACTAGGCAGTGGCTGCATAAGAGGACACTCTGTTCTAGTCAGTGTATCCTGAGTTCCATTCCCAAAGACCTCTACCTACTATTAAAGAGTTGATGGCATTCATGGATTTTGCCATTTTTTTAGGTCAACTAATACATTTCATTTTGAAGCCAGGACTATTTTGCCAGTTTCACCTTAAGAATCAGAGGAATTTTTAACCTTTTAAAAGCCACTTTGGGTATGGATTTTAAACACATTTCCTTGCCAATGTACTGTGAAATTCTGCAGTCTTGGGCCACTGAGACAAACTTAACTTCTTTAAAATTTAGGGGCTTCCCTGGTGGCGCAGTGGTTGAGAGTCCACCTGCCGATGCAGGGGTACGCGGGTTCGTGCCGCGGTCCTGGAGGATCCCACATGCCCCGGAGCTGCTGGGCCCGTGAGCCATGGCCGCTGAGCCTGCACGTCCAAAATTTAAAATCCTCCAATACTGGACTAAGTGTAATCTTTAATAACCTCTCCCTCAGACCACAAAGTGGAATGTTCTCATTTCAAAATTTTCCATTCTGAATGACAATATTTACCTAAATTAGATACTTAGGAGACAGCTTTACTTTCTCTTCTTTCAAGTTCTTTCCTTTAGCATTCTAGAATGAAAAGAAGCATTGGAATACTTTTAGCCACATTTGGATTATGGAGCATTTTGATAACATATCATGTGTACAACTGTCTGCAGAATTTTATGAATTGACAATAATAATTGAAGAGAGAGAAGGACTTGAGAGTAATATTTTCAGCAGTGTAATTATTTGTTCAGTCTCAAAGTAATATTCGTATATATAATGAATTATCCTATGACTATTGCTTGGTTATGAATTATTTTGCACAACATACATAGTTCCAGTTTAATATTAATTTAATGTTTATTAGAAAGATTCATAGTAAAGCTCTAAAAGGTACAAAGCTACTAGTAGCATTAACTGCGTTGGCATACAACAGAGTAAGCAGATTACAGCGTGAACGTGAATTGAGGCAAAAATACTTAGACAAGAAATGCCTAGAGTGTTAAAATTGTTTTAGTGTTTTCTGTGGAATCAGCAAGTTAAAATTATAATATGGTAAACTTCAATTTTAATTTTTTTCAACACATCAATAGCTTTGGGTACAGTGTTTAAGATTTTTATCACTCTAAGGAATTTTATTATTTTTTTCCTGGATAATTTTTCTCTGTATCTCTAATTTAGGTCCAGTTACCTCACCAGGAATTTGCCAACTTGGTTCTGCTCTCCTGTTCCTATTGTGATTGAAAAGAGGATTTTTTCGTGTATAGTCTTCCTAGACTTCTTCAGGTAAATCAAAGTTCTCCTTTCACATGCCTTCTTAAAAATCATAGTTTGTATTTACCTAAATGCAATAAATATTCTAAAGGGACACAAATTAAGAAAAATTTGCGTGATGTAATATTAAGAGAGAGAAAGAAACATCACAACATAGGTGAAATCAAGACATCTGCATAATAACAAAGATCCTAGATGTTAAAGAAGTGCTGACTTTTAACTTTTAAAAGAGGGAATAGCAATAATTTTATTTCAAATGAGAATATGCAAAATCATAATAACTACCTGTTTCATTGCAAAAATCACGAAGTTTGCAATAATGTAAACAAGCTATTTCCTTTGCAGGCTGGAAATAAAAGTAATAGAGTATGTAAGTGTGTGTATAGGTGAAAGTTGAAGATTGATTTCCCTTTTAAAGCAAAGAAGAAGTAATCAGGTTAATTAGAAAACAGGAAAGAGTCCTCTTACAGCCTAAGCAGGAAAGAAGCAGCTACCAACACTTTAACTTCTTCTAGTCTAGAAATGAAAATTTAGATATTTAGCAATATTTTCCAGATGGTTTAATAAGGACCTATTTGCTGATTACAAAATTGAATTTACAGTTTGGATCCACCGAATCTATTTTATAAGGTCAAAGATGCGTCTCATGTAGAATTCATTTGCACAAAAATTCTTCCATAAACTATTTTGCAAAGCTGCTGCTTCACTCTTGTGCTTCCATGTTCCTAATTTACTGATGTGCAGAAATCTAACATGAGATATATTTAAAGTATTACTTAGAAATGCATAAGAATTATCTATGTGGTGAGTTATGAATTGCTAAACGTGAACTAATTAATTCTTAATACCTTGACACTGTAATATACTGGGGAGATTGTACATATTGTTATTTTATCTAAAATATTTTTGTTAGAGAAGAAAGGACATTCATGTCAATATTTTCAGAATTGCTCAAAATCAAATTAGGGTTTGGGTTCTTTTTTTTCCTCTCTCTAAATTTCTCTCTCTCCAAATTTTAATTGACTGCATTGCAATTCTTCAGTGTTTTGTGTTTTTTGAAGAATGCCCCAAGCAGTAGCACTTTGGTACACTACTGATGGACAACTTCTAAAAATGAATCATTCTTTCACTAGTAGGAGGTGATGATTGATTAATTTGCAGTTGATCCTTAGACAACCCAGAAGAAATATTTTTCCTCTCCCTTTTGGTCTCTATAATTGAGCAAAACGTCAGTCTTTGAAGTTTTTAATGTCATTTTCAAAAAATAAGCAAATTAGTCAATGGATCTGAACAAGCATGAGGGGAAAAGCTGAAGATATTGCCTAAATTTACGTCTATGGGTTCTTTATAAAATTACTAATTCACTTATCTCCATTATTATGAAAACATGTCACACCAAGTTAATATTAAAAAATTACAATATGAAATTTTAAAGACCTTTCATCAATATGTCAACATTTTTAGATTAATGGGGAATTTAAAAATACACATAATAAACTACATTTTAAGTCATTGTGAATTTGTATTACAGGAAGTTAAGGGGTTTCCATTACCTGAATTTGATTACTACATTTTCCCCACTATTTTTATCTCAAGAAGATTGTCCTCATGTCAGTTCTTTTTTGTCATTATGATTATTTTAGCAGAGCGATTATTATTTAAGTATAGTATTTTTAATTTTAGTAGAGTGAAAACAAAGAGGGATGTTCAAAAATTGAATTGGAATTCCAGCCTATTCTCCTTCACAAAATTTATATTTCTCCATAAATATTATCAGTTAGGAATGTGAGCTGTGCAACAATCCAACAGCTTCTGAATCAAATAACATGAGGTTTGTTAGCTAGTGTCCTAATAAAGTATCAAGTGAAATAGACCTCAAAGAGGAAAAAAAAAGTGTAAAATGTTATGAAAATATTATTTTACTTGGAAATAATAATTTGTTTCATTGACATAACTTTTACTTCCAGCTATCCAAATAATGTGCTATGTATGTATAGTATATTTGATGAAAGTTTACTTCTTAATGGAAAATCAGGTAAACACATCAGAAATATGCAAATAAGGTCATGAATGTCACAGGGTATTGCAAATATAGAGACAGCCAAAATGGCAAAAAATGAGAAAATTTTAAAGTTATTAATTTATCAGTTGCTACACATGAAAATGCATGTAATAAAGATTCAAGTTCAGGAATTCAACCCTTGTTAGTGTAAAGAGGACTAAATGAGTACATGTTAGACATACACAAATTTCTATTGAAATGTATACATAATTAACTTTCATTCAGTTTTGTTTTCATTATAGTCACATTGAATTTGGGGGAATAATATCTTCATGTGAAGGTCTTTGGGATCTTAAGTCTTGCTGAAAGCACACCAATTACTATGTATGCAAGTTCAAAAATCTCACCCTTTCATCTTGATGTAAGAACTTGGTAGTAACTAACAGGACTGAATGGCTTTCCATACCAGTTTACGTATTCAAGTGATTTTCTTCAATTTGGACTATGTAGAGCTGGGAAGCTATTGGCTTCAAATTTCCATATAATGAAACACAAAAGATAATGGGCAGGGAGGTAGCAATAGCAGAAAATCGGCAGCATCAGCAAGCTGAATTGAGGTAGTTTCCCCATTATTCTGTGAAACTAGCTTCTTATTGATGGAGCTGCTTTCATATAGATTACTGTTGGATTGGCAAAACTAGCATAAATACTCATAAATCCACAGACTACATTTGTGTTTCTGAAGTTACCTTAAACATGTCTAAAAAGGATTCTTTCATTACCAAATGTATTCTATGTAACAGATAGGCTAACCACCTTTCAGGTGCTAATATTGCCATATGTGGTATGAGAAAACCTAATTACTATTAAAGCTTGTGGTTCTCCTGCAACTTAGAGAAAATCTGTAGACTTAAAAAATACTTATGTCAAATGACTAAAAAGGAATGGTGCATAAGATATTTTGAGGTGATATTAATTTAAGGTTATGATGTACTCTGGCCCAGCACAGAATTTTTTTCTTTTGTTATATATTTTTAAACTGTATGTGTAGATTACTGGCTATTCTCTAAACTACTCCTTCTAGTCTTAAGAAATTCATTTATAAGTGGCTGGTGCTTAATTTTTTTTTGAAAAAATAAAGAAAAAGAAATTGCCAAGATATCACATAATATAACAGAAATTACAATTTGGCAAATTCATTCTAACTTTGTCCTGGGAGGATCTCCATGCTTGGACACTGCTGGTAAAGATTCTTCAGTAATTGGAGATCTAGAAAGTTTCTTTAAAAGGACTTTTTCCCTCCCATTTTATCCATATATAGAAAAACAAAAAATTAGCAAAAAACTGTCTTATAGTACCATCTTTACAAAATGGATATTCTCCTTGCCATTATTCTTGCATTTTTAGCCAATTGAGTGAATTTAATATCCAACATCAAAACGAAGCATACAAGGGAGGAAAAAATATGATCCCCCCCTTCCCCAGTTCAATACTGAAATCTCTGACTGAAGCTGACTTATTTATAATAAGCCGTGTGACTGCAGTTGGCTTATAAATAAGCACATAGTAACCTATATATTAACCTGCTCGAAAGTACGTTATGCATCTTATTTCAGCCAACATAAACATGCCCATCCCATTTTTCTGGATTACTTTGCAAAAACTGTATAATTCTGTGCTTAGTTTAGGCAGGTTGATTTCTTTTGCATGGCTCATTTGGGCCATAGAGGATTAACAAGGTTTATATATTGAAAAAAGAAGGAAAGACGAGAAAAATGAAAAGAATAATTAATCATATAGTACATACATCAATACAGTATCTTCTAAATCTCAATCAGTTGTTTATTGGTTGGCAAACAAGTTTCACTTTTACAACAAATATTAGTAATGAGGTCATCCAACTTTGAGACCATACAAAATGGATCATAAATTTAAAAAAAATTATATGTGCTGCTAATTTACCTCTTGTATTCCTACATTACTTAAAATCCTGTCAAATAAATAAATTTTCCTGTTAATAAACAGAAGAGTTTTTTTAAAAATCACTTCAAAATAATTGATCTTTCAATTCTTTCTAAGAGGGAGTGAATTTCTTTTAAAAATTGGTAGTGCAGGTGCCCACTTGGGGAACAGACTGAGCATTCAGCACTTTCACACCCATGGGATACCATTTCTCACATGCAGAAGCCCCACTAGTTCTAATGACAGCTCTTTACTTCTAGAATCATAGCTACTCTCTTAGTGATGAACTGCTTGCCAAATATGTTTTGCATTACAACAGATGTGCACTGTAAACAGAAAAGTTCTTCCTGCTCTAATTGCAAAAATGTTCTTGGAAATATTCTGACTGAATAAAGATATATAGTGAGGGAAGGAAGTCTAATTTTATTGATTTTATTTTTTTTGTAAAAAATAATTTGTTTGCATTACTAGAAAATGATTCTTATAAAGTGATAGCTTCATTTATTTTATTTATTTATTTATTTTTTGCCATGTGAAATTTTAAAGAAAAAAAAGGCAAAAAAAAAAAAAAAAGAAAGAAAGAAAAAGAAAGAAAATGAAGAAAAAAAGAAGAAAGGAAGGAAACTTTGCTCTCTTACTGGTAGACAAACTTGCAAGACCAGCACGAAAGAAAAAGAAAATTTCTTTTTTTTCCACTACATTAACAGGACTCAAATTCTGGAGGAACAGAAAGCAGACTACATGTGCAATGCTAGTATCTGTACATTACATAGAATTGTTCAAATTTTTTTCTGCCATTAGTTTTATCATCAGTTAATACAGCAAATCATAAAATATGCATTTAGCATATAATTCTAGAATTCCCCTCCATTTCATTATCGATTTTGTTGTTTCATTTTGTACACCTCAGCTATTC
>NW_006770402.1:2009186-2020963 GCF_000442215.2 Lipotes vexillifer | reverse complement strand
TCCTGCTGTGGTGAATTCAGATTGTGAGCGACTAAAAACCACTATGTGATAGTTTGCTTTGATTTTATGTTTGTGCAGCACTCCAATCTAGATGCAGCATTGTTACTAATTTTCAAACAAGTGTTCTGGCCTTTTAAAAAATCAGGTCCTTGTAATTATAGTAACAGAGCATCAGAGATGTTAGAACAAACACAACATAATTCAACAAGGCCACAATGAGCGCCATCTTCTTCAAATCTCGTTCATTAACATAATGAAGTCTCCATCTGAGGGGGGAAGGACAGGAAAGAAGCTGGCACAGGGGAATTTCAGCAATGATCTTTCTCCCCTGGGCTGACCTAAAAAAATCCCAGTTTAAAAAAAAAAAAAAAAAAAAGAAGTCTGAGAGTTTGTGTTTGTCGTTTAAGAACAGCATATTTAGGAGTACACACATTATTACCACTGCTTATATCAACTCAGAACAGTCAACCAGGTGTTAGCAGTTTTGTTGGCTTAAATTTCTGTCATCTTCTATAGGCTAGTGACCAAATGAGCAGGTCCTTTTGAACTCCCCTCTGGAGGGGTCCCATCTTTGTTTGGAGGAACTATAAATCCATCACTGCTACCGCGACCTAGCTGGTAGTAGGTATGCAGCTGATGGATGTGGTTTCTGGAGCCTAGGTTTGGCATGCTTTTGTAGTAAACATCTTCGGCATCACCACATTTGGCCAGTGGGGGTTCGGTCTGGGTGCTGGTGGTAACGCTCTCTGCGGCGGGCACACCAGCCAGTGCCGGCATGCTGGTGTAGAGAGAGTCCCTATGGGGTGACTGGAGATCTTCTGTGTGCTCGTTGGTTAGCAAAGGGAAAAAGCTCTCACTGTGGTCTTGGGGGATCCGCCTTCTGGTGTAATGATGTGGCTGGTGGTTCTCTGTGGAGTAAACTCTTGGGGGCAGCAAAGGAGCATCAGATTCCTCATGAATAAGTTCTAGGCCCAGACTCTCCTCATGGTTAAAGGAGGTGGCATCATCCAGGACAATGGCATCATCTTCACTCCCACTGCCCAGGTTATTCACCAGCTTGTTCATCAGATTCCTGTTCTGTTCGCTGGAGCGCTCATGGTTATTCAGGTAAGACGGGATATAGTTGGAAGTGAGTTCCTTCAGAATCTTTTTCTCTAGGGCGGTCTCGTTATGGTTATAGCCACGGTCTATGATTTGCACACAGTTGCTCAAGTATTCGCCACTGGCAATGCTGTAACTATTGCCATGGTTACCATTCAGTGGTAGAGTATCCATGACACTTGTATCCCTGGCATTGTTCAGAAGCCCCTCTGAAAAAGATTACAAAACATTAAGACATTTATATCCAATTGGCCATAGAACATACACACAAACACAAAAGCGAAAACACCCGACTATGAAGTATGTATAAATTGCTAGCAATTTTAAGTGAGTATAAAATGTTTGGAAATTAAAAAAATATTAAATCTGTATGTACATATCTATATATATATATGATACTTGGACATTGATAGAAATCTTATAAACAGAAAAGAAGTATTTAAAGTAAATCTTTAAAAGAATTTAAAAAAAACCTATAAATTTGCAATTTCCACACAAACATTGTTTGACAGTATTTGAAACATATTTGGTTATAACTTAGGGAGAAAAACGCAACATTTTGCTCTAGTCATTCATAGCTTTCAATTTATACACACCAAAGTCAATCCAATAATTTATTACCTTTAATTTTATGTGCTGTCTTAACATTGAAATAGGTATAAAATTAACATAATTCATGTGTGGTACTTTGAATATACTGGTCAAAGTAAAAGATTCGAGCAGGCTCTAATAATCTGATATGTAATTTATAAGATTGAAAATAATCCCTACACACAAAACCACAAAAGGATTATGTTAAATTTGTCAGAATGATATAGTCATGAAATAATGCCTAGTCAAATAAATGGCACTTCAAAATAATTTGCACATAGGAACTTTCAAAACAAAAATATTTGGATTTACTTTCCAATTTTTTTTCTGCTATAAGTACTTTGGTTACTATTATATATTAATCCATTAGTAATTGTTTAGGGTCATTAGATAATTCTACAAAAGTATGTGTAAAGACATGGGGGATCTGATTCCTAAAAACACAGTGTCAGTATTAAAGGTTCCATTTCATAACGAGTGATGACTTTGTGTGCATATTAAACTTTGGGTTTAAAAGAGATTAAATGTCTTATCCTGGGAAGAAACAGCTGCAGTGAAATAAATTTGACCACATGCTTCTTCAAGGTTTTTGCATTTTCTTGAATGAACAGAAATCCAAGGATCTATAATAGTTCCATAAATCTCTCCAAATGCAAACACAAAAGAAAATAAAACACAAACATTTAACGAATACTGCTAAATAATAAAGGGTATTTCTTTATAGAACAATTAATTGAAGAATTCTATTAAACTTGTCAAAACGTCACTAACTTGTGAAAATATAGCATTCATTCTATATCTGTGATGCAGTTATGTTTACCAAAACTGAACTAGTTCATTACTTGTTTAAATAAAGTATCCCAAATATAACAATTTTTATATGGACTTCTGATGTATACTCTGTATTCAAGTAACACAGTTTTCAAAAATAGCAATGCATTAAATACATTAAAAAGGCAGCCATCACAGACATAGGGTGAAGCGATTTATTTTCATGTTATAAGATATCTTGTAGACAAATCCACAATGTTAAGAAAAAATAAAAGTAAATGCTTTTTAAAGGGCCATATGTGATGGGTGATTGCTGCTGCAGAGGCTGCTATGGTAGGCTTGATGGTTATGGTTGAGCAACTGATGCATTGAAACATGTGTTTATTATTTCTGTTGTCAATGCATTGGGTATGGCTTGAAAACAGCCATAGTTAAATAAACTGGGTTTGTTGCATGTGACATGTATTTGTATGATGGAATGTAGTAATGAAAATTAAAAGTTTATGAATTACTTAGCAAAAATAAATGCTTAATTTAAAAACAATTTAACTCACACAAACATTACATGAGACTTAACAACTATGTTATGTGACACAATAAAAGAATCAGACAACAAAAGCGTCTAATCTCTATTAACATATATTTATATAAGTTGATTCATAGGTTCTTTAGTTTTTAAATTGTGAGATGAACTGTTTTTAATAACTACATCATCTATATGTGATGCAATAAAAGTGAACTAAAAAAAATTACATTTGATATGCAATGTTTAGCTTTACTCCCATACTTGTCTCTCTGTAGGGCTCTAAACGACAGCATGAAGAAAAGGAAAGAAAAAACAACAAGTAAGCTTACAGCGACAGTAGAAGAAACATGAGTAAAAAGCAAATTGATGATATGCAGAAAAAAGAGTCAAAGGAAATAGTTCCACTGCCCCAAAATTCATGAGTCTGTGTTACATGGCTTATCATAATTAAAAATACTGAAATGTTAGTCAGAAAATAAGAAACCCCCATAATACATGCTAATGAGTTTTTAATAAGCTTTTCTGCAGTTTGTAAATTTCAAACAAATACACACTTATTTTAAAGTTAAAATTATCACACCAACCAAAGAGAGTAAAATCTTGAGGGCAAGCTATGACTATTTCCACAACTATAATTCAGTATTATGTATATGTGTGTGTGTATAGGTTAGGACATACTTGCTTCTAAGGAATGTCATTTAACTTTAAAATTTTTCAATAAGATTATAAATAAATTATTTCATTTATATACAGAGAAAAATACCCCAGTTTGAACTTTTCATAATTGTGTTTTCTGTTATGTATCTTCTCTTTTCATGTACAAAGGTTATTTTTCTCCCACTGTACCTATACAAGTGCTTTTTATCATTTGTAAATTACACTGATCGATACTGTCATTTCTGGAGCTCATATTCAAAAGTTGTATAACTATGGAGAAAGAAAAAGGCTAAATGCAACCATTATTCTGTATCAAGAAAATGTGAGGGGGGAAAAATACCACCAATCAATATCAGGTTTTCTTCTGGATTGTTGCACAGTCATATGCAATCTAACATTTTAAAAATTAATCCTTTAAAAACAATAGTAGCAAAATTATTAAAAAAAGAAAAACCTCATATTTTAATCCTGTCAAAAAACCTGCTCTTGCTGATTTTGTTTCTAAGAAGGTTAAATCATCACAAAATAAAAACCAGCGAAGTCATTGGGCTATATCATTTCAAGAGATTCCAACTTGTTAAAATTTAGCCGTTGCTCTAGAGATACTGTTTTTGTATTTTAAAAGTCGATTTGCTTCTCAGCAAAAGACCAACAATATTTCAAAATGCAGAGAAAATTTCTTTTAAAGTTTCAAAACACATTTAGAAAAAGAATTGGAACTAAAAAGCCAAACTAGTATAGCAACAGATGGAAATTGCTAGAAGGCTCATTATGGCTCCTTCCGTAAATGATAACATTTTAGAACTGGAAAGCACATAAGAGATAACTGAAGTTCAGCTCCTGCTTTTTAAGATGAGGAAGCTTCAACCAAAAGAGACAGCCTTATCTAACGCCACTTCTGCTAACAGTGGCAGAACTGGGATCATAATGGGAATCTTCTAGATTGACTCTGTGCACTACTATCTACTTCCTTCTTTTCACATCTGCCTTAGGCTTTGAAAGCTATAACAGAATATTTATTTATATACTTTATACTATAACCTTGTATTCTTGACAACTATAATGTATTCTTCACTATATCCTATCCTAAAGATATGTTTTTCTTTAAAGTGTTAGAATTGAATTAAATTACTTTAAAATGTAAATTAACTTGTAAAAGCATGACTTCTCTATATTACATTTTGTTGACAGGTTAACCTATAATGAGGTTTATCTAACAAAAACTAAATTCTCCAATACTGACAAGAAGATAATGGTCCAGAAATACTATGCATGAAGTTTTAAATATTTCCACAGATAGAATCTGAATCTAATATAAAAAAATTATATTACTCATCTTTATTCCTAACTCTATATGCATTAGTAATACTGTAACATATCTTTACATATTTTAAATAAAGGCATCACAAACAAAAATGGATACTTTAAATCTGAATGCTTCTTTGCTTGGATGGCATTGGTACAACAGAATTAAAGGACCAACAGAACAGAACCAAGTGGTAATTCAACATAAACCACTCCAGTACATACCGAGCCACCTATATTTCATGTAAGATTTCACCTTGCCAGTAAGAATATAAGTGCATTCATCTGAAAGCATAAGATTAGTAGCAATATGACAATCACCAAGTTTTTTTTCAGTGGTAAAAAATTATTTTAAGCACTACCATAGTTTCTTAACATCTCAAAAATATTAAAACATAAAGTAGTTGAACAATCCCATTTCTGACTCTGAAAACCAATAATAAAATTATTTACTTTTGTTTTTAAGAAAAGTCAGTAGAATTTAATTTACTGGCATAAACATCAAATCCATTCCAAAGAATCCTTTGTGTATTTTTTGATAATCTTAATAGCAATATTCAGTAATAGGCTCGATAGGAATAAAACTTTGGATTTATATGGTATTATTTTAAATTTTGTCATGAGAATTTCACTTTGATCGTGTTTATAATAGTGTTCCATCCTTAGAAAAATCTCCTAATTTAGGATACCAGGAGTAAGATAAGACAAGAAGGCAGATACTGAATTAAGGAAAACATACAGATTAATGATTGTTAGTTTTTTATTATTTAAGACATTAGAAATTATATCTGAATAATCAAAAAAGCTAAACAAAATATGATCTAAACTATTACTTATTTTAAAACAATTTCCAACAACTCTTTGCATAAGGTGAATAATGTAGAATAGATTTAATATGCAAATATGGTGTAAATCTTCATTTAACATCATTCAAAACTTATCAATATGTCAGAACAATTTAAAATACTCTAATGACACGTTTATGTCATTTAGCCCAATGAAAATAAAGGGAAAAACCCAAACAAGACTCTATAAGTTCTGCAAAATTGTTCTGACAAACCACATTTAGTGCATTATGTAATATACACATCATTGGGTGCTACAATGAAATAGGGACATTGACAAATGGTAGACAATGTAAAGGGGGACAACCATGAAGAAACTTTCTCCTCCTGATAGCACTGAGGTTGCTTTACTAGAAAATGGAGGACTAAAAGAAGCCAGATTAACTGTCTTCAAATATTTAAAGGATTGCCACAGACAGCAGAAAAATGCTCTGCTCATCTTTGTTCTAGAAGGCAAACCTAAGCATCACAGCCAGAGGCAAATTTCGACTTGGTGGAAAGAAAAAATATTTATAACGAATGGAGCATTTCAACAATTGAATATATAAAATCCCGAGGTAGGAAGGGCCTCATTAGAGGAAATACTTAAGCACAGGTTGACAGAACGTCCACAATGTGGTAAAGAGGATTCAATGAGTTCTATTTCTTATTTTGATTCTAAGTCTATGATTCTTAGGTGTAGGCCTTTAAGAAACTGGATAAAACTGACAGTTTGCCTAATTATTTAATCCTGTTGAAAAACAACTTGACTATTCCTGAAGTCTCTTCTAACTTACTGGCTTTGGTATTTTTGAAATAATTTAAAATTATCCTTTGTATCTGACAAGGTGTCACCTGGGAAACTCAGATGGTTTTAGACACCCAATGACCATGTTGCAACAAACATGCTTTTCTGGAATAAGCATGCACACCAAGTTTTTCGCACTCATGGCACTAATCTTTTACCTCTGACTGAGAACACACACACACACACACGCACACACGCACACACACACACACACAAAGATTCCCAAAGAGGATAAGAGAAATTTTATTCAAGATTGCCTGGGAAAATTTTTAAATATTGCTAATCTGTCTCATCCAACTTGAAGGAACCACCAAAGTCTCTTTGTTATTGTGAATTTTCTTTCAAATATAATTTTAAATAGGTGTATCACTGACTAAAATTTTTCTTTTATGACACTTTTACTTGAATAAATTTTTCCTGTGGTCACTTTATTTATGATATGAATATTTTAAATTTCTTGTGCCCCAATACATTTTTTAGCTTAGAAAAGGTAAAAAGTCACATAAAAATGCTTAGATTGTAAGTGGTTTTAAAGAGATTTATGCTTATGTGTTTGAGATACAATTAAAATTTTAAATCATTTAAAGTTGGAGGATATACAGAGGAACCATATTCAAAACCTTTGTTTTTAACATGCAGCCACAGTAGAAGAAGCATTTCATGACCTTCCTGAGCCAGTTCATAGAGGCAATATCTAGCTATGGTAGAACCTGATCTGCTACTGTTCAATCACTGTTCTTTCCACCACAGCTTATTTCAGTGTTTTCCATGGAGTTGATCTAAGTGCTTTCATCAGTAGTGATGTTTGTGCCTAGAGTGTGACTCATGGTATAACAGAGTAAGATTACTTTCTTGATCTTAAGATTGCTGAACCAAGTCTTCCTTTATCTTACTTACTTTAGGCAAATATCTCATTTCTTAAAATGAATACATAGGTATTTAATATAGAAATCAATCAACAACAAGAAAAGTACTGACAAACCACAATAAATTTTACAACATTACAGAGAAACAAACACATACTGAGGAATCAAGCATTTGTTTATCAGAAGGGAGGAATCCATTTCTTACTAAGGAAAACCTAAGGAAAATGGAAAATAAAAGCACCAAGAGGGGTGGAAGGCAAAAAGAGTCTGTGCATCTGCTTCCAAAAGAAAGAAAAGGCAGGAAGAAAGAAAGAAAAATAGAATGTGGCCATAAAAGCTACATAAACTGGGACTCTCACTTGGAAAAATTAAAATAAACTCCAGCACACCTTGTGCGTTGTACATGCTGACAGAAGGGTTGTTACAGACCGCCGGTTCCCCAAGCAATGTGTTATAGGGATTGTTAGTACCATGCGGACGAAGCAGAGCATTGCTTATAAGATGATTAGCCATGGCTCCTGGAGCAGCCCCATAGAAAGACAGAGAAAAAAAAAAGGTCAATCAGGCAAATGTGTTTGAAAAAAAGGAAAGGAAACATTTAGAATGACAACAGTTGATATAGTCCTCATTACAGGCAGGCAGCTAGTTAGACTCAAAAATATATGCCACTAAAGCACACGTTTCCATCAAGGCACATATCCAACTCAATGGGAAAGAAATGAAATGATTTACAATGTTGATTAAGCCACATTTAGGGTCTTCTCTTTCCCAGAGTGTAAGCAAAAATATATTCCCATGCTTGCTAAAAATGAAAAATTAAAAATAAAGCAAAATATAGTCTTCCATATAAACAAAACATATAACACAAAACAAAAGCTGAAAGAAAACTTTAAAACACAGAAAGAAAAGTTAAAATTAAACAAAACATTCCCTTAATCATGGAAACCATTGGGTTGTTTTCAATGAAATAATAAAAGGCAACACTTATGATAAAACACTCATTTGGAGAGCAGCTGTTGACACAACAGAAGATTTTGACATTACTTAAAATTCTATGAAGAAGAATTCTTTAAATTGAAATAAACTAAAATGCAATCACACTTATTAGTACACCATAGTAAGCATACTAATTAGGTGAACTTACAAATCTGATAAAATAATCATAAGGATATTATTTTTAAATATTTTAAATAAATTATTAACTTCATGGTATCAAGCAATATATATAATTCCATTTTCCATTTTCCAACTGGTTGTTTGGACTTTGGCATAGCAAAGTGACAAAGTTAAACTCTTTCATCTCTTTATGAACAGATGTACTTAATCTCTAACATACTGTCAGTATGCTTACAGCCTCCCACCCTCAAGAGTCATTTAACCAAAAAAGCAAAAAATTGAGAATGACAGTTTTATTAAATATAATTAGGCCATGTATGGAAATGATAGGCAGAATGTATATTTATGTTAGATGATAAAGAAAAGAAAAATGAAGAAAGAAAAACACAAATTAGATAAGGATAGGTTGAAAACACAGGTATATATTAATTTAAATATATATATTAGAGAATAGAAATATATAGAACAGGAGAAAATACTTGCAAATAAATTTACAAATATTTGCAATCCAACAAAGGACTAGTATCTGGGATATATGGGACTTTGGACAACTCCCAAAGGTCAACAGTAAAAAACAATCAACAAGAAACAAAACCAAAAACAATCCAATTAGAAAGTGGGCCAAAGGTATAAACAGACATTTTATGGAAGAGGGTATACAGGTGGCAAACAAGCTCATAATGAGACAAGAACTATTATTAGTCATTAGGAAAATACAGGTTAAAACCATAATGAGCTATACACTTAAAAATGGTGGTGACAAAAATGCTGGCATGGATGAAGAGAAACTGGATCACTCGTACTTTGCTGGTAGGAATGTAAAATAGTACAGCTACTCTGAAAAAAAGTTTGGCAGTTTCTTATAAAACTAAACATGCAATTACCATACCATCCAGCAATTGTACTCTTGAACATTTATTCCAGAGAACTGGAAATTTATGTTCACACAAAAACCTACAGATGGATGGTCATGGCAGCTTTATTTGTAATAGTCCATAATGGGAAAGAGCCCAGATGTCCTTCAACTGGTGAACAGTTAAACAATCTGTGGCACATCCATACCATGGAACATTACTCAGGAATAAAAAGGAACAACTGTCAATACACATAATGACCTGGATGAATTTCTAGAGAATTATACTGGGTAAAAGAGACAATTCAAAAACTGAATGATTCTATAAATACATATATTCTTGAAATGACAAAATTATAGAAATGGAGAATAGATTAGTGGTTGCCAGGGTTTAAAAATGCAAACGGGAGGGAGGTGGGTATGGTAATAAAAGGGCAGCATGAGGCATCCTTTAGGTGATGGAATGACTCTGTATCTTGGCTATGGTGGTGGATACACAAACTTACTCTTGTGATAGAATTGCAGTGAACTAAACACACACACACACACACACACACACACACACACACACAGATACAATTAAATACAAGTAAAATAGAAGAAATCTGAACAAAATTGGAGGACTGTTTCAATGTCAATATCCTGGCTGTGACACTGTAGTACAGTTTTACAAGATATTACTGAGGGAAACTGGGTAAAAGGTACATAATCTCTGTATCATTTCATACAACTGCAAGTGAATCTACAACAAAATAAAAAGTAATCTATATTGAATGAATATGACAAGAACATTCAGTAACTCATAGAAATGTTAAAAAAATGAAAATGGAAAACTTGGCCATGGCAGTTTTAATTTTTTCTTAATCATAGCTCTTTGTTTTATAGTAAATTACCAGTCAAATAAATATTTTAACCTCAAAATTGGGAAAGTGAACTATTGATTTAAAGGACAATAAAGCTTGTCTGATCGCTAGAGCTAGAAAGTTTCAGTTTTATCAGGAAATAAGCCATATGTTTGCATCCTACACATTCTGCAAAGAACTAGCATAGAACTAGCACAGAAGTTTTCTGTGTGCTCGATGAATATTTGCTGAAATTGTACTTCATATACATTTAGATGTCTTTACATAGTGAGATGACAGATCTTCAATTTATCATATAATGGGCATATCAGGTTATTATTTCCCATTGATGAATTAAATACATGGTATATTAGTATGAAAAGCTAAAAAGAGTTGGCTACAGTGCCTTTCAGATAAGAAATGGAATACTGTTAATCTTAAACATGGATATTGTTGATGTTACACAAATTTAAGATTAACTGCTTGAGACAGGATTTGGTCTGCCCAACAATTTTAGAAAGCAAACTACCTGTAAATTGTATCTGCTACCTAATATTTATTATTGCAGCCTTTTCTCAAGTAAAAAGGAAAGTTAGTCTTCTAACACAAGTAGCTGTCTTCTAAAGTTACTCTAAATAAGCATTTAAATAAAAAATGAAAGGTGTAAGCAACTTAAAATGAACTAGGGTAAAAACCTTAAAAATATAAAATTGCTCAAACTCTTTACACCTCCTTTTAGATCAAATAAGGGTAAGATCTTTATGTCTGGGACTTATATGTACATCTCTACACATTCCCTTTATTCCTACACATTATGTAATTTAAACTAACTGGAAAACAAACAGTAGGCTGGAAAGATGGCTTGTCACTTTTTTCTCTGGCTTCATATAGCTTATAAAAGAAAATATTTCTTTTTTTTTTTTTTACCTGCTGATGTAAAAGAAGATGATCTGCTCAAAAGTTCTCATCAGAAGAAAAAAATTTGTAATTATTTATGGTGATGAATGTGAACTAGACTCATCATGGTGACCATTTCATAATATATACAAGTATTTAATTGTTATACACCTGAAACTAGTATAATGTTATATGTCAATTTACCTGAATTCAAAAATTAATAAATAAATGATAAAAGAATGTAATTAAAAAAAAGATGATCTATACATTAGAATAAGGAAACAATTGAGTTGGGAAGAATCAAGCATAAGCAAGAAGCAGGTGACTCAATATTTTGGTTTCTGTTTAGCATTCAGTTTACAAAAAAGCTAATAATGTGACAATAAAAAATGTTTAATCATACAAAAATGGAGCTCCATAATGGAATTCTAACAAAGCTATCACAATTTGTATAGATCATCTATCTGGTTCTAGCTTTCTTAGCATAAAGTTCCTTTTCAGTTTTTCTTAGTGTTTTCCTAATTTTTGAATGTACTTTAAATTTAAAGCACTTATATCAGTGAATTCTACTAATATAGGAAGACTGAATTTTAAAGTTCACTTATTTATCATCAATTCCT
>NW_006770402.1:1990962-2008970 GCF_000442215.2 Lipotes vexillifer | reverse complement strand
TGCTGAGCTAGAAAGGCAAGCAACAATAGAAGAAATGGATTGGTATACAGCTGTATTATGACACAATGTTGGTGAAACGGAACAATATTCAGTCTCTGCCACATGGCTTTGGTAGGGTGCTTCCTCAAATCCGGGTGCAACACAGAATCTGTTACTAATCTACAGCCCCAATGAGTGACATGATTGGAGATCTACCTGCCGTTAAATCTAAAACCACAAAAACACTTATTAAAAAAATTTAAAACTTAAAAATAAAATCAGTTTTCTCTTTATCCTTGGTATTAAGGACATTTTTTCCTGATAGAAAAAGAATCACTATTTAAATTAAGTTGCTTTTTAACTATCGCTCATTTTTATACTTCATGTACCATTTAAAACTAATATAATTAGTGTCACTGAAACTGATTTAGTCCTGAAAATGGAGAGTTATAACACAAGTGAGGGCTCAGTCACAGGAATTACAGAGCAGTATGTAAAGTTTGGTGATTAACGTTTTGCAAAGAATGTAAGGTTATGGGTAAGCTCTATGAGTTTGCTAGTTTGAAAGAATGAGGGAGATGTCTGAATAACTGAACAATTATCCCTCAGTTGATTCACCTAGTGTAAGAAGCTAATAATTTTTAATGGACACTCACAGCTTGCTGTGACCTCAAGAGGCCACTTTTCCTGTTGGCATGCCAAACAAGTGCAATTTTCCTAGAAAGTGTTGCCTACAGTACCCACTCACATTTAGGCATTTCAGTTATACTTTTTAAAGGTAGCACCGTCTGTGCTAAAAAAAACCTGCTTGTTGCCAATGCCTAGATCTTTTCCTAAAAACCTTCACAGAACCTGTCTACCTTCATCTTTTATGTGCACAGTTACTTTTGTCTTTTCTCTGTAGCTGCACTGCATTTCACTTGTCTTTGCCTAAGTCTATTCTGTTTGCTTCTAGCTGCTTCTCCAATTTAATAGGGTCACTTTGAATTCTGATACTATTTTCCAAGGTTCTGTCCATCCTGCCTCTTTCTCTAACCTCCAACTAACTTCTGATTTGTAAACTTCCCTTCTAATAGCTGTGAAATTGCTGAAGACTTCCAAGAAGATCAGTGTTTACAGACCATCTGTCACTGTTTTTCAGCTGAAAAGTTAAGCTTACTGGTTAGTCAGTTTGAAGACACAAATCAGTTGATGCTGGGAGGTAGTTACAGCCTATGTATGTGAAAAGCATGTTTATGTGCTAATTTCACTGGAATGTAAACCCCAGGAAAACGGAATACATAGGGTTTTTGTTTTTTCACTGCTCTATACCGCATATCTATGATAGTTCTTAGAGCTCAATAAATATTTCCTTAATTAAATAAAAAATTTATGTGAAATCCATGGCATCCTGAAAATATGAAAACTAAAACAAGTCATTTTATCAATTATGAGTAGTTTTACATTTTGAGTAAATTTTTGAAGAGTGCCATTTGTCTAATTTCTAATGTGATTTATTTCCTTCTAATACTTCACCAGTGGCCATAATACTGAAACTTTTAAAGCAAAGATAAACATTCATATAATTATTTGGAAATAGAAAATGCTACCTGAATACTAACTGCAGATATTAATTAGAGGGGAAAAAACCAGTACAACCTGCCATGACTCAAAAAAGCTAAAATAGGGTAAAACAGCTCAAGGTGGCTGTGAAAAATAGCTGTTCTTTAATTCTGAGTCCTTAAATCCTGGCTAAAGTCTAGTCATACCTGCATATTTGCTATCAGAAACAAGGGTCAGCTCTTTCATAAAAGCATGGAAAAGGAATTAACATTGAATTTCAACATATGTGAATCATTAACAAAGCTATCAACAGAAGACCAAGCACAAAATCTTTATTTCTGGTGAAAGCATGATAGAAAACAAAAGAGGATTTTCATATTCCACACTGAAAAACTTACGGAAGTTTTTCTGATGATTTTTTTGTAAGACCGTAAGTTACTGAAAAAAGACTAAGTTTAAAATCACAGATAATCATTTTAAGAAGAGTTTTTTTTTTTCTTTTAACTTTATACCTGAAGACTGATGTTTTTAATATAAAAGTTTTTAAATGAGTGAAATTTGAATGGAATAATGAGTACACTTTTCAAATGTGTAGTTTTTTTACCACAAAACTGCTACATTTCTTTCCTTATGAAAATAAAATAGGTGTTTTGACATTGGGAGGCCCTGAATGACAGCACTGCCTAGGCCAGTTCAATGTGAACATGTAATTGAGGACTGAAACTCCAAGGCAGATCTGCCTGCTTTGAAATTGTGAAGTAAAGAACAGATCTGAAACAAGGTGACAGTTGGATCTCACTTGATCTATATTATATCATTCAGAAACATAATTCAAACAACGTTTCTTCTTGACAGCAGGCTAACAAAAGTATACTGAAAAGCTCTTAAAATAACTTGAACTATCACTCTGCTCGCCCCTCACACTTCATTTTTTAAAAAATGTAGTTACATTCTTATTTTATCATATTGAATGGGCAAAGTTTTATAAATTAAGACCTCAGTGATCTAATGAACCAAATGAATACAACCATTCTCTAATAGTCACATACCAATATACATCAATTTTCAAATTTTTATGTATAAACATGTAACATGGTAAATGTTCTGTTTTATTACAATAAAATAGCTTTACCTGGATGATTCTTTCTTTCTTAATGTACCTCATCCTCCACTTAATTCCCTCATGGTTCTCTTTCCTTTGGTTTGACATATTTTTCTTTTATGAAGTCATTTTCATTATATATATCGACTGATGCATACAAGTCAGAGTTATACACACAGCAGAGTTACTACTGAGTGATGACTTTGTGCTTTTGTTTTCAGCTTTGTGCTTGGGTTTTGTTTTGTTTTGGGCCACATTAATTTTGGCCCAAAGCAGAGACTTCATTTTGTAACAAGTAAAAATAATTTCACTAATGATGGTATTTTCTATAGAATTAGAATACTAACTTCAGTGTAAGGCAAGGAATCTTTCACCAGGAGATGGTATCTATGAAGTTGTGAAACCCTTAAAATTGTATGTAAAATGGTTTTGGTGTATGTTTGTGTGCTCCGTTGTGCACACACATGCCTGCACTTCTTTCCGGTGAAAGGGTCCTGAGGCTTTTACTTCCTTTTCAATATTTAAGAAAAGAGGTATACAGGAAAAAAGACATGTCTCTTTCTTTGGCGAGTGACCTATAATATAAACAAGAAAACTGGAAAAAATGATTCAGAATACCCAAAATATATCTTATGTATGTAAGTATCACCTAATCAATTGCAGTATAACATAATGGAGAAAGATTATAATCCAGAATTTACAATGGAATAAGATTTTAATCTTATCTAATCTACTATCATCCCTCAATATGTAAAGAAACGCAGGTCCAGAGATATTCATAATTTATTCAAGGTCACACATGACTCTGATAGTTTTTCTTAAACATATTTATATCAGCGATTTTCAAACATTTTTTAGCACCCTCTCCCAAAAATATGTTTCAACAAAATTTTATTAGGAGCCTTATAGGAGTGCATTACTTTTTTATAATATGCTTTTCTGTAATGTTCAATTATTTTATTTTCATATTCACATATTAATTCACATAACATAAATAAACAAACAAAAATAAAAGCAAATAGATAAAAGAGACTTCTAGAACTGTGGAGAACTGATTCAATAGGCATTTTCTATTTTAAATATTTTGTTTCCTATTTTTTGCTTTTCTATGTAACAAAACAATATCAACACACATGCAATCTACAGAAACCCAGTGTAAGCAATGATTAGTTCAATTTTAAAGGGCTACTTTATAAAATAGAGACAGCCATATTAATCAAGACCAAGTTGTTTATAATAATAAACAAAGCTAAAATAATCTGCATACTATCCTTAAAAGGTATACAAGTTTTAAAACCATAGAAACCATAATTTTATATTTTTTACTGTTTTTATTCAAACAATTAATGAAATTACAAAGTATCAAAGAAATGCTTTATTGAAAGCCAAAATCTTTTTCATCATTTTTTTCTAAAGTCATAAATTGAAGAGCTGACATCTTGATTTATCGCACTGTGCACTTTTAATAGCCAACAAGTTAGCTATTAAATTTTAATCAACCTGCCTATTAAATTTCTTTCAAATGGTTCAGGGATACTTCAGTTTCTTTTAATAGCTAATTAATTCACTGGAAATCTATTAATATGGATTTCAGTGACATGTCTTCTCCAGAGTACAGATTGGGTCATTGTTAGTTCAGTATAAAATGAAAAATTCTGAATGTAGAGGTGTTGCCTCTATTTCAATATGTAAATTCAAAGCTTTAGAGTTGGGAACCCTAGAAATTACGTATTCTGTTCTCCCTTATTTTGCACTAATTGGCTTTATACATGTCTTCTTCATCAGATACATGGGTTTTTCTACAATAAACATTTAGAAGTAAAATTCCTGGGTCATATGTGGTCCACATTTTCATTTTACAACATATTGCCACAATGCTGTCAAATATGTATGTATCAATTCACACTTCCCATAAGCAGTGTATATTTCTTAAATTCTTGCTAGGACATGGTATTGTCAGGCTGACATCTTGCCAATTTGATAGAGTATGAAGTATCTCATATTACTGTTATACTTTGCCTTTTCCTGATTACCAGACAGATGGAATAATTTTTCATATATTTATTGGTTGTAAAGGTTTCTTATTCTGTGAATTGCCTGTTCTTATCTTTTGCCCACATACATATTAGGTTGTTGAATTTTATTTATTGATTTGTAGGCATTCTTTATACAATATAGGCATTAACATTTTGTTTTTTATATGTATTGTTTACACCTCCTTCCAGTAGCTCACCTGTTTTGAGTGCTGTTTAAATTTTGAGATAGGACTCTTATCTGTCTTTTTCTTATAATTTATGATCTTTGTTTTCAAGAACTCCTTTAACCTAAAATCTAAAATATATTTTCTTCTAAAAGCTTTAAGGTATTATTTTATGTATATACATTTTTTTTTTTGCCCTGAAATTCAACACAACCCGGTTGTGCTGCAATGGAGAAACTGATACCATTAGATACTCATTGTTGTTTTTTATTGAAAAAGAAGCTTCTCAGAGATCTTATGTTTTCTGACTGCTCTAGCCAACAGTGGTAGGCTTAGAAATCATAATTCTTGATGAATCTTTGCTTTACAGTATAGGAAGTGGCTGATTTGCACGTAGAAATGATGAACCTATACTACTCAGTCATTCATCTCTAAAACTCATTTTTTGTGGTCAAAGTCATGTATTTCTGTGTGCTTTTAACTTGGACATTTTCAATACATTGGCATAGTACTCAAAACAAGGAATACTGAGCCCAAAGATAATGGGTCAAGTATGCTTATCCACAGGTAAAATAGCAGTAAATTCCATTTCTTTCTAGTAAGAATGTTGTCATTCCCACAGCTATGTTTATTTGTAAATCACACACTGCTTTATATTTTATTTGTAAATTCACACTGCTTGTGAATTTTTGCTGAATAAAACAAACCTCAGAACAAAGGAAAGTATAACTATTTAACAATATAAAATAATTTACCAATCTGAAGAAAATATGACTTTTCATATACTTCTCTGCCCTATATTGGCATACTTTCTTATATTGTACAAATTTTACAAACTCGTATGCAGAAAGTCTATACCAGCTAAAACCTGAATTTTATATTTGGAAATTTATTTGAAAAAAAGTATGTGAGAGAAAAGTAGATATGAATTAAAACAAGATATCTATGAATAAAGAGATTCTTGATTATGTTGTTCAGAGAAGGCTTATTTTGTCATATAATCATAACCAGCTCTGTTCTGTTTAGACTGAGATTGTTTCAGGAAACATATTGTTTCTATTTTTCTACATCAAGATTGTCTTCCTTCAATCTGTATATCCTCTTAAATCTTTCTTAGTTCTCCAGTGATGTTCTGGGGTTATAAATTACTATCTATGAATGTAATGGGTAACTTGTTTTAGTTTTTAAAGCACCCACATTCCTTATAATAATAAACTATGAGGAAAGACTATTATGATGATCATAGGAGAGCCTATCACATAAACACTTATTTTTAAATGGCATGCAGTGTATAATGCTGAACTATATAAAGTGCAAGCCTCAGTATGCAATAAACAGGGGCTATCTTGGATAATACACAATTATTGGTATTTAAGTATCTTTTTTTTCTAATAAGACCTTCTTATGATAAACATATATCCCATTTCCACATTTTAATTTTTCATGTAACTGAACTAACTTCTATTCACTTTCAAATAGTAGATATAGGTTAATCTAATCTATTTCTTAGAAAAAAATAATCTGAACAAGTGATGACTTTTAGTTAACTTTGGTTATTATATACCGCATTTATAGCATCACAATTTTATGCTTATAATACAGTAGGAATATTTTTCCAGATGAGAGGTACAGTCCAGTTTTTTTTGCTTTTAAATTTTGAATTATAAGGCACTTCATAGTTTTTAAAAAACTGGAATTAGCACATAAAAGTAATATGAAGTTTAATTTATAACATTATCACTACCTATTTGAAGTCAACTCAAATAAATTTCCCATCTGTTCTAGGCATTATTATATTGCTCTGACAGAGGACACAGTTTCAAGGAATATCAAATTCAGGAGTACGGAGATTTGGGAAAGTTATATCTTTGGTTCTATTACTAAATGATTATAGGCAGAAGCTATTTACCAGATTTTTTAAACACAGTCTTTGCTCTGACCAAAATATTTATCCTTTTACTGAAATATAAGAAATTAAAAATTAAAGATAAAAGGATTCTACTAATAAAATATCTTGAGATTTTTGGTATTTGAGAACTTCCAGGAGAAAAGAATGATTATAAAATTCTTGTAATCTAAGTCCTACAACTGAAGAGTTATGTATAGTAATTCAGCATATTTGATATCAAATAGTTTTGTAAAAAAATGTTATTGGTCAATTCATCTCCCCATATATTCACAATATTTTAAAGCTTCTCCTTCCCTAAGTAAATAGGATAAATGAATCCACTCTAAAGAATTGCACTTATAACAAAATAAAGTGGAAAGAAATGAATAGTATATCAAGGAAATTAAGAAATAAATATGTGAATAATTGTGCTTTAAGAATATCTTATTTCCATGAGGTGATAAAAATCATTCTGAAATACATTCTTGGAAACTTAATTCTAGTCTTCAGCAAGCTTCATGTAAAACTGTCATCGTAAGAAAATAACAAAAATTTTTATTATTGTAAGTAGGGCTGTGTGGTCAGAAAGCCCTCGTTTGGAATTTAGATTGTGTTCTTTATTAGCCATGTGATTTTGGACAAATTGCCAGAAAACCCAGGTTCTTCATGGATATAAAGATAATGGATAATAAATAATGAACAGTGTAAAACAGGTAAGTGATAGTTACACACACTAAAGGAGAAATCCCAACTTCACCAAGAGTATAAAGTGGTACATTGTGTTCTATCAGAGAAAAGAATACCACTAATTTCTGAAGATAAGTTGTAGTATTCACATTTAGTTCTCAAAAAAGATACTGTTTTCTAAAAAAAATTACATCCTCATCAAATTATACAAAACAGTAATATTTTAAAACCAATTGGAAATGTTCTATAGCACCATATTTAGAAGTTATCAAGGTAACCCACTGTGGCTTGTCTGATTTATAACAAAGAGGTAAGAGATACTGCTAACTATATATAAAGGCAGTAAGATAATAAACCATAAAAATGAGAAATCTACTCTACATAAATAAGCCCTTTGTGAAGGGATCTTTGAAAACTATAATAATAATAATAATAATAAAACCATTTTTAATATTGTGTAGTTGGCTGTGAGAGGCTGGATGACTTCAAGGATTCCGAACAAAGAGACAAAGTTAAGAACAAAACATAAGAAGGACTCACTGGGCAAGCATTTAAAAAATTTTTCTTTTTCAGTTCCTGCTAACAATTTATAGAAAGAACATTTGTCCCAGATTGACTAGAGATCAATACTTAATATATTCCATTTTACAATGAAAAGTTCATTCTGAAAGTTATTTGGTCTCCTAGAATTAGGAATCAGGGTATTAGTAGTATTGTTTAATTATCTATTTGATGCAGCAACTCACTTTTTAAAATCTGTACCTATTTTGCTTTTGTATATTAAACTGATTTTCCTGAAACAGAAGATATCCTTATTTTATTGTACATTTTCTGATTATTGAGGACACATACAAAGGAAAGAAATTAACACAGAAATCACTGTTGCCTCATTTACAATCAAGAATATAAAGGTCAAAAAATACTAGATATAAACATAATGGCGAATGTCAAATGAAAAATCTCTCCATGCCATGGGACACTTATTATATTTGTGCTCATATCATGGTAATACTTTCTCAAAACAAAAAATAGTTTGTTATATAGCCTATGTTAGCTATGCAAGAAGTACTCTTAGGCATATGATTAACTGTTTCTGCAAATTTGACAAATGTCAGATTATATTAGAATCCGGTTAATATTTATAACAAATGATTTTATAATCCTTCAAAAAAGCAAGGCTTTGGGGCAATATGACATTTTATGCATATAAGCCAAATTATATTTACTAACATTAATAAAATGGAGTGAATGAGTTTGCGTGTTCACCCTAGTAGCTTTAATTTATAGAAATCATTAATCGCGGTGAACACCACTTATGCCTTTTCATTTGTATTTTTCTTTAAAAACATGAAAACAAAATATGTTTAGTAGCCTGAATATTAATGAGACAGCAGGTGATTTATTGTGAAGTTTCATCCGTGCCAGTGACCAGCCTCCTGGGAAAGACTACAGGCTCTGAGAAGATATGAGTTTAAAAAGGGAATGAGTCACATCCCTACTCTGCTACATAACTGGTTATTTAGCAGGCCTGTCTAACTAGTGCTCTCTAAACCTCTGAAGGGTAGGAGGGCTTGGAGGAAAGAGAAGGCAGTGCTTGTTTATATCATTATCTAAGGTAGGGAGAAGAAATATTGTACCTTTATTTCCTCATTGCTAAAATATAGTTACAAATCAAAAATGGAAAGTACAACTATGCAGATGTAATTTGCATTTAATTTCTAATTTAAAAGAGATAATTCAGTTTTATGAGTTTATTTCCTTTTGTTAGCATCAAGGGGAGCACCATTTTAGGTAAATTATTTCTTTTACTTGACATTCAGGTAACCACTTAATTCCTCCCACCTATTATTAGAAAATACAAAGGAAAAGAAACCTTTGGTAGTGAATGATGAATTTTAATAACATTCTTGAGAGCACTGGCAAGGACCAGTTTTCATTTGTTAGAAAATATAAGTGAACTTCTGAATAGAATAATAATAGTACTTATTATGTCCCTGGCATGTTGTAAGCAATTAACACATATTAACTCAGTCCTCTCAAAGTCCCTCTGAAGTGGGTACTGTTTATATCCCTATTACATAGACACTGAGAAGTTAAGCAATTTACCCAAAGTCGCTGGGTTAAAACTCCTTACTCAAAACTTCTATGCAAAAAACAACTACAGATTAGACAGTCTTCTGCCATATAACACTTAAATATGGCTTACATAAATATAGCTTTACTGGTCAGATCTCCATGAATAAAAATCTATATTGCATTAACTTGTGTGGGAGGTTGATAAGATGGAGAATGGGACGTAGGGGAAATAAAACCCCACAATACAGGCCAAGTCATTGTTGCAGAAGGAGAAATGCCTTTTTGCTAATTCTGCCACTCAGATGCGGCACATTTTTGCAATCCACAGCTGGGAGCGGGCCACCTTTTGGTAATTCATATAGCAATACCATATTGGTAGCAGCTACCTAGAAAACCTTGATTTTAAACTGAAATTTCTGATGTCAATTCAACTTATTAAAAAAAAGAAAGTGGGAAATGCAATTATATTATTCATGATGATAAAGCCTAGTAAAATCACATTTCAGAAAAATCCCAATTTCCACATAAATCTACAGAAAGAGTGGAAATGTTTAACAATTAATTGAACTACCAGAGAAATTTCTCCCCAAATGCTTCATTTTTGGATCAAACTCAAGTTTTATAGGTATTGCTAATCTAAATCACTCAGAATACTGTTTGGCTAGCAGAGATTGTGGGTAGGGGATACAGGTGAAAAAGATTTCCTTAGCTGCAAATCGTTTCTACTACTATCAGGAACTTAGGGCTACCAGAAATTTGGATTAGAGTTCTATTGGCCTGGGAGGAGCTTGGGGATTGAGGACTGACTTCGAGGTATGTGCAAATTGTATATGTTTAAATGAACAAATGAATAAACCCTCCGTGGGATTTGTGAAACTTGGGTTTGGATAAGAGTTCACTTTCCTTGAAACTCTCTGTAATCAACCATCACCCTAGGGCTCTCAAAAAGCTCCTTCTACCTGTGTATACAGTGACATCGGTGAAGTTAACTTGATGGTAACCCTGGAGTATTGGGTACTGCTCTCAAGAAATTCTGGCTTCGTATGAGTGTGTAGCATTGTAGCAAACAAGTCAGCAGAAGAAAAATTTTTGAAAATGTATAGAGAACACCTGGAAAACATTTTCATAAATATATTCAAAGGGCAACGTAATGAAAGTTTTTAAAGAGATGAGGTGACCAAATAACAAAATCCCAAAGAGAATATATAAGAATGATTACATAAATTGAAAATTATCAACAAATGTTCCAAGGTCTTGCTTGATTACAAGGAGTAAAATCCCAATAGTAATCAAATTTATCACATTGGGAAATCTGGACAGGTAAACTGATACATAGGATGTAACAAGCTGGTTCAAGAACAGAATATTAGAGATGATTTGAAAAAATAAAAACCACTAAGAAAGATTTCTGCACTGCATGGTAGATGCTTTATTCTTAATGAATCCCAAAGATGATACTGATGGATTCTCGTTTGGAAGAATAGGTGATAAGACGTACAGAATTTTAAAATAATTATTCTTTTGATGAATTGAGCAGTGGTTATGGATAGGAAAGAAAACCTGAAGTGAAAATAGGACTAATTTTTAGACAACTTCTTGTAGTTTTCAAAGGTCAGAAGTACTCTAAAAGCAAACATAAGAGATTTAATATATCTGTTAGAAATAAAGGAAAATGGAGTTGGAATTAAAACAAAAAAATGCAGCTGTAAGAAACTAAGAATGAATGGGAAGTTAGAATACTGTACATGAAGATGTAAAAATGCAGTGCCTAACATTTTATTTTAATAATAGGGAATATAATTTTTGAATAAATAGATGTGAATAATTATGTTGCTGAGGTGACTGAACTGTTTATCTGGAAAGGTGAATCTTGGATGCCACCTACCTAAATATGATACACACGCCTGAATGCAGGGAGGATAGGACCCTGGGAAATAAGACAAGATTAAAGAAGGAAGTTAAAGACTAACTTCAGAGATATAATATGAAGAAATAAAATTTTAAAATACTGTACTCATCTAAGATAAAAAATAATGAGATGAGAATAAAACGAGGAGTTTCTGACTAGGGGAACTAGGAAATTAATATAGGAGATCAGGAAGATTACTATGATGTCTACCACCATTAAAGTCACTGAGTGAAAGGAAGAATATATATCCTGAAGGAAAAGATCACTGCATGAACATACAAGTCATAAATTCAATTTAACCCCCTCCCCAAAGCCATCATCAAAGTAACTTATTGGATGTCACAAGAAATTTTATACCCTTTCTTCAGTAACTTTAAGAAATATCTTTTAAAGCTAAAGATTTAAAAAACAGATTTAAACATATAATCAGACAATATAAAATATTATTTTCGGGGCTTCCCTGGTGGCGCAGTGCTTGAGAGTCCGCCTGCCGATGCAGGGGACGCGGGTTCGTGCCCCGTTTCGGGAGGATCCCGCGTGCCGCGGAGCGGCTGGGCCCGTGAGCCATGGCCGCTGAGCCTGCGCGTCCGGAGCCTGTGCTCCGCAAATGGGAGAGGCCGCAACAGTGAGAGGCCCGCATAACGCAAGAAAAAAAAAAAAAAAAAAAAAAATATTATTTTCTTTAAATATATTTCAAATTGACCTAGTCATCCTCATAGCACATATTCCAAGTTGAACTTTCTGAGAAGGAACTAAAAAGGGCACAGCAATGTTATATAATGTGATTGACCTTAAAAATCAAGGTCATAAAAAGTATTCATTTAAAATAATTTTTAATAAAGCTGCATACCTTACTATCTTTACATAAATTTAGATCATAATGCTAAACCAAATATTTTACATATTTTATCTGTCTTCACAGTAGGCAAATAAACCGTGCATCATTAAATCTCATCTTTTGTTTAAATGACACTTATCCTATGGCTGCTATGACCATTAGATGCAAGATACTTCTAATAATAAATATTATTAATAAGGATAGTTTTCTTAAAGGAACATACTGTAAATTTTCTATGTATTATTTCTATGTATTATTTAAAGTAAAAAGAAAAATCTGTCACTATGAAAGCAAATTTGTTCCTAAACTTTGGAGGCATGTGTAAGTAATTTGTTCTCTGTGGTTTAGGAAGTATGTCAGAAAGTTAGAAGTATTCATATTTAAATTTTCACAAGCTAACCAGTAAAACTAAACTTAAAATGAGAAGAATACTTGAGAGATATTATGTAAAATAAACTAAAAATGAAACAAAATAAAAGAAGGTAATTGTTTTATTTTAATGTATTTTCTTCAGATTTGGAGGAATATTTGCACTCACTGTTTTAACTTAAGCAAAAGTGATATAGAAAATTTAATATCATTACTAGCTTATAGTTAACTATATCACTACCACAAATAAAAGTATGTAAATCAATCAAAATTAAATATAATATGGATGAATCCTTATATCAAATTCAACTTAGACACTACTTGTTGTAACTTCTTTTATATAAATAAGATGCAACTTACTTGAGTAAAAGTAATTAACAGCACCAGCATCTGAATCTTCCTTAATTGTAACCATAATTATTAAATTGTTTCTAAGTAGCATTTAATATAACAGAAAGCTCTCAGAAACAGGTTTAAAAAAACAAATAATTCTAGCTTAGAGGCTGAAAAAAATAACAATGTCAATCATAAAAATAACCACTGAATATATGCATTAAAAAATGTCTCTTTTAGGACAGTGCAATTAGAATGTGCTCATAGAAGTGCCACCCCCCAGATAAAAGTGTATTCTAAAGATTTCCCTATACAGACTGTAGTGTACTCTGGCTCTCCACAAACATTATATCGACTCATTTTTACTGCAGTCAATTTAATTTTAATCACACACACACACACACACACACACAGTGGGGAGGGGGAAAAGAGGGAGAAAGAGAGAGACAGAGGCAATAAAAAGATCAACCACAAACAAAATGGTAGATTAAGGGAACTTCATTTTCAAAATCAAAATGATACCCCAGAAGCATTTTAACCAGAAGCACATACACACCAAAAAAATCATTTTATATATATATAAAATTTATATATAGTGGGTTTTTTCTTCTGTATCTTTAAATATCCAATATTATCTGGACACATCTTTTTGATATTAAGATTAGGTGGGATTTTTCCCCAAATACACAGGTTGCTTTAAGTATGTATTAGAGAGTATAATTTTACTTCCACAAAGACTATGAAATTGCTCTATACGTGGGGTAATGTGGAACTCTATGATGTTTAGCAGACTATATAGCCACATAATTGCCCATTTTCACTGCTTCCAATGAGGCCTGACAGCTCACCAGTTTATAACAGTGGCAGATGACTAGAGAAAGAAGTTTCTCACTTTTTAACTTACTTTCAGAAAAGATCTCCTGAAAATTCTGGATTGAAAAAATAAAAAGGCTTATGAATAATGGAATACACTCAACCAGGTTTTATATCCTTGCAATATTCCTATCACATGGAACAAGGTCCAGAAGTTGAAAATAAAGCAATGCATTTAAGAACTTCTTAAAGTAATCACAAAAAAGAGTGAATATGAAAAATTATTTCTAATTACCTCTGTTGAGTGACGCTGAACTGTTTATATCTCCAGTAATGAAGGAAGACTCTGACTGCTTTCGGACCGTGTCATTCCACATCCTACGAATTCGGCTCTGGATGAGGGAAAGGAAAAAAAGGAAATGCACTCACCACACTGTGAATTTTCACACATATTGTTCTTTTTTGTTTCTATTACAGTTATATGAGGTTTATATTTCTGTCATCTGGCAAATACACAACTTCTACATGCTTGTAGTACAGTAGCATGAGAACATCGGGAACTAAATTAATGATGATAATTGGTTCTCATTAAGTGTATTCTTAAATGCCTATGCCAGAAATAATTATAACTATTTAAAAGGAATAAATGTAACATACTATACCAATTTAAATGAAGATACATAGAAATGTACCCTAGATAGAATTTAATAATTTAAATTTCTAAGGTAAAACAAATTATTTTCATTGTAACTTTTATGGAAATGGGATATTTAAATATGCATTAATTTGTAAGTTTTATTAACAAAAGATTTACTTATGAATTCAGAATCTTGCAAGAAGAAACAGTTTGGTAAGAAAAGAACAGAGTATATTAAAATGTTACTAAACTTAACATTTTCCATAAATTTTGTAAGACCAATGTAATTTTACAGGTTACATACTATCTCAACTTTTCTTTCTTTTGAAGGAGATAAAGGAAGTCGATTCATCTTTATTCATTTCTAGACAGTAGGAAGTTTTAGAGAGAACTGAAAATTCTTACATCATTATATGTATTCTCAAATTCAATTTTCCAAGTGTCTGATAATTCCAGAAAGCAGTATAATATTTTTCCATTGAGGGGGGACTTTTTTCTGGTTTACTGCTTTGCTATTTTATTTGAGTTAGGGATCAAAAAGTATTAACAATCTTGTGAGCAGGAAACAAAATATTTTCAGAAGCTTTTCCAAGGATGAAAAACTTCTTAGAACTATTACTAGTACTAACGGTGAAATCAAGCTCACAAATGGGTTATGTTCCAAATATATTTGAATTCCTTGAATAACAGGAGTACCTAATCTTAAAATATTAGACAATTGGTTTTATGAATATTGGGATATGTGTATCTTTTAGAAATGTCTATATTGTTATTTAGGTCAGCAAATACATACATACGCATACCCATACAGCAAAACTAATAAAAGTACAATAAGAAAACCGGTGCAGTAAAACCTGCACTTGAAAAATGTTTCTATTGAAAAATACTTCAAAACTTCAAGCTGAAATACTGAGAACAAATCTCTCACATTTGTTTTATTAGTTAACTAATTAAAAATATTAATTACCCTCTACTGCATGCCAAATACTAATCTAGGAAATACAAAGGGGAAAGGCAAACACAAACATCTTTGCCTTCATTGAGTTGCTAGACTAGTGAGTGACAGACTAATCAAACATAAATTAACAAAAATACATGCAAAAGTACAATGTGCCCACAAATCTCCATAGAAGCATTACTTATAGCTGAAAACTGTGAACAACCCAACTGACTATCAATGGTAGAATGAATGAATAAATTATAGAACAACATACAGCGATGAAAATAAAAGAGCAACATAGCCTCCTGAAGCAACATAGTTGTCCAAGGAAAGGAGGAAAACATAAAAGAATATGTATTGGATGATTTCATGTGGATAAGTATCAAACACATGCAAAACCAAAAATACTGTTAAAAGTTAATATAGTGACTATGTTTTTAGGTGAATGATTGAGAAGGGTTCAAATGGTTTCTGAGGCACTCTCAATATTCTAATATTTGGTCTGGGGAAGGGTAATAAATCACCGTGCCATACGCTTATATTTTGCATGCTTTTTAAATGTTTTTTATACTGCTTAATTGAAATAATTTTTAAGTGCATGTAACAAGAGAACATGTTTAGGAAATCTGACAACATTGACATCTGAGTGACATCTCAGCTGAGATTTGATGGAATTATGATCATTGTTAGGTGACATTTATTTGAGCTGCCCCCATTATCTTCTATTATTATTTTCATTAGTCTCCCCTACCTGGGCTAGCCACACCTGTTCCCCTGCCATTCCTTAACACACCAAGCACAATTCTGCCTTAGGTTTTTTTTTTTTTTTTTTTGCGGTACGCGGGCCTCTCACTGCTGTGGCCTCTGCCGTTGCGGAGCACAGGCTCCGGACGCGCAGGCTCAGCGGCCAATGGCTCATGGGCCCAGCCGCTCCGCGGCATGTGGGATCTTCCTGGACCGGGGCAGGAACCCGTGTCCCCTGCATCGGCAGGCGGACTCTCAACCACTGCCCCACCAGGGAAGCCCCTGCCTTAGGCTTTGTATGATTATTTCTTCTGTCTGGAGTGCTCCTTCCCCAGATACTGGTATGGATAAATCTTTCACCTCTTCAACTTTTGCTCCTGAAAGAGATCTAACTTGATCACCCTATTTAGAACTGTACTGCAGCCACCCAACTCTGCAATTTCTGCCCCATAGCATTACCATCTTCTACATTATAATATAGTTATTCCTTATATTTATATTTAATGTCCAATAATTAATGTCCAATGTCTGCATTAGGTTTGAGGCTCTAGAAAAACAAATTTTGGGAATTCCCTGGCAGTCGAGAGGTTAGGACTCCATGCTTTCACTGCCGAAGGTCCAGGTTCAATCCCTGGTCAAGGAACTAAGATCTGGCAAGCAGCCCAGTGTGGCCAAAAGATAAAAAGAAAAAGAAAAATTTTGTCTTTTTTTGTTCAGTGATGTATCACACACCTGAAATAATGCCTGGTACACAGTGATTATTATATGTGTATATACATAAAATATGTATTATAAATATTTAAATATTTCAATTCTTTCTATGTTCTAGGTTTTATGCTATGTATTTTTCATGTATTCACTCTCTTATTCATTACAAACTTGAGGTTTCGAGGTTCACATGTCCAATATCACAGACCAAATAAATGGCAAAAACAGTATTTGAATCCTGATCTAGGAGATTAACAACTCACTACATTATATCAAATAATTGCTGAAAAGGAAACGGAGAAAAGGGTAAAGTATTGCAGGCAGAAGAAAAGTATACAATATGTGGCACAGAGCCAACACTTAAATGTTCATGGAATGAAGCAGGACAAGCCTTAGAATATGGCAGTGAATAAAGCAAGTCGCAGAAGACTACATACAATAAGGGACCATTTTAAAGAAAGATTTTAAAAAGGTGAAGTAAACAACATCTTTTCTGGAGGTGAAGAAATTATTAGAAAAGTCAAGGAAATGAAGAACAGAAGTTAGTAGTAGCTGTCTCTGGTAGGGAGGCATAGGGATTGGTTAGGGAGAGGTTTCAACAAGGGAAAAACATATGGAAAATATTGTTTCCTAAGTTGGTTGGTGAGTTCACGGGTACTGATTTTATTATACTATGCTTCACAATTTAATATATGCCACATATATTTTTATGTTTCAAATATTACATAACAAAAGTAAATACATTTACAAAGTCAGTAAAACAAATGAAAGATAAATGACAGAACAATTAATGGAAGGTCAAAGTGGAAAGGACAATACTTCAGCTCATAGTTTTTAAAAATACACACACATACCAATCTTATACACATCTCTGTGAATATATATTTATGTGTGATTATGGATATTACCAACTTTTTATAAGTGATTAGCACCAGGGGATCAACAGGTAGAGAGGATTTTTAATTTTTAGTCTTGCCAATCACTCTCTTTCATTACCTACATAGTAGCCACATGATCTTTATTACATGTGAATGATTTCCTGTCACTGCCTTTTCTAAATGATCCCATTACCTTTCTAAAGTAATCAAAATAAAATGTGAACTCCCATACTCTTAAAATATCTAAGGATCCATCTCCAGCCTTCTTTGACTTAGTCTCCTACTCACTCTCTCACCACTTTAGCCAATGACATTCTTCTTATTCCCAAAGTTGCAAGGTCTCACCCACCTAAAGGGCCTTGTAT
>NW_006770402.1:1864836-1990952 GCF_000442215.2 Lipotes vexillifer | reverse complement strand
TCTTTCCCTGAACTCCCTTCCTGTCATTTCCCCAAATAGTCTTTGCCTAGCACTTAATCTAAGTAACTACCTGGACTTTCTGTATCACATAACCATATTTGGTTATCCACCAGCTCTCATAATCTGATATTCCCTGTTGGTGTATTTGTTTGTTAACAAATTTTCTGCCTTTTACAATTAGAATGAAAGCTCCAGATCATGGGGAAAGTTATTTGTCTTTCAACCATTTTATCACCAGAGCTTACAAGACTGCTTGGCATTTAAAGAGAAACAATGTTTCTCAACAAAAAATATAACAATTGTGATTTTAGAAGTTCTCTGATGTGGAAAAAGGCATCTATACTCCCAAAAGTTTACCTTAATATCAGTGAGTGTTTTAGACTTTGCTCATGGAAGTTCACAGTTAATATGAAATATTTATTATTTTTACCTAAACAGACTAGATTTAAGTGACTATCATTTTATGTAGGGTTGGATTATTGTAGTTAATCAGAATTAGTATTATATTAAGCATAATAAAAAACCTAATATTGGGTTTTTGTTCCCACTATTAGAATTGTGATGTTATAACTGTAAAAGTGAAAAAAATGACACAGCTTTAAAATATATACCTGAAAATATAGTCTGCAATAATGACACTAGTAAGTGGTACCTGCTCCAGTTTATTGAGCACGTACAGTATGTTGTGTCTGGTATACATTAGCTTGATCTTCCTAACAACATAAGAAATCAGAAACCACTTTAATTATGAAAAAACTGAGGGTCAGTGAGATTTAATAACTTGTTTTGTGTCACAGCTGGTAGGTACATGGCAAGGCTAGAATTCAAACCAAGGTCTCCCCACCCACCAAGTTTATGGTTATTCTATTAAGCTGCACTGCCCTATCATGTAGCTTAGAAGTAATGCTAAACACTGCACAACTCTGTTCTAACATAATAAATGAAGCTCCAAAGTATTGTTACATTAAGGGCATATGTCAATAAAATGACTACGGGATAATGGTTGATGCGTTCGGTTTTATGAGAAGTATGCACAAACAAATCAAGTTAAATGACATATAGAATCTCAGCAATTTAAAAGCTGTGGAAAAGATTGTTACAAAAAAGAGAGTTAAGCATTATCAGGTTGAAAATAAAGGAATGGATTACAAGGAGGTCACGCTGGAAGCATCATCCAGGTATGCTCCAACTCTTACGTGAAACTTCAGATTTCTAACTGACAAATTTAGTAGCCCTAGACTAAGAAATCTCAGTCCACCTAACTTGGGACATTTGCTTCCCCTAATTTACAACTTTGCAACCTCAGTAAGGCATAGAAATAATAAAATAAATTCAAATTATTAATAGCTGTATATTATATGTAGGAATAAGTTTCATGATCATTATGATAATTAGTGCTTGTTAAGTGTTGAGATAGTCTGATAGGTTTGACAGTTATAGGTTAGTTTTAAAATTTTTAGTTGGAAATATTAGATGGATATTAGATATGTAGTTTTATTTGTAAGATAAAAGAGAACTCCTTTAGTGTGAGGAAAGTGTTTATTTCCGACAATATTGTTCATTATCTTTGGTTTATAGAGTTTTTCAAGTGCTAGTTAGGTGTGTACGACAGTCCGGTCTGACAGTGAATGTGTTTGAGAGAATCAGATATATTAGATTTGTAAATGCTATTTAAAGGTTACGAGGATATTTAATTTTCTAAGCATATGAATGGAATTGTTTAGGTGAATTTAATGGATTAAATTTACAAGCTGATTGGAAATTAGTCAAAGAACAAATGAAGTGTTCTTTTTTATATTATATATAAAATTACCAAGTTAAAAAAATAGATTTATAGGTTGAGCTGAGTTAAAAAAATGTCATTGATTTACAACTTTATTTAGGAAATAAAATTCAAGTCTTCTTCAGAAAATTGCTATTAACAACACTGAAAAAAATGATTGTTTTTCCCACTGAACCATACAATCTTAAAAATAATAGTATGCTAGTTGGAACCCAAACTCATTCATGCATGACCCACATATGTCTTTTATTTGACTGGCTCATTTTAGTCATCCTAGAGTTGCTGAACTTTCTATGTAATAATCTTTGGACTGACATTGTGGCCTAGGAAAAATGGCAGACAGGTTACCTAAAAGTTTAAAATTTCCTTGATGAGGGATAATGCAGCTACTATATTTAATGCTGGACTGATGAGAGTAGCACTTAGATCAGCTAAGTCAATGATGCTATTATGGTATTCTTCATTTCCTGAATTGCCCTTCGATTTTCCAGCATACCATCTAATAAGTAAATACAGTATATGATAAAGAATTATTACACTAGTTAAGTGAAGTAATTAACTCAAGAATCATATATCTATGTAAAATATTATTTTCTTAGAATTTTGAGTGAAATGCAAAATTCCTTTCCTTACCTTCTATATTCATTCAACTGGGAATAATCTGAAATCATGAATTATTATGCAAACTTAGACCCTAAACTTCACTTTTTTTGCAATTTGGTTTCTTAAATTTCTGTCATAACCATTTTCATTTGAGACACACTAAAACAAAACAACAAATTTGATATGTTAAATACTTGGGATAGAAAATAGATCTCATCAAGAAAGGATAGCAACCCATAACAGAAGATAGGTAAGAGATATTTCATTTTAGTTAACAAATATTGTTTACCTGTGAGCCTGTGGAGTACCGCCCAGGAGTTCGAGAACCAGATGTTTTCCCTGAGCCAATGGAGCTCTCTGTACTTTTGCCACTACAACAATGTGTTCGCAGACATTTCCCATACTCTTTTCGTACCTAGCCAAAAATGTTAACTTCTGTTAGCAAGTAATTCATTTCAGCTAGGAAATGTAAAATGCATGTGTTTTATTTTAGATAATTAATATAAAATTTTTTTGCCCTACAGATATAAAAAGTCTGTTCATCATATATTTTATACATTTTTCACAATATAAAATAATATTCATACTGTCAAGATTGAAATTTTGCATAATTGGAGCCTTTTAAAACACACAAACACACATATATCCAATCACACTATAATGATACAGTCTCAGTTGGAAAAACAAAAACTTAAGACTCTTCAAGACACTATTTTTAGCTTCATAGATTTGATATGAAGTAGCCTATCTAACTCTTTCTCCATTCCCTCTTCTCTCTAACTTCCTCACTAGAACAGTTGTACTTTTTTTTTTTTTTTTTTTTTTGCGGTACGTGGGTCTCTGACTGTTGTGGCCTCTCCCGTTGCGGAGCACAGGCTCCGGACATGCAGGCTCAGCGGCCATGGCTCACGGGCCCAGCCGCTCCGCAGCATGTGGAATCTTCCCGGACCGGGGCACGAACCCCTGTCCCCTGCATCGGCAGGTGGACTCTCACCCACTGCGCCACCAGGGAAGCCCAGTAGAACTGTTCTTTAGGCAGAAGTGTAGTGAGGAAGTTAGAGAGAAGAGGGAATGGAGAAAGTAGGAGAGGGAGAAAGAGAGGAGAGAGAATATTTAAAGACAGAACAGAAAAAAAAAGGAATGTGTTGGGCTAAGCATTTTTTAAAATTTTATATTTCTCTGAAGTTTATTTCTCTTAAAAGAGGTCAAATCTGCAACTTGAGACTATAAAATATTCTCAAAATATTTTAAATTCATTCCTTCAAAATAGTTCTATTCAATAATTACAGAGAAATATGATTGCTTTTCTATATAGCATCGTGACTACATTATTAATCCTTGCTGTTGTATAAAAATCACAGGATAAAAGGAGATAATCATTTCTTAGCTGATGTTTTCAAACAGGAAAATATATCAACAATTTTGGGGAAAACTTTGATCATGTTTATTTAAACATTTTTATTACTGCCTATTTAATCAAACAAGACATACAAAAATAAACAGTAACTGTTCTAAATCTCACCTCCACTAGCAACATCAAGAAAAATAATTACCAACTACTTGTCCATCAATTAAAAACACATTCTAGGATAACTTATTGGTTTTATAGTCACATATTTTACATTCATTATGAAATAACACTGTATATATGTTATTCTTAGCACTTTATTGATTTCACATGAGTTCATAGTTTCCAGAGATTGTGACAATGTAATATTATTTAAAACCAAGTTATAAAAACATGCTTTTTGGAGAAGTGTTATTTAGAATCAGAAACAAACAAAAAAAGTAGTGTGAATGACACATTAAAATTAGTATTTGAAAAAAAATTATATCTTAATATATTAATATTCATTCTATCAAAGATATAGCAAAATCAGAGACTGACTATATTCAGATTTGTTTGAAGAACTCACATTCATTAAATCCTTATTATGTGATAGGAACAATGATACAGAGTGAGGTGAATCAAAGCATGGAGGAGGAGAGCCTGATAGGAAGTGGGTAGGCAGACCAAGGAAGGCTTCTCAGAGAAGAGGACTTCTTCAAGCTATCTTTAAAAGATAGGTTGGAATGTGTTGGTTTAGAAGATCAAGTTGAAAGAATGGACAGTTAAGAGAAAAAAGGCATTCAGTGAGAACAAAACAGAGAGGCATGATGTGCTAAGCTTTGAAGCCTTTCTCTGATTTGTAATGTCAGAATTACATATTATTTAATATATTTAAGTTACATTAATGTATTCCAACCAACCTCTTCTATGCTATATTTCTCAATAATTAGAAATAATTATTTTTATTCACTATTTACAAGCCAATTCATATTTTGTTTATTTTTTAGAAGAAGTAAGTTTGTGCCCACCTGTGTGTGTCCAAGACATGTGTAAGTTTTGGGGGGATGAGATGAAGAAGCTTCTACTTTTTAATCACTATTTGCTAGGAACTATGCTAGGCTCCTCCCTCAAAATGATTCTGGGAAGGGTTTCCCTGGTGGCGCAGTGGTTGAGAGTCCGCCTGCCGATGCAGGGGACACGGGTTCCTGCCCCGGTCCAGGAAGATCCCACATGCCGCGGAGCGGCTGAGCCTGTGAGCCATGGCCGCTGAGCCTGCATGTCCGGAGCCTGTGCTCCACAACGGGAGAGGCCACAACAGTGAGAGGCCCGCGTAACACGAAAAAAAAAACCTCCTATAGGAAATATGATTGTTAAATGTCCATAAGAATCAATACTGTCTATAGATTCAATGCAATCTCTTGAAAAAATTTCAATGATATTCTTCACAGACACAGGGAAAACAACTCTAAAATTTGTACAGAACCACCAAAGACCTCAAAGAGCCAAAGCAATCCTGAGAAAGAACAAAGATGGAGGTTTCGTGTTTCCTGATTTCACACTATACTACAAAGCTAGAGTAATCAAAGCAGTATGGTATTGACATAATAGACACATAGACAATGGAACAGATGGAGAGCCCAGAAATAAACCCTTGCATATATGGTCAACTAATATCTGACGAGGGAGCCATGAATAATTAATGGGGAAAAGACAATCTCTTTTATAAATGGTATTAGGAAAACTGGCTAACCGCACGCAGAAGAATGAAATTGAACCCCTATCTTATACCACCCACAACATTTAACTCAAAATGGATTAAAGAATTAAACATAAGACCTGAAACCACAAAACTCCTAGAAGAAAACAGGGGAAAACTGGACATTGGTTTTGACAATAATTTTTTGGATACGACATCGAAAGCACAAGCAACAAGAGCAAAAGTAGTAAGTTGTACTACATTAAACTAAAAAGCTTCTACACAGCAAAAGAAACAACAGAATTTATTGGCAATCTACAGGATGGAATAAAATATTTGCAAATCATATATCTGAAAAGGGGTTAATACCAAAAATATATAAAGAACTCATACAACTCAGAAGCAAAAAAACCAAACAATCCAATTTAAAAGTGGACAAAAGAAATGAATAGAAGTTTTTTACCTAAGAAGACATACAAATGGCTAACATGAAAAGATACTCAACATAACTAAGTAGAAAAATGCAAATAAAATCACAATGAGATATCACTTCACATATGTTAGAATGGGTAGCATCAAGAAGACAAGAGATAAGTATTGGTGAGGATATGGAGAAAAGAGAGCCCTTGTGCACTGTTGGTGGGAATGTAAATAAGTACAGCCATTATGGAGAACAGTATGGAGGTTCCTCATAAAATTGAACATAGAACTACCATATGATTCAGCAATCCCAATTCTGGGTATATATCCAAAGGAAATGAAATCAGGATCTTGAAGAGATGTCTACACTCCCATATTCATTGCAGCGCTATTCACAACAGCCAAGATATGAAAGCAACCTAAGTGTCCATCAGTGAATGAATGGATAAAGAAGATGTGTTACATGTATCTAGGAATATTATTCAGCCACAAGAAAGAAGGAAATCATGCCATTTGCAACAATGTTTGATGGACCTTGAAGGCATTATGCCAAGTGAAGTAAGTCAGACAGAGAAAGATGAATCCTGTATGGTATCACTTATATGTGGAATCTGAAAAAGCCAAACTCATAGAAACAGAATAGATTGGTTGTTACCAGAGGTTGGCTGTGTGGAAATGGGGAAATGTTGGTCAAAGGGTACAAACTTCTAGCCATAAGATGAATAAGTTCTAGAAATCTAAGGTACATGATGATGATTCTAGTTAACAGTACTGTATTATACAGTTGAAAGTTGCTAAGAGAGGAGATCTTAAGTGTTCTCACCACAGAAAAGAAAAGATGTTAGATGATAGAGGTATTAGCTATTCACTCTATGGTGGTAATTATTTCACAGTACATAAGTGTATCAAATCAATACATTGTATACTTTAAACTTACACAATGTTATATCTCAATTATACCTCAATTTTTAAAAAAGGAATAAAAGAAAAATCTCCTAAGACTGTTTCTGCAATTTCAAAGAGAAGTATCTGGATTTTTTGTAGGCAAAAAAACGGTGAATAATAATTCGATGTCCATATTCTCTGATGTTGGGCCATGTTCTTGACACCCAATAAAAATGCCACCAAAATCGAAAAATTCAAAACAAAGAATGCATCAAAGAAAATATGCTTATTACTAGTTATTATAAATCATAAAAATAAGCTTCTGAATCAGGACCTCGCACTTTTTTCATGAAGGGCCAGACAGTCAATATTTCAGGCTTTGTGAACCAAGAGGCAAAACCAACAATGCTGTGTGTGTACTTATTTTAAATTTTAAATGCATCCATTTAAAAATGCAAAAACAATTCTTGGCTGACTGCAAAAATTAAAAGCAGCTGGACAAATCTGGCCCACAAACTGTGGTTTGCTGAACTCTGTTCTAATGAACCACAAAATTGAGCTTGATGACATATATTTTTAAAAATTTCACTTCTGTTAAATATGTTCAATATACTAAAAATTCTAGACATGTTTTTGGATCCTGAGGTCTGGTATCTCTACATGGACATCAAAACATTGACATGTATTTGTAATACAATAAAAATAATAATTGGGAAAACTAATAGGTACTGGCTAATAAAAAATAATTACAATCAAAATCATTCATGCACAAAGCACAAAACTATTTTCTGTTCTGTAGAAAACTTCAATATAAACATTAAAATTTAAAAATGCGCTAGTCCAATTTCCAGCTAATACATATAATAATTGATAAAGCTGGTTCCCTACATTTGAAGATGTTAGTATGACTAAATATGATGGCCCAATATTTCCTTATTTATATGGACAAATGCTATCCTTTCCCTTAATCTCCTGATTTTGCACCCATCATTCTACATATTGCTCTTGACAATCAGTTATAGCTTTTTTTCTACCAAAATCTAGAAATCCTTCCAAGTGCTTAGTCTTTCTTACTTCTCTGAAGTGTTTTATAATACTGACCAGTGTCTACTTCTGGACATTTCCCCCTTATCTTTCAATTAGGTATTATCTTCTCATTCTTCTCCTCAAACACTTTCTTCCTTCCATTTCTATTCTTACTCATTACTCATGTCTCCTACTCTTCATAATCATCAAGTGTGGTAGACTGTTAGCTGTTTGTGATACCCAATTCCTCATCTTCCTGGGGTACAAAAAGTAGAGTATGTTTCCCAGTTTTCCTTGAAGTTTAGTTGGTACTATTTATAGTGTCCTATCTGATGGAAGGTGAGTAGAAGTGATGTGAACCACTTCCTTTTTATACAAGATCCTCTCTCTCTTTCTCAGACTATCTGCTAGGTGTCAACACCCAAGGTGGTTGTGGAAATCGAACAGTGAGGTTGGCTGAGCTTTCATTGGGCTGTGTCCCTCCATGAGGTACCCTCATCAATTGTGCAATGAGTAAAAAAAACCTTTATTAGGTTAAGTGATGGCAATTTGGGGTGTGTGTACACTAAGTATTTGGGAAGATTCATCCCTTCCAACACAACCTCTTTTCTAAGTTAATTCTAATCCATTAGATTAGAATCCATCCATTCTAACATCATAAACTCTTTTCTTTTCTGTAACTTACATTTACAGGTCTGAGTCATCAATACTATTCTAGCCTGTATTTAAGATCATGCCAACACATTTTTAATACCTACCACCATAAAAAACTCAAACAGGATAAAACTGGATGCATCTCGACAAGTGGACACCTTTCTCAACTTTTATTTGAGGTTCCCTTAGTCTCTCAAGACAAAAATCGTAGAAGTGGATATCTTTACTCTTTATCTTCCAAAAACAATTTTAGGTCTTATAGTTTCTTTCTTAGAAAAAAAATTTCACTTCTTGCCATTTCATTTTCAGAGCCACCTCTCAATATCTCATAATTATTTTTATTACCTCCATTTTACACATGAGGAAACTGGGGCATATAAAGGTTAATTAAGTGGCCCAAAGTCACATAAGCCTTTAAGTAGATGAGCTAGGATTCCGACCCAGTCTTGGCTCAGGGGTCTATATGGTCAAGAACTACAAAGACCACATTTATAATAGAGTTAAACAGTGTAAAATGAGAAAATTAATCTTGAGATTAAAAAAAAAAAAGCAATGTAAGTATTTAGTTGCTAAAATTAACTTTGAAAATAAATATTTTGGTCCTTATAGATGTGAAAAATCATAAAAATAGACCAATATAAAAATTAAATATTGCATTCTAATCATCAAAATCATAGATTTTATAAACGATGCTTTTAAAGAAATACAGAGATCTTTACTAAGTTTCCACCATTCATTTAAAAAATAAATGTTTTTATCATAAAATGTTTAGATAATTATATTTTCTAGAATATATCAATACAAATTAGTTTTAAAAAAAACAGAAAAATATGTATTTCCTATGCCATGCCATATATGTACATATATATACATATATCCCATGCCTCCATAACATCTTAGAAAATCTACTCCCTAATACACAAATCCCATGTGTCTGCCGATAAAAATATTAAAGACTATAAGGTCAAATCTATAAGAATAGAGTTTTTGTACATTGTCCAAATCAAAATATTTTGATTCTGTTTTTTGCTGTCAAGCACATTTGCCAACTTTTATGCTTTCATTTTATGTCTGTTTTGTCTTTACTATTATAAAAATGAAATCAATTAAGTAATTATTTATTTCTTAGAGACAAACACATCAAAAATGATTTATGTTATGGGTACTTTGCTGTCATAGAATGTATGCTATTTATTCTTGAACAGAGAATTCTAGCTTACCTTCTTTTGTAGGACACAATGGAAAATGAATATAAACATTCCCTGTAGAGAATTGAAAATGGTGAAGAGATACGCCATGATGACTGTGCTTTCATTAATATACATGAGTCCAAAGGCCCAGGTCAATCCTAACAGGCAGAGAAGAGCTATTGCACCTATAACCCATGACCTGCAGAGAGAAGAGAAAATTAAGGGTTATCAAATAATTTGTCTTTAATTAACACAGTCATATTGTATCAACAATACTGACACTGAAAAAAATGTTACAGTTTTATTGACAGAAAATGTAAGACAGGTGGTATAAGTACTTTAAGATTTTAATGAGAACTTACATGTTTTCAAGCTTGAGGAGATATACATGAATGAAAATGCTATAAACACAGAAATTCACTTATGCAAAAGCAGATTTGTACTATTAAATTATTCATGTATTTGCAGCACATACGCAAATGGTATGGAGATGTAATTATGGTGAATGGCAAGGGGGAAGAGTCTGTAAAGCTATGTTAGTCTCCACTCGTCTCATTGGTATGACAACATTTGTTTGATTGGACTCTTTCCATTAATCAAACACTTGTTTGATTGGACTCTTCATCTGATACACTTTTACCCCATTTTTCCAAATTTCCTCTTCTTCCATAAAAAATTTAGGGTTTACAGACAAGAACAGAGGAACCAGTATATGGAAGATTGTATAAAATTTTAAACCTCTATTTGTCTGATTCTATAGTTAAGTAGAACAAGTGTGAGATACAGTAAATGGGAAAAAATAGTTCCCCTCTAGATCACCATCTACTCTTTCAGCCTTTGGATTGCTGTGTCTTGGGTTATGTTGGACTAGACTTTGGATATCGGGCAATCGGCAGCTTTGTTGAAAAGAAGCGCAATTGGTCAGGACACCTTCATGTCTTTGAAGTGTCTGCAAACTCGCGGGAGAAAATGAAGCTGAGAATGGGATGGAGAGGGATGAACAAAGTAGTCCAGAATGGAAGACAAATTCTCACTCTCACTCCATTCCCTTAGTTTCCTCCAAGCTGCCATTCACAATAGTAATAAATGGGTGACAAAAGTCCATATATTTGTAGTTATGTATTATGTATTTACTATCAAAATAAAATGAATCTTTCCAATAGACGGGAATCCAGTAATTGAAAATGGAATCTTCTCAACTTCTCTCTAAGTATATAGAATAGGACCAAAACAGTCTAGATCTCTATACTCTTATGAGCCCACCTTTTCCTTTCCCAGTATACCTTCCTGAACATGGTAATCTAATATTTATTTTTAGCAGACTGCTATCTGCTACTTACATTGTCTAAGGAATAAATATGGGGATTGAAACTTTACAAAATGAAGGGGAAAAATCACATATGTTTACTATAATCCGAAGCTGGGTTTAATAAATTTTTCAGAGAGAACTACGTCTTAAGAAAGATATGTCCCAAAGTAGTCAAATATTATTAAAGTCTTATTAAAATTAATCTCAAATATTTACCATTTTCCTTCTACAACCATCAGCCACTATATTTCAGATGTAAACATCCACTAAATTTAATGTGCTTAATTTAAAACTTTAATACTCTTGAATAAAGAATCCCTAAAAGAAGCTTGCCATTGTATGTGGCATGTTTGCTTATACAAATTAGAAAACATCTTCGATATTAATATCTTATTTTACAAGCAGATTCAGAAGTATGGGAACTTTCAAAGTAAAGCTCTTATTTGTTTACAGGTATTGGAATAAGGAAAAATGGGAAGAGTCACCATTAAGTCAAAATTGCTATTCAGATTTAAAAATAAAATGATAGGATAAAATACTCAAGCCAGCTATTATTCACTAGAAAACACATGATGGGCCCAAGTGTTAATGATATAAAAGAGTGATGAGCCCAACTTCAAAAGAAAAAATTAAGCAAGAGCATGAAGAAGTAAGTGAAATGGTATTGGAGAAAATGAAAACAAAGGACTCTTCACCAGAAGAACAAACTGAAAGTCTGCAGCAAGGTCACCCAAAGGTTGCCAGTCTTAATTACAGGACATGTAATTTTAAAATGTACAAAGGAAAAAAAGCCCAAATATTAGCATTTGTGTTTATGCTTATAGATTAGTACAGACTTGTAGTTTTGTTTTAGAAATTTAAAAGATATGTTCATAAACAATTGGATCAACAATCAAGTGACGTATCGAATTTGAAAGAGACAATTTTGCATATGTAAAGTTTAATTTTTGAAGGAGGTATTTTCCCCTCTTTTGGATATTTAACCTAAAAATTCATTAGTTTCATTTGCAGTTGGGTAGTTTCATACCCCTGAGATCATTTGAAGATATAACACTAAATCACGAAATAATTTTAGATGAATGATGTCCAAACAAACAACAGAAATGAGGACATATGCAACACAGAGGAGCACACCAAAATGAAAAGAGAAATCTATTAAAAGCAAAACAAGTCTGTACCACATGAAATTGCTATTACTGTGGCACTAAATTCAGGTGATATCCAATTAAAAGAGGTGAAGCAGAATTTTTCTGGCAATACACCTGCAGCATATTTATTCTGCATAGAAGTTGTATGCCTGATTATTTTCCTGCACAGTTTGCTCTTCTGTCTCAATGTGAATGACAGAAGCTCTAATGATTTTTCAGTACTGATCTGACAGCTGGTTCATGGGACCACACTGATAAATGGAATTTATCAGCCATTCAGGTCATTCTTACTTGATGAAGGGTCTGTTATCCTCATAGCTAAAGAATGCATAGACATAAAGACAAGAACACCAACATTAGCATTTTATGACAAAGAATTTCATATGAAAAATATTCTCCTGGTCCCCAAAGGCCTCTGTCCCCCACCTCCCTAAAAGGCATCATAAACTTCCCTTTATATCTAAAAGGTAAATGCTAAAATGACCATGAGAACTTAAATAATGAGGAATAAAATCAATTTTACAATACTGCAATATCCCTTATGAGACTAAAATATTCCATTTTTTCATCATATGCTCATATTACTTGTGACTTGACAGAGACATTTATTTCTAAGAGATCACATTTCTCTAGAGAATGAGAAATCTTATGAGCAATCTGGAAAAGGCTTGGGGGCATACTTAAAATGACAGATTTCATGTCACCTAAAGGTCTTCTTATTGTATAATATTAGTAGGTAAGATTACTTAATTATGGACAGTACACTTCTGAGTAATTTTAACTTGCAGATGATTGACCTGAGTTAAATCTGAACATTATAGCTCTTTAAAAATAATCAACCCAACTACTTTAAAATTCTTTCTGATAGTGCACTGAGAAAAAATTTTGAATAATCTTTTGTAGTAATACGAGCAAACAGATGGCACCTGTTCATTATCACTTATATATACTAATCTATTTAGTATCATCCTGATAAAATGAGATCCAAGCACCAAATTAGTAAAGACTAGTTAGGGGATATTTTGGATATTTTTTTACAAACATAGTTGCTACTCAGTGAATTGTGATAGGACAGAAAAGAAACAGAAAACTGTGTCCTCTTTTCTCTTACCTCTTGCAAGAGGCAATAGTTTCTGATATTATGCATATACAAGTAAAGCTCTTAGAAAGGCTCCAACTGTGATGCATTTTGAACAAAGAGAACCACTGATAAAAAAATCCTTACTCTCCAGGGTGATGAAAGGGTAAAGAATAGAGTGAGAGCCTGGGCTTTGAAGCCAGTTTGCCTGAGGTTTACATCCTAACTTAATTCACTTACTAGCTATTTGATCGTAGGCAAAGATTAATTAGCCTGTGGTTGTGTCACTTTATACATATATAAAATGGTGGTAATTTTCTTGTAATAATGAAATGATATACTGTGTATTCAGTGCTCAGAAAAGTGTCTGAAATATTGTGTTTGATAAATATCACATAGTTATTATTAGAGTATTTTCACAATGAAAATACAGAATTTCTTATCCAAAGAATAAAACACCAAATAATAAGGGAGAGGACTGGCAGCATGAACACAGCCTGAAGGGGTTAGTGCACCACGGCTAGCCGGGAGGGAGTCCGGGAAAAAGTCTGGACCTGCCGAAGAGGCAAGAAACTTTTTCTTCCCTCTTTGTTTCCTGGTGCGCGAGGAGAGGGGATTAAGAGCGCTGTTTAAAGGAGCTCCGGAGACTGGCGCAAGCCGTGGCTAAAAGCACGGACCCCAGAGACAGGCATGAGACGCTAAGGCTGCTGCTGCCGCCACCAAGAAGCCTGTATGAGAGCACAGGTCACTATCCACACCTCCCTTCCGGGGAGACTGTGCAGCCCGCCAATGCCAGGGTCCCGGGATCCAGGGACAACTTCCCCGGGAGAACACACGGTGCGCCTCAGGTTGGTGCAACGTCACGCTGGCCTCTGCCGCCGCAGGCTCGCCCCACACTCCATACCCCTCCCTCCCCTCGGCCTGAGTGAGCCAGAGACCCTGAATCAGTGGCTCCGTTAACCCCGTCCTGTCTGAGCGAAGAAGAGACGCCCTCTGGCGACCTAGACGCAGAGGCGGGGCCAAATCCAAAGCTGAAACCTGGGAGCTGTGCGAACAAAGAAGAGAAAGGGATATCTCTCCCAGCAGCCACGGGAGCAGTGGATTAAATCTCCACAACCAACTTGATGTCCCCTACATCTGTGGAATACTAAATAGACAACGAAATATCTGAAATTCAGGATGTGGACTTTGAGAGCAAGATTTATTATTTTTTCCCCTTTTCCTCTTTTTGTGAGTGTGTATGTGTATGATTCTGTGTGAAATTTTGTCTGTATAGCTTTGCTTTCACCATTTGTCCTAGGGTACCATCCGTCCGTTTTTTTGTTGTTTTTTTTTTCACTTGTTAAAAATATTGTTTTCTTAATAATTATTTTTTATTTTAATTATTTTGTTTTACCTTACTTTATTTTATTTTCTTTCATCCTTTTTCTTTCTTTCTTTCTTTCTTTCTTTCTACTTTTTCTCCCTTTTATTCTGAGCCGTGTGGATGAAAGGCTCTTGGTGCTGCAGCCAGGAGTCAGTGCTGTGCCTCTGAGGTGGGAGAGCCAACTTCAGGACACTGGTGCACAAGAGACCTCCCAGCTCCACGAAATATAAAACGGTGAAAATCTCCCAGAGATCTCCATCTCAACACCAACACCCAGCTTCATTCAACGACCAGCAAGCTACAGTACTGGACACCCGATGCCAAACAACTAGCAAGACAGGAACACAGCGCCATCCATTAGCACAGAGCCTGCCTAAAATCATAATAAGTCCACAGACACTCCAAAACACACCACAAGATGTGGACATGCCCACCAGAAAGACAAGATCCAGCCTCATCCACCAGAACACAGGCACTAGTCCCCTCCATGAGGAAGCCTGAACAACCCACTGAACCAACTTTAGCCACTGGGAACAGACACAAAAAACAATGGGAACTACAAACCTGCAGCCTGCAAAAAGGAGACCCCAAACACAGTAAGATAAGCAAAATGAGAAGACAGAAAAACAGCAGATGAAGGAGCAAGATAAAAACCCACCAGACCTAACAAATGAAGAGGAAATAGGCAGTCTACCTGGAAAAGAATTCAGAATAATGATAGTAAAGATGATCCAAAATCTTGGAAATAGAATAGATAAAATGCAAGAAACATTTAACAAGGACCTAGAAGAACTAAAGATAAAACAAGCAATGATGAACAACACAATAAATGAAATTAAAAATACTCTAGATGGGATCAATAGCAGAATAACTGAGGCAGAAGAACGGATAAGTGACCTGGAAGATAAAATAGTGGAAATAACTACTGCAGAGCAGAATAAAGAAAAAAGAATGAAAAGAACTGAGGACAGTCTCAGAGACCTCTGGGACAACATTAAACGCACCAACATTCGAATTATAGGGGTTCCAGAAGAAGAAGAGAAAAAGAAAGGGACTGAGAAAATATTTGAAGAGATTATAGTTGAAAACTTCCCTAATATGGGAAAGGAAATAGTTAATCAAGTCCAGGAAGCACAGAGAGTCCCATACAGGATAAATTCAAGGAGAAATACGCCAAGACACATATTAATCAAACTGTCAAAAACTAAATACAAAGAAAGCATATTAAAAGCAGCAAGGGAAAAACAACAAATAACACACAAGGGAATCCCCATAAGGTTAACAGCTGATCTTTCAGCAGAAACTCTGCAAGCCAGAAGGGACTGGCAGGACATACTGAAAGTGATGAAGGAGAAAAACCTGCAACCAAGATTACTCTACCCAGCAAGGATCTCATTCAGATTTGATGGAGAAATTAAAACCTTTACAGACAAGCAAAAGCTGAGAGAGTTCAGCACCACCAAACCAGCTTTACAACAAATGCTAAAGGATCTTCTCTAGGCAAGAAACACAAGAGAAGGAAAAGACCTATAATAAAAACTCAAAACAATTAAGAAAATGGGAATAGGAATATACATATCGATAATTACCTTAAATGTAAATGGATTAAATGCTCCCACCAAAAGACACAGACTGGCTGAATGGATACAAAAATAAGACCCATATATATGCTGTCTACAAGAGACCCACTTCAGACCTAGGGACACATACAAACTGAAAGTGAGGGGATGGAAAAAGATATTCCATGCAAATGGAAACCAAGAGAAAGCTGGAGTAGCAATTCTCATATCAGACAAAATAGACTTTAAAATAATGACTATTAGAAGAGACAAAGAAAGACACTACATAATGATCAAAGGATCAATCCAAGAAGAAGATATAACAATTGTAAATATTAATGCACCCAACATAGGAGCACCTCAATACATAAGGCAAATACTAACAGCCATAAAAGGGGGAATCGACAGTAACATATTCATAGTAGGGGACTTTAACACCCCACTTTCACCAATGCAGAGATCATCCAAAATGAAAATAAATAAGGAAACACAAGCTTTAAATTAAACATTAAACAAGATGGACTTAATTTATATTTATGGGACATTCCATCCAAAAACAACAGAATACATATTTTTCTCAAGTGCTCATGGAACATTCTCCAGGATAGATCATATCTTGGGTCACAAATCAAGCCTTGGTAAATTTGAGAAAATTGAAATTGTATCAAGTATCTTTTCTGACCACAACACTATGAGACTAGATATCAATTACAGGAAAAGATCCGTAAAAAATACAAACACATGGAGGCTAAACAATTCACTACTTAATAACAAAGTGATCACTGAAGAAATCAAAGAGGGAATAAAAAAAAACCTAGAAACAAATGACAATGGAGACTGTATAGCTTTCTCTGTATACAGCAAAAGCAGTTCTAAGAGGGAAGTTTATAGCCATACAATCCTACCTTAAGAAACAGGAAACATCTCGAATAAACAACCCAACTTTGCACCTAAATCAAATAGAGAAAGAAGAACAAAAAAACGCCAAAGTTAGCAGAAGAAAAAAAATCATAAAGATCAGATCAGAAATAAATGAAAAAGAAATGAAGGAAACGATAGCAAAGATCAATAAAACTAAAAGCTGGTTCTTTGAGAAGATAAACAAAACTGATAAACCATTAGCCAGACTCATCAACAAAAAAAGGGAGAAGACTCAAACCAATAGAATTAGAAATGAAAAAGGAGAAGTAACAACTGACACTGCAGAAATAAAAAAGATCATGAGAGATTACTACAAGCAACTCTATGCCAATAAAATGGACAACCTGGAAGAAATGGACAAATTCTTAGAAATGCACAACGTGCCAACACTGAATCAGGAAGAAACAGAAAATATGAACAGACCAATCACAAACACTGAAATTGAAACTGTGATTAAAATTCTTCCAACAAACCAAAGCTGAGACCCAGATGGCTTCACAGGCAAATTCTATCAAACATTTAGAGAAGAGCTAACATCTGTCCTTCTCAAACTCCTCCAAAATATAGCAGAGGGAGGAACACTCCCAAACTCATTCTACAAGGCCAGCATCACCCTGATACCAAAACCAGACAAGGATGTCACAAAGAAAGAAAACTACAGGCCAATATCACTGATGAACATAGATGCAAAAATTCCTCAACAAAATACTAGCAAACAGAATCCACACACCGTGATCAAGTGGGTTTTATTCCAGGAATGCAAGGATTCTTCAGTATATGCAAATCAATCAATGTGAAAGACCATATTAACAAATTGAAGGAGAAAAACCATATGATCATCTCAATAGACGCAGAGAAAGCTTTAGACAAAATTCAACACCAATTTATGATAAAAACCCTGCAGAAAGTAGGCATACAGGGAACTTTCCTCAACATAATAAAGGCCATATATGACAAACCCACAGCCAACATCGTCCTCAATGGTGAAAAATTGAAAGCATTTCCACTAAGATCAGGAACAAGACAAGGTTTCCCACCCTCACCACTCTTATTCAACATAGTTTTGGAAGTTTTAGCCACAACAATCAGAGAACAAAAGGAAATAAAAGGAATCCAAATTGGAAAACAAGAAGTAAAGCTGTCACTGTTTGCAGATGACATGATACTATATATACAGAATCCTAAAGATGTTACCAGAAAACTACTAGAGCTAATCAATGAATTTGGTAAAGTAGCAGGATACAAAATTAATGCACAGAAATCTCTGGCATTCCTATACACTAATGATGAAAAATCTGAAAGTGAAATAAAGAAAATACTCCCGTTTACCACTGCAACAAAAAGAATAAAATATCAAGGAATAAACCTACCTAAGGAGACAAAAGACATGTATGCAGAAAATTATAAGACCCTGATGAAAGAAATTAAAGATGATACAAATAGATGGAGAGATGTACCATGTTCTTGGATTGGAAGAATCAACATTGTGAAAATGACTCTACTACCCAAAGCAATCTACAGATTCAATGCAATCCCTATCAAAATACCACTGGCATTTTTCACAGAACTAGAACAAAAAATTTCACAATGTGTATGTGTATGGAAACACAAAAGAGCCCGAATAGCCAAAGCAATCTTGAGAAAGAAAAACAGAGCTGGAGGAATCAGGCTTCCTGACTTCAGACTATACTATAAAGCTACAGTAATCAAGACAGTATGGTACTGGCACAGAAACAGAAATATAGATCAATGGAACAGGATAGAAATCCCAGAGATAAACCCACACACATATGTTCACCTTATCTTTGACAAAGGAGGCAGGAATGTACAGTGGAGCAAAGACAGTCTCTTCAATAAGTGGTGCTGGGAAAACTGGACAGGTACATGTAAAATATGAGATTAGAACACTCCCTAACACCATACACAAAAGTAAGCTCAAAATGGATTAAAGACCTAAATGTAAGGCCAGAAACTATCAAATTCTTAGAGGAAAACATAGGCAGGACACTCTATGATATAAATCACAGAAAGATCCTTTTCGACCCATCTCCTAGAGAAATGGAAATAAAAACAAAAATAAACAAATGGGACCTAATGAAATTTCAAAGCTTTTTCACAGCAAAGGAAACCATAAACAAGACCAAAAGACAACCCTCACAATGGGAGAAAATATTTGCAAATGAAGCAACTGACAAAGGATTAATTTCCAAAATTTACAAGCAGCTCATGCAGCTCAATAACAAAAAAACAAACAACCCAATCCAAAAATAGGCAGAAGACCTAAATAGACATTTCTCCAAAGAAGATATACAGACTGCCAACAAACACATGAAAGAATGCTCAACATCATTAATCATTAGAGAAATGCAAATCAAAACTACAATGAGATATCATCTCACACCGGTCAGAATGGCCATCATCAAAAAATCTAGAAACAATAAATGCTGGAGAGGGTGTGGAGAAAAGGGAACACTCTTGCACTGCTTGTGAGAATGTGAATTGGTACAGCCACTATGGAGAACATTATGGAGGTTCCTTAAAAAACTACAAATAGAACTACCATATGACCCAGCAATCCCACTACTAGGCATATACCCTGAGAAAACCATAATTCAAAAAGAGTCATGTACCAAAATGTTCATTGCAGCTCTATTTACAATAGCCAGGAGATGGAAACAACCTAAGTGTCCATCATCGGATGAATGGATGAAGAATATGTGTCACATATATACAATGGAATATTGCTCAGCCATAAAAAGAAAAGAAATTATTTGTAGTGAGGTGGGTGGACCTAGAGTTTGTCATATGGAGTGAAGTAAGTCAGAAAGAGAAAGCCAAATACCATATGCTATCACATATATATGGAATTAAAAAATAATAATAATGTCATGAAGAACCTAGGGGTAAGACAGGAATACAGACACAGACCTACTAGAGAATGGACTTGAGAATATGGGGAGGGGGAAGGGTAAGGTGTGACAAAGTGAGAGAGTGGCAAGCACATATATACACTACCAAATGTAAAGTAGATAGCTAGTGGGAAGCAGCCGCATTGCACAGGGAGATCAGCTCGGTGCTTTGTGACCACCTAGAGGGGTGGGATAGGGAGGGTGGGAGCAAGGGAGATGCAAGAGGGAAGAGATATGGGAACATAAGTATAACTGATTCACTTTGTTATAAAGCAGAAACTAACACACCATTGTAAAGCCATTATACTCCAATAAAGATGTAAAAAAAAAAAAAAACACCAAAAAATAAATGTTGAATAGTTAAATTCATTTGAGGAGGTTTCAGGAGTAACATTATGCTGTAAAATAGATGTGGCAGAAATAAGTTTGTAGATGGAGCAGGGAGTGACTAACCGTGCTATCTGATATGGAGTTACTGGCCACATGGGCTTGTTTCAATTTAAATTCATTAAAATGAGATAAAGTTTAAAATTCAGTTACTTAATCACACTAGTTACATTACAAGTACTTAAAAGCTTCAGTAGCTCCCATATTGGACAGTGTAGTTCTAGAACATTTCTGTCTTCACAGAAAGTTCAATTGGACAGTGCCAGACTAGAGAGAGTTTTAAGCCAGGAAAGGAAATTCCAAGAGAAATTTAAATAAAGCCATGGGTATGTGAAAAGATAAAGAGAGAAGAATTTCTAAGAATTGATTATATTTAACAGCTGTAAACTGTGCCAAAAAAGAAAATCCTGTACTTCTGCTAACATTGAAAAGTTACAGAACTTAATAACATGATATTTATTCCATTATATGCATTCCCATTGCATCAATATGTTCCATCTGTGATGCCAAGTTCATGATTGGAATGACTGTAACTTAATCTGTATAGTACAATGTTAAGTAAAGAAAGTTTCAGACATTAGCATGTAGGAAAACATGCAAAAATACTCTACAAAATTTTATTAAGCTATCCAAATGTTTCAAAAAATAAAATACAGAACTTGCACTGTAATTGCTGGAGTGAGATGTTTGCCTTTAATGAGAACCACTAAAGAGAGATATCAGGGTGCAATTCAGCAGTTTTTGTTGGTAATTGTGGGGATCAGCCGCTTGCTCTAGTCAATAATAAAGATAGCAATTCCAGCTTTACTTAGAGTTAGCTATAGCTATGTGTTTAAGTAGTGTCCACAGGAATGTGAACAGAAGTGAACTGTGACATTTCTGGGTCTTGCCAATTCAAGGATTGGAATTGGCCTTCCTTTGACCATTTTTTTTCCTTCTCTTTTGCTAGGAGAAAGTGACAGACCTAGAAAGAAAGCTGTTTATTGATGTGGAGCCACTGTATTAGATTTAGACCACTTATTCTAGACCCATATAAGTTTAAGCAACTATAATTTAGAGTAATTTTTATAGTGTCTTAGCCTATGCAATAATTGCTACAGCATTTAATTTGTATGTTTTAGCTATAAGGATCCCTAGTTCATATTCAGTATAGAAATTCATGCTAATGGCAAAGAACTATTCATTAATTTTACTTCCAGGATGACATGAATAATATACAATGGTTCAAAATCTAAAGATCACTAAAGATTATCTATAATATTTCAGTGCCTTCCATCATTTTGTCAGATATTCTATTGGCTTAGAGTATCTAGTTTTAGAATGTCTCTCCATCAAATCTAAATTAAATTGATGATAATGTTGCCACCAGTTATGGTGCTAAAAGTATATGCTATAGATTCATTTTTTTATTCTGAAAAACATATCTACGTAACTAGTTTCTAATGCTGAATAATTTTCATTTTGGTTTACCAATGAAAGTCCATTGAAACAAAACTTCATTCCAAGGTGTAGGACTGAAACAATTTTACTGCAATTATTTTAAGGTTTTATGAAAATATGGACACAAAGGCTTAAGATGCTCTTGGCAGACATTAATAGGAACTTACAGGGTTACCTTAGAATTTATAAATGGTGACACTGAAAATGAGATAAAACATATTGTACAAAAAATTTTCAAGGCACAGTAAGAAAAAAAGACCCTCCTTTCTTTAGCATATCCACTTTTCTTTTATCAGACATTTTATCATTTTATTCTTACATCTAAATTTGAAAGCTTTATTTAAACATTAATGTCATAAAATTATCTTTAAAAGTGATCATTAGAATCAAGATCAGAATTGTTAGGGGCCTCTGCATAGATTGATAACAATTATGCATATGCTTATATATTCTACAATTCCAAAGAACTTTAAAATCTAGCCCCATAGTAGCTTAGCAAAAAATATATCTTCAAGAGGACAGATTTCTTAACGAAAACATTAATTATAAATAAATTAATGCTATGATATAAAGACTCATAATATAGTATATCAGTATAGACAGATGATAAATGGACAGAAACAATATGAATGAATCACATTAGTTATAGGATATTCTTTCTCTGACCTTAACAGTTCAAAGTATAATGTTTTTTGACAAAATTTTTGAAGGAAACATTACATAAAATTCAAGATATAAAGAACATTAATTTAAAAAATAGTTTTAAACTTTCCCTTTTATTATATAAAATAGTACATAATTTTTAAAAATAGTGGCATGGGTAAGGTTTGGTGTGAAGAGAGATGGAGTCATGAGAGCCATATTTGAGAATTTAATCCCCAAGCCAAAAGATCTGGTCATTGATAAATCACAACAGGTAAAGGAAAATGAATGCCTTTAGGCAGAATTGTTGATCTCATCAACTTCAAGACTAGTACATTCTGGGATCCTCTGGAATTGTCGAATTAGCTAATTGCTGTTGGTGAGTGAACTGTGTATTTAACAGCGAGAAGGAGTGCAATCATTATATATATATATACATTCTGGTTAGTGCTCCAGTATTTCCAGGTTCAGTATGCAGCTGAATTTACTTTCCCTGATATAAAACTAATTATATCAAACGAATAAAGATTTTTTCCCTTGGATTTGGTTTGGGTTACTGTAGGAATGAAAAAGGTAATATGAGTAAGTTTCTCAAAATGAAAGTATTCTTCACTTTTCATTGAAGAAAAAAAATGTAATAAATACTTATGTATCTGTATGTTGAGTGGGCTTTCCCAGTTGCCTCTCATCGATAATGAGGCTCTCAAACTGAGGATAAAAAGGATTCAGTTACCCATATTCTAGCAACCCAAGCTAACAGATTTCATTTACAAGTGATCTATGAGACACTGCTTTGTCATACTACCAAATCCAGGGGTCCCCAGTCTTTATTTAGTTAGTTTTAATTAATTTTTATTGGAGTATAGTTGCTTTACAATGTTGTGTTAGTTTCTACTGTACAGCAAAATGAATCAGCTATACATGTACATAATCTCCTCTTTTTTGGATTTTCTTCCCATTTAGGTCACCACAGTGCATTAAGTAGAGATCCCTGTGCTATACAGTATGTTCTCATTAGTTATCTATTTGATACATAGTATCAATAGTGTATATGTGTCCCCAATCTTTAAAACTGGAAGAGTAAAGACATGGCCTTTAAGATTGTAATGTTCATAGAATACATAAAATAGTGCAAAGAGGAAGGAAGAAAACACCTTTACTTATACGAATCCCCCAGCCACAAATCTTAACAGGTAATGAAGGAAGTATGTTTTAAATGGGATGTGATTTAAGTATTAAATTGGTTTAAATTTAATAACCAGAATGGACTGGTAAAGCATCAAGATCTGTCTGAGGTGGCGTTAAGATATCTGTTACCAGGTTGGTTAAGGGATATTTGAGATAGTGTAGTTGGAAGAGTAGTGATCAGAGAAAAATCTAAACATATCAATGCTTATACCTCACTGTATTGAAAATGCTCAATCAGTTAGTAACTCTTATGATAGAAATCTTGACAGCTTTATATTTCTTTCAAATATACTTTATATTAGTGGGACTCTACCATCCTAGAATTACATTATTATTCAATTCTCTCTCTTTTTTTCAACCAGTATAGGAAGATTAAAAGGTAACATAATTTAGAATGTAATTCAACATTTTTGAGTAAAATATAAGCAATGTTTCCTCATGGTCTTATGTTTAAATCACTAACTATCAAAGATATTAAAAATCCTTTCAAAATATTTGTTATATAATATAAATATAAAAATTATAAACAGCGAAGATGATTTTATTTCAACTGTGGATTTTACTACTATTAAAGTAGTACTACTAAAAGCTATATTTCTACATTTTGTTCATATAAAAATATTGAGGAGAATGAAATGAACCAAATAACTAAAATAAATGGTTTTGAATATATCATAAACATTTTCATTCCCATGCCTCACTTTCCTTACAATAGTATTGGAGATTTGAGAGCATACAACAACATTAAATTTTTTTTTTTTTTTTTTTTTTTTTTCCCTTGCGTTATGCGGGCCTCTCACTGTTGTGGCCTCTCCCATTTGCAGAGCACAGGCTCCGGATGCGCAGGCTCAGCGGCCATGGCTCACGGGCCCAGCCGCTCCGCGGCATGTGGGATCTTCCCGAAACGGGGCACGACCCCGCGTCTCCTGCATCGGCAGGCGGACTCTCAAGCACTGCGCCACCAGGGAAGCCCAACAACATTAAATTTTTTTTTTTTTTTTTCCCTTGCGTTATGCGGGCCTCTCACTGTTGTGGCCTCTCCCATTTGCAGAGCACAGGCTCCGGATGCGCAGGCTCAGCGGCCATGGCTCACGGGCCCAGCCGCTCCGCGGCATGTGGGATCTTCCCGAAACGGGGCACGACCCCGCGTCTCCTGCATCGGCAGGCGGACTCTCAAGCACTGCGCCACCAGGGAAGCCCAACAACATTAAATTTTTAATCACAGATTTCACACTGCTAATGAATTGGGTAAGTCTGAAATTAGGCAGAATTGAGTATAATAAATCAGGATCAATAAATATTAAATCAATGACTAATAAAACTTTAATTATATTATCTCCACAACTCAATGTTATACAAATTTTTATAACTCAATATAATATGGTCAAAGAACTAAGATATATGAAAGAAATTAGGAGTATCAATTATGAGAATGAATAATGAAGTAGTATATTGTACACAGACAGCTACAAACTTATTACAGTTTAGTATCGCCATCTATCAGATTTATAAAAATGAATTGGAAGATTCCATGCAAATAAGATAAAATTCTGGAATCATGTTGGAAGCAAATAAGATCACTGTATGATTACTTATTACTATTAATATATGATAGATAGTATATCATAGTAACTGAAAGTGTGGATTTATGAATCAGCCTGCCTGCATTTGGATGCCAGCTGAGCATTCTACTAATGCTGCAACCTTGGGCTAATTATTCAACTTCTCTGAGCCTCACATTCTTCATCTGTGAAATGCGGATAACTACAGAACTCTGTTCATAGGGCTGTTGTGTGTATTAAATAAAAGGGCTTGGAACTTTTATCTAATATACAAAAATTATTCAAATACACAAAATTTTAACATGCAAAAGTACTATATACAGGGCTTCCCTGGTGGTGCAGTGGTTGAGAGTCCGCCTGCCGATGCAGAAGACACAGGTTCGTGCCCCGGTCCGGGAAGATCCCACATGCCACGGAGCGGCTGGGCCCGTGGGCCAGGGCCACTGAGCCTGCGCATCTGGAGCCTGTGCTCCACAATGGGAGAGGCCACGACAGTGAGAGGCCTGCATACCACAAAATAAACAAAACAAAAACAAAAACAAGAAAAACTATAAGCTCTATTATAAATTCTTCATGATCACATATATTCTCACATGCATAACAGGAAATATAATTTAGGTGGAACTATAAGAAATTGCCTTTTTGTATGTCAAAATCGTCTAATATTGGCAAATTCATATGGTTTCAATGAATATTTAATTTGTGAAATGCAGCAAAGTTACATCTTCCTAAAAAATTTGGTCATCTAAAACCCAAAAAAAAAAAAAAAAAAAAAAAAGTACTATATACATATGTGCTATTACATTTACTGTTGTGTATTGACCTTCTGACCTCAAAAAACAAGCTATAGGGAAAAAACACAGTTTTCCTTTTAAGTGTTTTGGAAATTCATATATTAAGTAGAAATCCAAAGAGGAAGAGGGAACCACTGTCTCTTTCTGAAATGATCTCTATTATTTACATTTAGAAAGCTTCAGTTTATCCAATATTTCATTCTAAGATTTCTTTAGGGTTAGTAAATGCTATGAATTTTTACATTCTCATTTGAAATGGGTTATATTCAGATACCTAATGAACATTAAAATAGAAACCCAGAGTCCTCTGGATTACATGAGAAATCCAAATTTATTTCATAAATATATTGTATCTTCAGTGTCAAAAAGTCCACTAAGTAACTGCAATGTTTCACTAAATGCAATCATTTGATCGTAAAGTAAGAAACAAAGGACGTAAAATTATGTGAAATGTTCATGAAAATTCATTGAGATATATGTTCTAAAATTGAACTTTATTAATATTTTCTTACCATTTTTTGAAAACTTGAAACTTTGAATAGGAAAGATAAAGTAAATGACAAAATATATAAAGAGAAATCTGTATTTCTAATTAGTAATTTTTATCTTGTAATCTATGAAAACTGGTTTTAGTAAGAAACATCTCAAGATCTATAAAATAATGGCAAGTTATGTTTTATTTATTAATACTTATAGTTAAAATCCTGTTTCCTGGTTCACTATTGAAGGGCCAGTGTTTTTCAGACTTACATGAGTCTTAGAATTCACTGACTCTTTAGAACAAGAGAGCTGATAAAATCTGGTCATTGGAATTCAAAGAGAGGAAGTACTTTAAAGAATATATTACTATCAGAGTTGTTTTTTTGCAACTTAGAAGATACACAAACTTTTAACTTAAGTAAAATAAGTCAGGAAATTCATAACTTTTTGATATTCTTGCCAAATGTGTTTTGACAGGTTGAATGGCTGTTATACTCTTTCTCATACCATATGGTATCATCACCTCTCATTTCAACTACTTGCAACAGAAACATTCATCATAACCCTTTTGTGAATAAACACCTTATTATAAACTGCTTGTAAGAACAACTAAAACATAAAAAAAGCACAACTGAGTATTTAAAACATGATTGTACTTACTAAAGATGCCAATAAATGGAACAAAGGGAGGCCTTGAAACACAGTAGGAAGCAGACAAGTTTTATTTAATTTTGGTCAAGTAATTTAACCTTCATTACTTAATTTACTCACCTTCACAATGAATAAAACAGTCTTACTAGGATCTTTTTAGAGTTTAATGGACCAAGAAAAGAATAGTCTATGCCCCAGCTAGTTACCTAGACAATGAGTAGACCTAGTTAATGACACAAGATCTCCACCACAATTCTGCTTCTAATACAGAAGCCCTGTAAGATGTTGTTGTTCCTAATTAAATTTATTACTAAAAATCTAAATATAATCTTAAATTTATGTCAGTGAGAAAAAATTTTAAAATGTTATAGAAAATTTAAGCAAATATAGTAAATAAATCCAATTTTATAGATATACAAACTCCAAATACCAAAATAACAATTCTTAAATCAATCACATTTTAGGCCAAAGGGCAGCCTCAATAAAGTACTAAGAATCAACATCAATCAGATTGTACTCTCTGATGATCGTGATGTTAAATTAGAAATCAATAACTAATAAAATAGGCATAGATGCACATGAACAATTATCCTGTTGCTACATCTCCAAAAAGCCTCTAGACCCCAAACATTTTACAAATAAGTTCTACCTAATATTAAAGTAACAAATAATCCTTTTGTCACATAGGACAGGCCTAAACAAAAAGGAAGAAAAACTTTATGAGACTACTATAACTTACTATGTAGGGACAGTTTAAGAGAATAAAAAATAAATAAGAACATTTTATTTAAAATCTTACATAAAAATCCTAAGTAAGCTATTAATTAGCAAAATCTAATGGTGCATAAATATCTTGATCAATTATTCCAGAATGGTAAGGAATATATCAGAAGAACTTTAGAAACTGATTCTGAAATTTATGTGAAAGAAAATGAAAGTCTATGAGTAGTTAAAGCAGTTTTGAAAGAAGATGATCAAAATGGGAGGACTCATTCTACCAGATACTAAGCAAGTTTTGGTAATAATGTGGTAATGGTAGAGGAACGAAGTGTATGTCCTCAGAATAGAAGAGAGCACAGAAACAGAGATTTGATATGGAATAGTGTAGCAGCACGAATCTGGAGGAAAAGGATGGATTATTTGGCAAATGATGTTGGAAATTTGGCTCTTTATATAAGGAACACAAAATGTCCTCCAAAGACCTCAAAAGCTATAGAGGGAAAAAGAAATATGATGATTTAAATATATATATTGCTCTCTGTAACAAAGGCAAAATCAACAGAGACATGACAGGCTGGGAGAAGATACATGCAATTAGCCAAAGCATTCAAGTTGTATGTTAGCAAGCAAAAGGGAAAGTTTACCGAAAAGCTAACAGAAAAAATTGGGAAAAAATTAAAACATTTTTTAAAACATTAAAAAATCTAATAGAAATAAATGAGCATAATCATTTTACCAATAGGGTTCCTGTGGGTATTAACTGAGATGCTACATTTTTATTGTTTTATTGAATGAATGAAAGTTACTGAGTGGGAGATCTGGCAATTTTAGAAATCTTTCTATACCTAACTGAGCAAGATGTGGTAAATTCAAAGAAGGCAGGTGGCACAGTGGTTGAGAGTCCACCTGCCGATGCGGGGGACACGGGTTTGTGCCCCGGTCTGGGAGGATCCCACATGCTGCGAGCGGCTGGGCCCGTAAGCCATGGCCGCTGGGCCTGCGCGTCTGGAGCCTGTGCTCCGCAATGGGAGAGGCCACAACAGTGAGAGGCCCGCGTACCGCAAAAAAAAAAAAAAAAAAAAAAGAAGGCAAAAAAATGAGAAAAGTGCAATGACAATGACTATTGTAAAGAATATGTGCCATTTTTTTAACTTACATCTTGGTATATGTAATATATTAATATTCAATCATGTCAATACTTTTGCTGATAAATTATTACTTTTCATACTGATTGCTTGTTTTCTTTATCTCATAATTAAACACTTTGAAATGATAACCTTACACTCACAATCTCAGTTCTGGAACTGAGAGAATTTTTGTATTAGCACGTTTCAATGTCTGATTGAAAATGTTAACTTCTACAGACGACATTCCGGAGTATTCTAGAATACATACTCAAATAGCACATTTATAAAAGTGCCAGGGACTTTGTTGACAGATCTTTTAAAAATACATAATTGTATGTAGTGGAAAAATCCAACAACAATTGGGATTCAGCCAAGAGAAAATCAGATTAGGAAATTTTCAAGTGTGGACTGAGTAGCTCAAGACACTTAACATTCCACTATACTGTCTACACGTTTTAATTACAAATCCAATGATTTACTGCACAGTCCTTTATTTAAAATAACTATGACTTACATGACTTTCACCACTTTTAATATGAGGTAAACTTTTCTAAAACAAAGTAATACTCCTGTTAAAAAGCACTCCTGGAGAGTAGGAGAATGAGAAAAGCTGAAGTCTGAAAGAGTGCTGTTTACCTTAATGTTGTTTTTATTTAAATAAGAGGTATTCCCTTGGAATTAGGGAAAACTGATATGCACCCAGAGTGTGTTGGTAAGTTTTTCAGTCCATTTATGTAGCACATAACTTTTGAGATGATTAATTTGCCAATCAGTGATCATCTATTTATTACCTTTAATCATAGAGCATTTTAGCCTTCTTTTATGAAATTGGAATACAGTTAAATAGCCTGAGATGTGATTCTTAAGATTATGCATCTTGGTATTTTCTAGAATTTAGGGAGAAAATGTATGTATGTATCTAAGGCAGAGTGTAAGTAGTGTTCTCATCCATCTAGGGGGATTTTCCATTGATACTGGGTAGGAACTCTATTGCCCAAGATTGTAAGTGACTGCAAGAAGATAGTAAGTAATGAATTTGGACAACAAAAATGGTTCCAAGCTTGTTCCATCCACTACTCTAAAATTTCTTTGTATATCCCTTAATCAAATCCAAATTTCCACATTTCTCTTCCCACCCCCAAATTCCATACTGTCCTTTGAAATTCAGGGTCCAATATCAACAAATTCCCCTACATTCTAATCTTCATCCCTGTGTGTTTTTTGTCACCTTAATGCTTTAAGTAAAATTGTTGCCTGCTAACAGTGCCTTCCCTGAAGACAACACAAACTCAAATATTGGTCCTCTTACAACTCAGGCAGTAGAAGTGGCACTGCCAAACTACTATTTCTCTTCTGTCCAAACCCCCAGCTCCTTTGAGGTTCTTGCCATCAAATATTTACTACCACCATTTATATTTCCTCTTGTTTTTATTATCCTAGTAGCATCTCCAGACCTCCCATTTTTCTGTCTCTCCACATTTTCACTATATATCACCCCTTTTGTGTCCATCCTTTCCTGCTTGGCCAGACTAGATTCTATGACCTTTACTTTCTTACTTCCCCTTTCATCCTTAATGATTTGAAAAAAATATGCAACCCTGGATAGGCGAGCATTGATGGAAAAAACACACAACCATGACTACTGAAGACACATTAAATTCATGACAACAAATGTCTAACAGCCAATATCCAAAAGCCAACTAAACTCCCCTAGCACATATGCTTTCCCCCTTCCCCATAAGGAATATTTCACATCTTCCTTCAACCTCAAACTTCCTTTTCATCCCAACCCCCTTAGCTGAATATTGCCTCCTATTTCCTTAAAAAAAAAAAAAAAAAAAGAAACAATCTAAAAGTTGCAAATGCACTGGTACACTGTCTAGACCTCACAATCGCTTGCACAGCTTCTGAATTTATCACTCATCTGCTGCATGTTTAGCTGCTAAACACTTGCCCCTATGACCCACAGATGACTGTTTTGGAGCACCAGAGCTGCTATGCCCATATAGCCAGTAGTGTCTGGGAGTTTACATTCCACTCTTACAACCACCCCCCACCCGCCTTTGGCCAGCCTGTAATCAATTATTAACAGGTGTGAAGTTACAGAATTCCAGCTCCTATGCCTTAAGGTTGGACAGTTCCAAAGTGTAATTTACACTCCAGAGCTCCCTTTAGGATCAGGGTCAGTCTGAGACTTCACCCAAAATGACAACCTTGCATAGCTTCTTCCTCTTATCTATCCCCTTGCTTCCCCTTACTTTCTTACTGATTTTCTCTGAAAGCACTTCCTTAATAAATTGTTTGAGCTGAATCCTTGGCTCAGAGTCTACTTCTGGGACAACTCAAACAAGACTACTGACAGAAATATTCTCATCTTTCCAACACCACATCTATCAACTACTTTCAACAGTAGCCACACACACTGTCTTCCCTCCTATTATAATGAGAGAAGGGCCTCTGCTCTTACAAAGCCAACATATCCACTCATTCTGACGTTTCTCAAGAACTGTGCTCCTGTCTCTCCTGCTTTTATCAATATCTTCTCCTCTATTGGCTCATTCCCATCAGCAAATACACTTTAGTATTTCTTACTTTAAAAAACAAAACAACAAAACAAAACAAAACACCTTCCAGATCCCAGAGATTCTCCAAGAATCTTTTGTGTTATCCTTTCCTGAAAAATTTATCAAGAGTTTCGTAATTCATACTCAGTCACTTCTCATTTTCATAAAAGCCACTCTATTTAGGCATATGTTCCTAACTCCACAATGCCCCTGTCATTGCCAAATCCCTTGTCAACTTTTTCCATCTTATCATACTTGAGTACTCAGCAATATTCTATAGTTGAATAGAATAGAACTATTCAACTATAGTTCTTCTATTCTTGGGTTATATGACATAAGTTTTTATTTACCTTATTGACTATACTTTCTGAGTCACCCTTTACCAAAATAACATTCTTCTTGGGCGGTTTCATTCAGTAATTCACTTTGAATACTAGTAACTCTGAAAACTCTACCTCTAATTCTGACAAGACTGCTGTGACATTGACTCCTGAAAATTGAATGTTTCTAACCTGATTTTATAGTTCATAACTTAAAATATTAAAATAATCACAGGATTTTAAAGACGGGGCTCTTAGGTCATGTATTCCAATCAATATTTGAATTTAAAGCTTCTTTAAGCATGTATTCAATCTAAAATTATATTTACTAAAAAACTCTTAAATGAAGCACAATTTAATTTATATATAGAAGTACAATGTGATATAACAAGGAATATATAGTAATGAGTAAAAAAATGGACACTGAAGCCAGACTGCCTGTTGGAATCCAAGTTTTGGCACTAACTAGCTGTGAGGTCTTAAGGTGAGCTAATTACCCTTTTAGAAACCTCAAAGGGTTATTGCAAAGATTAAATTTACACATGTAGAGGATTGCAGAACTGTACCTACCACATAGCAAAATTCAATAAGTTAAGTATCTGTCTTGTTATTTTGCACATAGTTTCAAATAGACACAAACATGAAATCTCAAATTGATGTTGGATCAAGTGCAGCCATTATAGTTGAGTTAAGGGCAGAACCAGAGAGTACAGGTTGTTTATTTCAGAATCTATGACTAAATTTTAACCTACAGTATGTGACTCAAAATAGGATATAATATTTAACTTAATATTACCAATAAAATTTTACTTTAAACATCTCCAAGAAGCATTTGAAACATGGGTTCATTAGGATGTGCAGGCTAAAAGTCTCTCAGCCCAATTTATAAACATATAATCATTGTACTAAACAAAAATTTCAATTTAAAATAATTTCTGTCATTTCAAACAGAGCTATATTAGGAAAAATGTAATTTCTAGTTGGTTCTGACTATAGCAACCAAGACAGCTCTTAAAAGCCACCAGATTATGGTATCCATGAGATTTCATATGTACTTCATTCAGCCTTTGTAAGTAATCCTATTTTCCACTTTATACTTTAAAGACCTAGGACCCTAAGTATTCACTGGGGTAAAAATTGGCTTATATATTGAAAAGGAAAATTATCTGCTTGGAAATAATTCAAAAGTGATTCAAATGCCTTCATTTAGAGTTGAAATCTACAGTTCTAACTCTATTAATTACTTGTATAATTGTTTATAAGCTGAAACTATATTAAAATAAATATGTTAAAAGTGAATGAAATCATTTTAGGATAGGATTTTTGAGTTTTCCCCATAGTATATATGATTTAATTTTACAAGACAGAATTAAACGAGATATTGCTAAATACATGTACCTGTTTTTGAATCTTTATTCAAATGTTTAACATCCAAGGAAAATACACAGCAATTACATTTAAAAAAAATGAAGAAACAGAGATTGGTTCAAGATGGTAGAGTAGGATGTGTGCTCACTCCCTCTTGTGAGAGCAATGGAATCACAACTAACTGCTGAACAACCACCGACAGGAAGACATGGAACTCACCAAAAATGATACCCCACATCCAAAGACATAGGAGAAGCCACAATTAGACAGTAGGAGGGGCGCAATCTCAATAAAATCAATTCCCATAACTGCTGGGTGGGTGACTCACAAACTGGAGAACACTTATATCACAGAAGTCCACCCACTGGAGTGAAGATTCTGAGCCCCACGTCAGGCTTCCCAACCTGGGTGTCTGGCAACGGGAAGAGGAATTCCTAGAGAATGAGACTTTGAAGGCTAGAGGGATTTGATTGCAGAACTTCGGCAGGACTGGGGGAAACAGAGACTCCACTCTTGGAGGGCATACACAAAGCAGTGTGCACATCAGGACCCAGGGGAAGGAGAAGTGACCACATAGGAGACTGAACCAGACCTACCTGCTAGTGTTGGAGGGTCTCCTGCAGAGTTGGGGGTGGCTGTGGTTCACCATGAGGAAAAGGACAATGGCAGCAGAAGTTCTGGGAAGTATTCTTTGGTGTGAGCCCTCCCAGAGTCCACCATTAGCCCCATCAAAGAGCCAGGTAGGCTGCAGTGTTGGGTTGCCTCAGTCCAAATAACCAACAGGGAGGGAACCCAGCCCCACCCATCAGCAGACAAGTGGATTAAAGTTTTACTGAGCTCTGCACACCAGAGCAACACCCAGCTCTACCCACCACCACTCCCTCCCATCAGGAAACTTGCAGTAGTCTCGTAGATAGCTTCATCTACCCAAGACAAGACAGCAGAGCAAGAAGAACTACAATACTGCAGCCTGTAGGAAAAAAAACACATTCACAGAAAGATAGACAAGATGAAAAGGCAGAGAGCCTTGTACCAGATGAAGGAACAAGATAAAACCCCAGAAAAACAACTAAATGAAGTGAAGATAGGAAACCACCCAGAAAAAGAATTCAGAATAACGATAGTCAAGATGATCTAGGACCTCGGAAAAAAAATGAAGGCAAAGACAGAGAAGATGCAAGACATGTTTAACAAAGATCTAGAAGAGTTAAAGAAAGAACACCTACAAGAATTAAAGAACAAGCAAACAGAGATGAAAAATACAATAACTGAAATGAAAAATACACTAGAAGGAATCAATAGCAGAATAACTGAGGCAGAAGAACAGATGAGTGACCTGAAAGACAGAATGGTGGAATTCACTGCCATGAAACAGAATTTAAAAAAAAGGAGGAAAGGAAATGAAGACACCCTAAGAGACCTCTGGGACAACATTAAACACAACGACATTCTCATTATAGGGGTTCCAGAAGGAGAAGACAGAGAGAGAAAGGACCCAAGAAAATATTTGAAGAGATTATAGTTGAAAACTTCCCTAACATGGGAAAGGAAATAGCCACTTAAGCCCAGGAAGCACAGAGAGTCCAAGGCAGGATAAACCCAAGGAGAAACACGCCGAGACACATAGTAATCAAATTGGCAAAAATTAAAGACAAAGAAAAATTATTGAAAGCAACAAGGGAAAAATGACAAATAACATACAAGGGAACTCCCATAAGGTTAACAGCTGATTTATCAGCAGAAACTCTACAAGCTAGAGGGAGTGGCATGATATATTTAAAGTGATGAAAGGGAAGGAACTACAACCAAGATTACTCTACCCAGCAAGGATCTCATTCAGATTCGATGGAGAAATCAAAAGCTTTACAGATAAGCAAAAGCTAAGAGAATTCAGCACCACCAAACCAGCTCTACAACAAATGCCAAAGGAACTTTTCTAAGTGGGAAACACAAGAGAAGAAAACGACCTACAAAAACAAACCCATAACAAATAAGAAAACGGTAACAGGAACATACATATCGATAATTACCTTAAACGTAAATGATTAAATGCTCCAACAAAAAGACACAGGTTCACTGATTGGATAAAAAAACAAGACCCATATATATGCTGTCTACAAGAGACCCACTTCTGACCTAGGGACACATACAGACTGAAAGTGAGGGGATGGAAAAAGATGTTCCATGAAAATGGAAATCAAAAGAAAGCTGGAATACCAATAATCATAAAACATTAAAAAGACTTTAAAATAAAGAATGTTACATAATGATCAAGGGATCAATCCAAGAAGAAGATATAACAATTGGAAATATTTATGCACTGAACATAGGACCACCTCAATACATAAGGCAACTGATAACAGCTATAAAAGAGGAAATCTACAATAACACAATAATAGTGGGGGACTTTAATACCTCACTTACACCAATGGACAGATCATCCACACAGAAAATTAATAAGGAAACACAAGCTTTAAATGACACAATAGACCAGATAGATTTAATTGATATTTATAGAACATCCCATCCAAAAACAGCATATTACACTTTCTTCTCAAGTGTGCACAGAACATTCTCCAGGATAGATCACATTTGGGTCACAAATCAATCCTTGGTAAATTTAAGAAAACTGAAATCATATCAAGCATCTTCTGCGACCACAATATTATGAGATAAGAAATCAATTACAGGGGGAAAAAAAGTAAAAAACACAAACACATGGAGGCTAAAGAATACATTACTAAATAACCAAGAAATCACTGAAGAAATCAAAGAGGAAGTCAAAAAATACCTAGAGACAAATTACAATGAAAACACGACAATCTAAAACCTATGGGATTCAGCAAAACCAGTTCTAAGAGGGAAGTTATAGCAATACAAGCCTACCTCAAAAAACAACAAAAATCTCAAATAAACAATTTAACCTTACACCTAAAGGAACTAGAGAAAGAAGAACAAACAAAACCCAAAGTTAGTAGAAGGAAAGAAATCATAAATATCAGAGCAGAAAAAATGAAATAGAAACAAAGAAAACAAGAGCAAAGATCAATAAAATTAAAAGCTGGTTCTTTGAGAAGATAAACAAAATTGATAAACCATTAGCCAGACTCCTCAAGAAAAAGAGGGAGAGGACTCAATAAAATTAGAAATGAAAAAGGAGAATTTAAAACAGACACCTCAGAAATACAAAGTATCCTGAGAGACTACTACAAGCAACTCTATGCCAATAAAATGGACAATCTGGAAGAAATGGACAAATTCTTAGAAAGGTATAACCTTCCAAGACTGAACCAGGAAGAAACAGAAAATATGAACAGACCAATCACAAGTAATGAAATTGATTAAAATCTTCCAAAAAACCAAAATCCAGGACCAGATGGCTTCACAGGTGAATTCTATCCAACATTTAGAGAAGCGATAACACCCATCTTTCTCAAACTCTTCTAAAAAATTGCTGAGGAAGGAACACTCCCAAACTCATTCTATGTGGCCACCATCACCCTGATACCAAAACCAGACAAAGATACTGCAAAAAAAGAAAATTACAGACCAATATCATTGATGAATATAGATGCAAAAATCCTCAACAAAATACTAGCAAACAGAATCCAACAACACATTAAAAGGATCATACACCATGATCAAGTGGGATTTATCCCAGGGATGCAAAGATGCTTCAATATACGCAACTCAATCGATGTGATACACCATATTAACAAACTGACGAATAAAAACCGTATGATCATCTCAATAGATGCAGAAAAAGCTTTTGACAAAATTCAACACCGATTTATGATAAAAACTCTCCAAAAAGTGGGCACAGAGGGAACCTACCTCAACATAATAAAGGCCATATACAACAAACCCACAGCCAACATCAGTCTCAATGGTGAAAAACTGAAAGCATTTCCTGTAAGATCAGGAACAAGAAAAGGATGTCCAATCTTGCCACTATTATTCAACATAATTTTGGAAGTCCTAGCCATGGCAATCAGAGAAGAAAAAGAAAGAAAAGGAATACAAATTGGAAAAGAAGGAGTAAAACTGTCACTGTTTGCAGATGACATGATACTATACATACAGAATCCTAAAGATGTCACCAGAAAACTACTAGAGCTGATCAGTGAATTTGGTAAAGTTGCAGGATACAAAATTAATGCACAGAAATCTGTTGCATTCCTATACACTAATGATGAAAAATATGAAAGAGAAATTAAGGAAACACTCCCATTTACCACTGCAACAAAAAGAACAAAATACCTAGGAATAAACCTACCTAGGGAGACAAAAGACCTGTATGCAGAAAACTATAAGACACTGGTGAAAGAAATTAAAGACGATACAAACAGATGGAGAGATATGCCATGGTCTTGGATTGGAAGAATCAACATTGTGAAAATGACTATACTACCCAAAGCAATCTACAGATTCACTGCAAACACTATCAAATTACCAATGGCATTTTTTACAGAACAAGAACAAAAAACCTTAAAATTTGTGTGGAGACACAGAAGACCCTGAAATGTGAAAGCAGTCTTGAGGGAAAAAAACGGAGCTGGAGGAATCTGACTCCCTGACTTCAGACTATACTATATTACAAAGCTACAGTAATCAAGACAATATGGTACTGGCACAAAAACAGAAATATAGATCAATGGAACGGGATAGAAAGCCCAGAAATAAACCCACGCACCTATGGTCAACTAATCTATGACAAAGGAGGCAAGGATATACAATGGAGAAAAGACAGTCTCTTCATAAGTGATGCTAGGAAAACTGGACAGCTACATGTAAAAGAATGAAATTAGAACCCTCCCTAACACCATACACAAATATAAACTCAAAATGGATTAGAGATCAAATGTAAGACTGAACACTATGAAATTGTTAGAGGAAAACATAGGAAGAACACTGTTTGACATAAATCACAGCGAGATCTTTTTTGATCCACCTCCTAGAGTAATGGAAATAAAACCAAAAATAAACTAATGGGACCTAATGAAACTTAAAAGCTTTTGCAAAGCAAAGGAAACTACAAACAAGACAAAAAGATAACCTCAGAATGGGAGAAAATATTTGCAAATGAATCAACAAAGTATTAATCTCCAAAATATATAAACAGCTCATGCAGCTCAATATTAAAAAAAACAAGCAACCCAATCAAAAATGGGCAGAAGACCTAAATAGACATTTCTCCAAAGAAGACATATAGATGGCCAAGAAGCACATGAAAAGCTGCTCAGCATCACTAATCATTAGATAAATGCAAATCAAAACTACAGTGAGGTATCACCTCACACCAGTTAGAATGGGCATCATCAGAAAATCTACAAACAACAAATGCTGGAGAGGGTGTGGAGAAAAGGGGACCCTCTTGCAGGGTTGGTGGGAATGTAAATTGATACAGCCACTATGGAGAACAGTATGGAGCTTCCTTAAAAAACTAAAAATAGAACTACCATATGACCCAGCAATCCCACTACTGGGCATATACCCAGAGAAAACCATAATTCAAAAAGACACATGCACCCTGATGTTCATTGCAGCACTATTTACACTAGTCAGAACATGGAAGCAACCTAAATGCCCATCAACTGATGAATGGATAAAGACGATGTGGTACATATATACAATGGAATATTACTCAGCCATAAAAAGGAATGAAATTGGGTCATTTGTAGAGACGTGGATGGCTCTAGAGACTGTCATACAGAGTGAAGTAAGTCAGAAAGAGAAAAACAAACACATATATGTGGAACCTAGAAAAATGGTACAGATGAATCAGTTTGCAGGGCACAAATAGAGACACAGTTATAGAGAACAAACGTATGGACACCAAGCGGGGGAATGGCGTGGGGTGGGTGGTGGTGTGATGAATTGGGAGATTGGGATTGACACAGATACACTAATATGTATAAAATGGATAATTAATAAGAACCTGCTGTATAAAAAAGTCAATAAAATTCTAAAATTAAAAAAAAATTTTTTAATTAAGAATGAAGAAAAAAATAAGTTAAAAATTCTTTATCCCCAAATTATAACTAGATTCTTACATTAATTTTTTCAATGGTATAAACAAAAGCAATTAAAAACCTTAAAATGAATTCCATCTGTCAAAGAATTTGGAGATAAATGAACTACAGTAATCTAATGCTCCTGTTTTCATCAAACTTGATTGAATTTTCATTATGTCGCTATATCCACAGTAAACAATTAATAATAGACAATTAAACATGATTTTTTGGAAACTTTTTTCAGAGGTTAAAAATATAGAATGAGTTGTAGAAAAATGACATTTTAAAATTATTCTATTACTAATATGTTTATGGACATAATGTAGGGCAAGCAATTTTGAAGAAAAAATTGTTTATGAGTACTATATATTCGTAATACCAACTTCAAAAATTCAGATTGCTGTGGTACAATAAAGAAACAAATATTTGGTCTTTGTGCTGGTTCCTAAAACCCTTATAATCGTTGGAGTGGTAACAGTGTCTTTTGTATGCTCGTGAGATGATGGGGATGGGGGTGGTGCCTAGAGGTAATGGAAGACAGTAGTGGAGGCTAAGTAGCTCCTCAGTGGGAAGTGGTCTGAGAGAAACAAAGCCAAGATTAGAAGTTTGGAACTTTCAGTCCTGCTCCCACCTACAACCCCATGCCCAGGGAAGGGAGGTGGGTGGAGATTGAGTTTAACCACTATTGGTCAATGATTTAATCAATCATGCCTTTGTAATGAAACCTCCACTAAAACCCCTAACAGATGTGGTTCAAGGAGCTTCTACGTTTGGCAAACACTTTGAAGGGCTAGGAGGGTGGAGCCCAGAGAGGCCATGGAATCTTAGTTCTCCACCTCTCCCCGTGCATTGCTTCCATTTGTTTTTTTCTTAAGTTTTATCCTTTTTAATAAAGCTGCGGTTGTAAGTAGAGCAGTTTCCTGAGTTCTGTGATTTGTTCTAGTGAATTATTGAACCTGATAGTTGTTCTTGTGAAGCCCTAAATCTGTAGTTCTCCAGGCAGAAGTGTGGGTAGCCTGGGCATTCTGTTTGTGGCTGGCACCTGCAATGGGGAGCCCTTAACCTGTGGGATCTGCTCTAATTCTATGAGTTAGTGTTAGAATTGAATTGAATTGCTGGAATCTTAGTTGGTGTTGGAGAATCAGCTGGTGTGTGTAAAAACAACAAGAAACTGGTGTCAGAAGCGGTGTCAGAAAACACCACTCAAGTCCATGAAAAAGAACATTTTAAAGTACATGCAATCTTGCCACTAAAAGGTGACCATTATTAACTTTTTAGTGCATTTCCATTTAGGTTTTTTTTCTGCATATATAATCAGTCATTTATGAGGAATAAGAATGTTCATTTTATATCCCAAAAGGTATATTAGCACTCAGCTATCCTATAAAGTATATTTGATAAAATTTTATAATATATATATATAACTCTGTATTTTATTTTCAGGAAGATAGCTAACTAAAAGATTGTCTCAGGTATAAAAATGTGTATCTTATTATTTCTTGAAGGAAAAGGAATTTTGTTGCTTAAGTAATTTTTATTGATGATTAATCCTCTCCAAACTGTATGATCTATTGATTTTGTTTCTTAAATTAATGAAAAATACACATAAAAGTTACTAAATATGTTCAAAATATAAACTATTTTTACTTATCAACAAAGTATTTGGACATTTGCATTTTATATAAAGTATATAGGTTACATATAGTGTATGCATAGTACATAATATACATACATACATACGTACATACAGATATAGATTTTATAAGCAGAATGTTAAATTTATAACAGTATATACATTAATATATATTAATGTAAAAGGGAAAATAGAGGATTAAAGAAATCTTGTAACAACATTGTATTTTTCAAGATGATATAACTTTCTTTCCAAGTAGATGAATGTTTCTGAACACAATGAGTAGTTACTGCTTATGAGTCATGATAACTTATTGCATTACTTTAAAGGAAAATATCTGCTGGTCAATAAGTTAACAGAACTCAGTCATAAAATTCATCATATAAAGGATGAACTGTTTTGCCTGTATTCCTTCACCTGTACACTAGAGTCCTTCTTCCCTTGCCTACTCAAATGCAGAAACCACACAATTTTCCCCTCTCTTGCCTGCATCAACTAATTGTCTATTCATACCAGATTAAAAGGAAGAGGCTGTAATCTCTATCATGCTTAAAAACTAACCAATCAACAAAACAAAACAAAACAAAAAAATGCCCTTGACCCAACATTTCTCACCAGCTACTATATTTCTTAGCTCTTATTTACAGAAAAAGATATGAAAAGAGATGTCTTTACATGTGGTTTTTTAACTCCTCTCTTCCCATCTGCCTCCAACCCATTTTAATAAGGCTTCATCAAACAACTTTTTTCAAAGACACAAGAACCTCCAAGTTGCTAAATCCAGTGGTCAAGTGTAAGTCCCCATCCTAATTGAAATGCTTCATTGCCTAGCTTCCAGGATCTCTAACTTTCTTCCTATCTCACTGGCTGCTCTTTCTGTTTTTTTTTTTTTTTTTTGCGATATGTGGGCCTCTCACTGTCGTGGCCTTTCCCGTTGCCAGACGCGCAAGCTCAGCGGCCATGGCTCACCGGCCCAGCCGCTCCGCGGCATGCGGGATCCTCCCAGACCGGGGCACGAACCCACGTCCCCCGCATCGGCAGGCGGACTCTCAACCACTGCGCCACCAGGGAGGCCCGACTGGCTGCTCTTTCTAAATCTACTTTGTAGACTCTGCATTTCCAAGATCTCAAAAGTTAGTGACCCGGGGTTTCAGTCCTCGGTCTTCTCCTTTTATATGTCTACAACAATCCCTTTATTTTATCCAGTCACATGGGTTTAAAACAAAATCTATTGTGACCCATTCTCCCAAGATTGTAGACAGTACCCACACTCCTACGTTTGAGGGGTGGCCAAGCAGTGGCTGTTTGTGGGAGAGACAGACACAAGTTGGATGTGCTGGTTGCAGTGTCCCCATGCCTGTGTGAGGCCCCACATGGTGTGGGATGGAAGTTGAGGTAGGAAGAGAAGGAAGATGGGTAATGAGTCAATGCCCATATCCCGACATGGAACTCCAGGGAAATGAAGGATTCTAAATTCAATCCTGGCCTTCCAGGTGGTTTTCAAGGTATATCTGTTAGAGTAGGAGGTTAGGATATGTTTAATTTATCATTTTGTACTCTTGCCCTGAGCTCTGCAAATGTTGAAACTGGCCTGTTCCTGCCCACAGTGTTAAGCCAGTCCCCTCTGCCAGATCCCTGCTTTCCCAGACTCTCTTGCATTAAGAGGTGGTCATGTGATCTAGACATGTGATATGAGCAAGGAGCTTCTGGGAAATATCTTCTATCCTGACCATGAGAGAGAAAGGCATGAGAAAAGGCTTCTGAAGAAAGCATTCTTTTCTCCCTTCATTTTTGCTTTTGAACACAATTGCTAAAGGATATGATGGTGGGAGCTGAAAGAGCCATCTTTGGACCACACGTTGACACTGTGAATGCAACAGCCAACATGCTAAGGATGATAAAAGATGGAAAGAGCTTAGGTACTTACTACCATTACTAAGCTATTAAACCAACTATGGAACCACCTACCTCTGGATTTTAGTTTCTGTAAATCATCAGTATCATTATGATTTAGGCCCCATACTGGTCAGCATTTGCTACTCATAGCAAAGCTATCCTAACAGAAACATACAGTGACTAAGTGACAGAAACCAGTCTGGCTGGAAAATCACTATCTCAAGTTTTTGTCATATCTGCATACCACCTTTACATTATTACTTTTTTTCCCCAAAGTATCTCACTTTGCTTAATGTTTTAAAAGGAAATACATCATTTTCATAAATAAAAAAACAGGATCATTTACCATTATAGAAAGTAATAAAGATATATAAAACAAAATCAATACTGAAAATAAATAAAACCTGAAAACCATTAAATGCAAAAATAAAATAAACTAAAATCTATATACCAATGAATCCAGATTTATATCTTCAGCTTTCATTATTTCAACTGCCTACTCAGCATCTACACTGTAATGTTTAGTAAGTCTTTCAAACTTATGCTGTTAACCACTTCCCCCAAAGCTCCTAATCTACCCCTAATGTGACTTTTTTCTACAGTTCCATATCTCAGTATCACAAGCCAAAAACCCTGGAATCACACTCCACTCCTTTCTCTTATAGTCTACGTAAAATAAATTAGCAATTCCGTAAGTTCTATCCTCAAAACATATCCAAAATTTTAGCACTTCTTGGTTATTAAATAAATTAATGAATAATTAAAGGACAAAAATCATATCAAAGTTTATACATTAAAAATTAAATAAAATCTGTGAATAATATGGAATACAAATATTATTTAATTATAATTATTCTCAGATTTCTTCCACTCTTATAAAAGTTTAAGTGAATATTTGCTCTGAACTATTTGGGGGGAAAAACTACAGCCTTATTATGACTACTTATTTTAGATTAATTTTGCTGTTGTGTGTATCATTACTTCAGAAATTTTGGTTTCATAATACAATTCTGATTACCAAGCTTTCCCAAAGCTGACTGCACATTTCATATAGGATACAAAGGAAATCTGACTCCAGCCACATATAAAGAATACAGGAGCTGCTAAATTTTACATTTTTCTCATAAAGAAGGATTATTTTTCCCTTAGGTAGTCTCTCAGGCTTTCTCATCCTTAGGCTGCAATTGACTCTCCTAATTCTGATATAAACCTAATTATTTTGGGGAAAAGTGAAAGAATTATTTGATCTCAAGGTATAACACTTAACAGTTCCAGTGTGCCTCTGACAGTTATCCTTCAAACTGTTTTTTTCTCAAGTGTCAGCTCCCAGAGGATGAAGTATGCCAAATACAGTGATACATAAAACACCTGGTTCCTAGAAAGATCACACAGGGATTTGAATGCATTTTAAAGAGAAAGCCTTAAAACAGAGACTAACACTTTTAACATTTCAGAAAAGTTAAAACTACAGCGTAAAACGCATAATACAATGAGATTGGCAACAATACTTGGCGAATGTACAGCTTTGTGAGCCAGTGGCTACAGTTCATTTTCCATAGAAGTGATTGTTAGATGCTTGTTAATTGAAATTAAGTTAATCAGCAAAGGAGTAAATAATACCTAAGGAAGTTCTTAACTTATTTGAAACGACTCTAGTGGTGTCAACAATACACAGGGCTCCAAACAGTGCTGTTTAGATTGTATTACTTTTCAAATACACCTGGATCATTTATGATAATGTTATGGCACATTTCCAGTGATATTTAACCACCGAACAAGGAAATGGAGGAAAGGTGGGGAAAATGAGATAACAGATGATATTCCTTTCAGAATTTCTTAAAAAGTATTTTATAACAATGAATAAAATAAATCAATTATTAGTTCTGACTCAAGAACTAAAGTGTTCAGTGTGTGTGTGTGTGTGTTGAAAAGTATAGTTGATTAAAAAGGTTTGGAAAAAAACACATCTTCAGTATAGTGTGTTGACCCTGGAATCTTTTTATAAGACGTGACAGTTTTAAAACACATCTCTAAATATTTAGAAATATTTTAAAATAATTAGAAATTTGTGATGTTTTCACTTAAATTGAGTAGTTTTGGTGGTGGAAGGTAAACAACGAATAAAGTCAAGTGAATGGAGACATAACTTTTTTTTTTTAAAGTCGGCATGGACTATATAAACTATACTGAGCTTCCTGTTTAAAAACCCAAAACAATATTTCAAACTTTTTACATCACTAGCTAATATTTTAAGATTGAGAAAGTACTATAAATATTTTCCTCAAAACTCATCCAGAAAACATTGAAGTGGATGAATATTTTTATTAAGTATAATTCAGAACTAGGTTTACTGTTCTCATAAAGGATCAAACTTTTTAAGCTATTGCTCTGACTATGGTATCAAAATGTTACCATTTTGAAAAGCAGGCCATATATATATAATTCCATCTTAATATATTAATATAAAGAAGAAAAATTAAAGCATTGACTTTTTTTGTGATGTTGTTGCATTTTTCAGGATTATATCATTCTGCTTTTCCACCTTCAATTTTTTAGAACCCTACCACATTTAACTCCATGAAGTACTAATGTAATACTAGTCAAGCTAAATTACTTAACTGTTTCTACCAATATCCGGAAACACAGTACAAAGCAAAAGTTACCTTCTTAAGGAATAAATAAGTTATTATGGATACTGGTAAGGTAAAACATTTTTCTATTCATCCCTGAAGCTACTCAGAAGCCTTCTTAGATTTTGTTATGTATGGCAGGTGCCCAAGTTCACTGAGACACTTCTTTTTTAAAATTTAGAGCTAACTACAGAACTTGCTACTTATTAATCAAATGAGAATTTCACTCCCAGAGCCAATTCTTTCATAATAGGATAACTTTGGCTTAAAAAAAAAAAAAGGATCATATCAGGCAATGACACTACATAAGAAACAAAGCCAGTCAAATTCTAATGAGATTTTGATAAGAGGTTGAGCAAATTTCACTAAGGAAAACACAGAGAACCAAAGGCAGCAATATATTTCCACATAGAGTGGTTAAAAATAATCAAACCATACTGTATGAATACTGAATTATGAGCTGTATGGTATACATATATGATTATATTTAATTATAGCAAAACTCTACAAAGTAGAATCAATTATTCCCAATTCTGAGGAGATACTGAGACTGAAAGCCATGATGTAACTTGCAAGATCATATAACCATCACAGGACTGAACTGAAATCCAAATTGAAATTGTGTATGACACGAGTTTTTGCTCCTCTTTAGCACTACACCCTCCTTTAGCAATTAGAGCACAGGGAGGAAGGAAGGAAAGTGAAAGGTGTTTCTTTAAAAGATCTGACATTGTGTTTGCCAGCCCATCACTCATGTAAAACCCAAGTTAAGGGGAGATACCAGAAACTGGAAAACCGGACTAGGTCAAAATCAGAATCTTGGATGCAGAAGTCTGTCCCTGGAAAAGGGCAAAGGGTCAGACATAGGAAAGGGAAGCTTAGTAGATTACTTGTCTCTCCATACGGGCACCAATTTTCTTTCTTAGCCCTAAAAGCTTCTATTATTTCTTTTAATTCTGCAAAGTACTTGTGATGCTGTTAAATATTTTTTCAACAAGAGAAGTAGTTGATAACTACAGAAATGATCAATTTTTATTTCTAAGTTAAATGTCAAGCGTGCTATAAATGCTCCTCAAGAATTAAAGTTCTGTCATAATACTACAGTGATACTATAAATTAATTTTGTACTGATAACAATTCATTAACTGTTTTATTTATATTTATATTAGTTTTTAAGAACTAGGTTAGATTTTTGCTATGATTACTGTAAGCTCCAATTTCAACTTGTCTGAAATTAAATCAGAAAATTCAAATGGAGGAATTACTTTTTTCCTCCAAATATAATTACCTATTTTGATGAAAAGAAGACAAAGGACAAGTAAGCAAACAGCAAACCGAAATGCATTGTTTAGTTTTAAGTACTTTTGTAGTTAAATCTGAGACTTGGGGTACCTCATTTCCTCTGTAATCACGTTAACTATAGGAATTTACTCTATTATTATTTTTTTCCCAGAGTATATCATTAATATAGTAATGAGCCAACGAAATGAATGTTTTATACTAATATCAAAAGGTGTTTATTATGATGACTGTGAAGTAAATTTAAAATTAAAATATAATTAAATTATTTTAAAATAATAATTAAATTAATTAGAATAAATTAGAGTTAGCCATGCAGTGTTAGGGAAAAGAAAATCTGTAGAGTAGCAGCAGATAAGACCTGAAGCACAAGTGAGTACACCCAGAATGGCCAGAGGGGCACATGGCTTAAAAAGCGACAACTAGACCAGGAAGGCTAAGTAGGCCATGGTAGGAAGTCTGGACTTTAGTGTAAGAGTAACTGGAAATCACTGAAGAGTTTTACCCAAGAGAGTTGCATAATCAGCTTTAAACTTTTCAAGAGATCACTCTAGCTAATGAAGGTAGGAGCAAGAATCAGTATGGGGAAAAATGTCAGGAGACCACTGAAGCAGCTTTGCAGAATTTCATGGTGGCCAAAAAGGAAGTGGTGGTAGTGAACATGGGGAGAAGCAAACACATTTTAGATAAAGAAGATATTTCTATGTGAAAGAATGTGTGTAATAAAAGTAACAAATATTTGATAAATGAATGGTTTTAGAAAGACACTGACCAGCAAAAGCCTTATATGGTGAGTTTATTTTCTCAATAAACTGCCCAAGGTGGTGCATCTTATTCATCACTTTACAAAAATACAAAAAAATCCCCAAGAAAACATTATTAACTTTTATGCCCTTTTCCTGTACTAAAAAAAGAACATATTGCAAATAAATGATGCTATGCCTTTAAAATACTCTCACATCACCCATATCACTTAAAAATTCATATTATACAGATCCTTATTTTTGTTAAAAACAAAAAGGATGCCAGATTTTGTGTTCTGCTTAAACCTTTCTTAAATTCTTTCCTTATCAATTATGCCCTGGTGATTTTTTTTACAAGCACTTATTAAATAGTTAACATATTTTAAATGAAATAAAATGTCCTTCAGATTCTGGAAAGTTCTAAGGATTATTTTTTTGAGATTTCTCTCTTATTATCTCTCTCCTGCATGCTCTCATATCCTGTAGATGATTTTTCCTACTTTGTAGAGGAGAGTAGGCAGAAATCCGTCAATTTACTGCTCTACACTGGTTCCACCACATATCTACATCACGCCTATTATTTATTTTATCTAGTCTGAGCAGAAAAGAATCCTCCTAGCTGGCTTCTCTTATCTCAGTAGAAAAGTGTCCTTCATGAAAATGAATGGAGTGGAATTACTCTCCCGCTATTCTGGATCTCACTCCCTATAGTTCCTCAGGTCATGACTATAACACTGATTTCCTTTCCTCTATCTCTAACCACTTTTTTACTGGTTCCTTCCCATCAGCATACCCATATCCCCACCCCCCCCTTTTTTTTTTTTTTTTTTTTTTTTCAACTATTGTAGCTTTATAGTAAGTCTTGAAATTTTTTAGTGTGGCCTCCAACTTTATTTTTCTTTTTTTTTTTTTTTTTTTTTTATGGTACGAGGGCCTCTCACTGCCACAGCCTCTCCCCTTGCGGAGCACAGGCTCCGGACGCGCAGGCCCAGCGGCCATGGCTCACGGGCCCAGCCGCTCCGTGGCACGTGGGATCATCCCAGACCGGGGCACGAACCCGCATCCCCCGCATCGGCAGGCGGACTCCCAACCACTGAGCCACCAGGGAAGCCCTATATCCTCTTTTTTTCCATCTTAAAACCACCCTCCATATTCTTTCTAATAGCTACTTAATTTCTCTCCTTGAGCCTTATTGATTTTTCCTTAAAAAGCATCATCAAAGACTGATTACATACCTCTGCACGTTTGATGGCTGGGTATGTTTCATATACCCATTTTAAAGAGGATAGGAAGCCTCAGCAGGTTAGATAAACTTTCCAAAGGCTATAAACTATAAAGCAGTTTAGACAGAATTCAAATCAAGACAGTCTCATTTAAGGCTTTATTTTGCTTTGTAATATAAAGTTTGATGCCATCAATATCATTAAATGTAATTATTAGCTTTTGTGTGTTTGTTTTTCTAAATAGTAATATCACAGACATTCAACCCATATTACCTAAAGAAATACATATGAATAATGAGAATACAAATCTATCTTTTAAATAAGTACAAGGCCTTTTTGCATTTTTAATCTGGTAAAAGCTGTTACATAAAAAAGTATTATTCACTTCTTTCTGATAGTACTTTAAAAGCATAACAAAAATGATAATAGAGTATTATATGCATTTTGTTTTATATTACACAATAATAGATATAAGGATGCAATTTATACTAAAGTGAGTAGAAGTATGATAAGATAAAGAAATTATATTTTATGTGCCTATTTAACAATCCAAATTCAATATTATCAGGAGCAAACAGTCCAAGGAACTAATACTGCATTTTAGAAGGGCAGTCTAGTTGTACATAATTCAACAGTATAATGACTCAACTAAGTAATATTAAGAAGTACAAAAGACTATTACTCACAGTAGATAACTTCTAGTTTGCTCCATTACATTATTTTTTCTAATTCCTTAGCTACCTTTTCAACTAATGTAGACAGATGACCCCTTAAACAAAATTAAATACTTAATGTCAATACACTTCTGTCACTACAGTCTTTAATGTATTACTTTAGTCTATAAACATTCATTGAAGGCCTACTATGGGCAAGGAACTATGTCAGGCACTGAATGTAGGAGGATGAAAAATGGGTGACATAGCTGCTATCAAGGTAGTTCAAGGAGAATGTCAGTAGCACATGAAAGTCACAGGAGACCTCATGAAACTTCTGAAAGTGCATTCATTGAAATAAAAACATTTAACCAAGTTAACACATAGCACAGGCAAATCATATACAAATGCTACTTAATATAGAATATATATTAATGACTAAAGTACATGTTCACATTACTCTTTCTCAAGTGTCACAGCCTCTAAGGGAATAAGACAAAATTTTTGGTTACACTAAAGAACTATTTTTTTCCCCAGAGAATGTAAATTGTCTTCTTTTTGCATATATATAAAAGAAGTACTACTAGTGAGGAAAGGATTGTGGATATTTTCATATCTCTGCATGGTTCAGGTTTTTGAGGATAAAAAAGTAGAATTTGGGTTAAAGGATAAACCTTAGGAATTAAAAGATGATGGAATAGGTAGTGACAGTCTTATGGAGAGATTTACTTCCCAAGAGGTAAATGTTAACATTTCAAAGGGGGTACAACCTGGAGCCATATATATGTATACAATAGGATTTTACATTAGGGAGCTGAGGTATCCTTTTCTCTCTCAGGAGGGGAGGAGGGCAGCTGTACAACAGCTCCTCTGCAAACACCTAGGTTAATAATTTCAGGGTTCCTCTCTTCTGGTGTAAAAATCCCCCTTTTGGTACTTGCAGGTGCCACCATCTCACTCTCTTCACACTGCTCTGAAGGGAGAGATGGAGTGTTGAGTACTGGTGTGGTTATAGCTCTAACAAAATAGTCTGCCCAGACACAGCAACTTTGTTTCCTGGACAAAATAAATAAATGCATCTAATAAAAACTTATCATACTGCAAATAAGAATTTAGGGGGAAAAGTTTCTTTGAAGACAGAACTTCACTATACTTATTTTCAGGCAGATCAAGTCACCTCAATAGTCAATAAATGATCTTATTCAGCAAAGACAACACATTGATCTTTATAATTTTGCCATAAGATTTCAATACAATGAAAAGGAGGGATAGTTAAGTGTATCAAAGTAAGGTAGACTAAAGAAAAGAAAAAGAAAAATCACTTACTTGATATTATCAAGACAGCCCGATTCAGGTTTCAGAATGGCAGTGTGATGAAACATTTTATATAAAGCAATCCCAAGGAAGATTACATTAAGCTGGAATGTAAAAGGTACTGTTATATTGCATAACTGGAGTAGAAAAAAAAGTAAGTGTATTCTCTATGACAGATGAGTTGTTCTGGGAAATTAGCTCTCCTACACTTAAAAAGGAATTGGATCATAGGTGACTGCCTAGTATTTTAGTAAAAGCAAGAGGCCAGTTTGGGAACTCAGGATACCAATGAGTTACAAAGCACTGCTATGCCAAATACACACACATACAAAATCAGCAGCAGTTGGAATGATGATATGGAAACTGCAAGACAAAGCCAAGTCAAGTATATATATATATATATATTTTTTTCAAGTATATATTTTTTTAAAAGACAGTAATTATTCCAGGTGTGTTACTATATCTACCCTTTAAACATGGCCCTTGATTTACTGTTCAAGTGCTACATTACAAAACATAAATACAAAAATCATAATATTTTTGAATAGCTAGGTCAAAAAGATTATAAAATGCTGGTTAAATTTTGATGCTACAACAAATTAGGATTAAAGTAGAGGGAACCCCCACTGACATTGTTATATCACTGGACCAAGAGAGAACATATGATTTGAAACAAAACAAAATAAAAGCTCCAGTGTACATTTCAAATATCACACATATGTAAACTGTATAGAAAACCACATGTTGAATTGCCCTTGTCACCTGCTTCGTTTATATATTCCAGAACTTGGGGCTATTTTGTATTTTAAAATGGTAAGTATATAAATAATATACCACCAATAGTATCTCAATTAGGATAAATAATGCATATTTGAAATCAAGATATTATGCATTTAAAAATAAAAAAAAAGAAAGTATGATTCCAGAATGTTTACCTAACTTACTTATCATTCTCATGTGAAATCCTCTTAAATTTTAAAGTTTCTGAGATTTATATAAAAACAAAACTGGAAGGAACAGGAAGGTTATTTTGCCACATTTCCAATGTCCGTTTCCATTCATAATTCAAATTATCCAAATGAAAAAGAAAGAAAATGTACTATTGTCAAACAAAGTCATCACTGTTTAAAACCTATAAAACCAAATGGATTATGCTAGATCAGGCCCCTGAGGAGCCACAGTACTGCATAAGCTCTTGCAAATGCATGTTTTCTTCTCCCAAGGGTTTTGATTAAGTATTTTACAATATAAAAGTAGACTATAATGAGTGTCTAATTGCTTGAGTTACACAGGGTCAAATAAGTACATGCTTTCCCAAAATTACTCTATGTAAATTAAAGATAGACAGCACAAGGATAGTGAAAGTTTTATTTCTTGACCTGGGAAACACATAGTTAATTAGGAGTTCTTACCATAATTATCAAGGTCGCTGGTCCTATAAAACTCCAAATGAAGTAGGTGTCAAGTCGAAGCCAACATCTGCAATGAAACACAAGGAAGAGAAGGCATTCAAGGACTGGATATGGGACATACATCAAGAGTGAGCGAGTGACAGAGAAGAATGTGAGCTGCAAAGCATTCCACTGGGAGACAGGAAATATTACATTGCTTGTTCATTTAAATGCTGAATTATGTGCCCAATTTCTGACAGCACTATTGATGGAGTAAGATAATCACCCCTAGAGGAAGCAGGAAAAAAATGGCACTGGGCCTATTTGCTAGGGCCTTTTGTGTCTGTCATAGAAACCTTAAAAAAAAGAAAAAGAAAAAGAAAGAAAGAAAAAGCCATACACATAGCCATTAAATCGAGTAGCTTTAAGCTATCTTTTTCTCTCCAATTATGGTGCTACATAACCTGTCTATCAGCTGTCAGGTAAAGTGACATTTTCCTGTCAAGAAGATCTGAGGAAATTCAGGACAAAGAAGAAATAAATTTGGTATCAGAAAACTGAAGTTTAATTAGGTTGGGCAGCCAACCTTTGAGAGTTCTTAAGTCTTAAAAAGTGCATTGTTACTTCTAGTGCTTCTGGGGTTGCAAATTATCCTTAGCATCCCATGAAGTTGATTCATGACCCAAGAGTAAATTATTAATCACTTAATTTCAGTTACATTTAATACTCCCTCAATTCTTAAAGCCTCTGGGAAATTACATTTTCATTCTTCAGGATGACAGGGAGACAAAATGGAAGTGACTAGTTATGAGAAAGATTAATGTAAATTTTGAACAAATTACATTTGATGTTAAAAATCATATCTTGAATTATTTGTCATTTAGCTATATTTGAGGCATAATTAAAAAAGAAAACATCTCCAGTGGAAAACAGTCGAGTGCTTTGCTAAGTGGTCTAAAAGAGCAAATCCAAAGTATGTAAATATTTCTGATTATTATGTAACTGTTACTTAAACCTCAGCAATAATGGAATACCAGAAAAGCTATGTAGAAAGAACTTTATATATGTCAATACAGGAATAAATAAATAAAATGTTCCCTATTCATATGATGAAATGTCATTAAATAGTCAAGAGGGAGGAAGTAGATGTTTATATGTCAATAGAATAGACCGCAGTAACAAAGTTTAGTGAAAAAGCAAAGTGAAGAATCTATACATCTTTGAACTATAATACACATATTTTTGACAGATACATATATGTATGCAATTTTTTTAATGAAATGGGAAAATCATCAAACTCAGATTAGTGATTGCCTCTCATATGTGAGTACAGAGGACCAGAAGCAGATGAAAGAGGCTTTAGCCATGTGCTTTATTTTAGTAATTACTGAAAGATATGTGCCAAAATACTAATAGTTTTAACATTTGAGTGATAGTGGCAGTGATGTTTATTATGTTTTATTTTTTTACTTTTATGTAACTTGAATTGTTTTGGAAAAGGTTAGAAGCTAGATTTTTAAGTAAAGAAATAACCAAATGCCCTGAAAAAAAGTGATTTCAAAACAAGAAAATCTGGCCTTATTCTATTAAGTTAAATATATGTAAACTAATTTCAACTGGAGTGTAATATTTGCAGTCCAATAAGAAACTGACTACAAGTTCATATTTTTTACATAGACATATAATTTCTCTTTATTCAAAATAAACATAATAATCCAATTTGAAAAAATGTTATTAGGGAGGCAATCAATACTTAAACTATTAGCCATTAGTTTGTTTGAGTAATTGGTTATCTTTTTGTTGTGCTGTTGTTCAAAAAATTTGGTCATGGAAAATAAGAGTGTGGTATTGCCAATAAGCAGAAACAAACCAGAGAACACAAAGGTTGAAATATGAACATTGTCTTCATTCTGACCAGAGGCTAGTTTGTTACCGCCCTAATAACAAAGGAGTGTGTGTGTGTGTGTTGCGGGGAGACCAGAGAAGGGGAAATATTTGTGGGTCTCTCTGGGTCCTCAACAAAGACCACATTTTCCCTCAAGATAAGGACAATAAAGGACAAATCATGGACATATTCCCAAATTAAAACATACAAAAACATACACATACACACAAACACATACACCAGAGTCCAAGAATGTTGCCGAAATTGTAACAGCATGATATACTAATAATACATTTAAGAATGACTGTTAATAGTACAGCCCCTGTTCTTCTGTAGGTCAGACGAGTTTTAGAGAGCTAATGTGAGAACCAAAACACATTTTCAGCAAGCTGTTTTCAAAGGAAAATGTATTTCAAGAATTTATGAAAACTGTTATTCTACAGGTTAATGACTTCTTAGACAAACAATTTTAATTACAATATTACAGAATGTCTTGGATAAAGTAGAGAATTTTAAAAATTTACATAATTTCACCAAATGTGTTGTTAAAATAAAATAATGTCATTAAATTTTAGCCTTACAAAACTTTTATACTTTTCAAAAAAGGTCTTTGTTTTGCAAATGCTTTATTTGGAAATAAATATGCTTTTGGCATAGTGATCTCTAAATGTAGAAGTGAAATTACTGTAGAAGTTATTTTTTTCTGTAAGAAAATTCTTCAATATCTATTTGGTACAACAGATTTCAATTCTCTGAGGAACTGAACAGTGAAAGAGGCGATATGAAACACTTAACATGTATTAAATAAATCCTCTCTCCTTGATGGCTGCCTGGGCTTGACTACCTTCTGGACCACAGTGTGGCAAGAATCCCTTTTCTAATTCAATTGCCATATGGCCATACCTGCTGTTTTTGGCCGCATGCTGGCTTTCTCAAAACTTTCTGTATTTCCTCTTTCCCATTAACTACCTTAAAAGTTTGTGTGATTTGTGCCCTGAGTTTCCTGTGCCAATGTTGAAAGAATTCACCCTGGCTTTAAGGTGCGGGAGAGTACAGACCAGAAACCATGGGGAATTGTTTCCAGGATCCCCCGTGGACACCAAAATCCATGGATGCTCAAGTGCCTTACAGCTGGCCCTCCATATCCATTCATGCTGAATGCATGGATCTGGAGGGCCAACAGTATTATGTGTGTGTTTTTACATGCCTGGGCACATACATCCTACCTCATAGTATTCTCTAAGTCTAGGCCATTCAATGTCACTTAGATACAATGCAAAACCACTGATTAAGGGGAAACAAATGCTATAAAGGAACAACTTATTGTACTAAACATAATAAAGTCCAACATGCAAATGGCCAGATAGACCTGCCATTGAAAAATACAATTTATCTGAAAATTGCCTTTATCCACTAAGCATCATTTAATTTGTGAAATCATTAATTTTAATAGGCTACTTTTGTTTAATTTTTAAGATCTATCAATTCTTTTTTAAATGAACTTCTGTCATATACATAAAATCTATATCAGTACTGTAATAAAAGAGATAACCCGCTGTTGAAAGAGCAAATGCATTCTGATGACACTACATGCTTATTTGAATCAAGACTGAAAAATCTTACAAGACCAGATACATTCTGGAATTCAAAGGAGAACTTGTCACATACCATAAACCTTTACTTTTTCTCCCATTTACCTATACAAAGATGTCACTGAAATTCTTTTTGTAGCAATTTTTAAAAAATTATAAAATCAGCATATATTGCCATATATTTGATAAAGTCTTACTACATTAATTCAGGTTTATTGGTTTAATACTCTAAACAACTGATACTAATCTGCATGGATAAATTATTATGCTCTTCCAGAATTATTATCTTCCAAAATATAAGAAACATCACTGCAAATTAAATAATAATAAAGGTGTTGAAATCTGCATCAGCCTCCTGTAAAAATGTTAATTACCAATTAAGCAAGTACTACCTTTAGGTTTACTCAGAAAACAGAAAAATAAAACAATGAAATAAATTAATTTATTAAAACAGGACAACAGAAAACCATGCTTCTAAAGCTAATTCTCTTCTCCTACTAAAATACTCCTCACCATTTTTCTATCATCAGTCATTTTAAAAAGGCATGGCTCTGTATTCTAAAAAGTGGTAAGACCAATTGCCCAACATATATAAATGTCACCTAAAACATATGTTTTATAATGTTTTTAGGTACCAGTAACACTACCAGAGTGTAGTTCCTTATTCAAAGTTAGTTTAACATTGTTTCATTAAGATGTTTTGGGATATTGTATTTTTTTGCCTGTTTAATTCACTCTTATCAAAGTGGACATCTGACCATTAACCAAGTCTTTGAAGTAATGTAAATTAACAATGATATTAGCTTCATTTTCTACAGGACCTAAATCACAGACTAAACTATCCTTGTTGAGTATTAAATGTAACCAGTAAACAATCTTTGTGACTGACAGACCATGAAATTTATAGGGTTTAATTATATCAGGTTGTTTATGAGAGTTTGTAGACTACACATTCTTCTTTTCTCTGTAGCATATGCAGATCTTTCTATATTTGTACTACAAATATCTGGCAAGATTGAGAGAAAAAAGAAGGAATAAAGAAAATTGGGGCAAGAAAGAAGGAAGAGAAGAGGAAAAGGGACAGATACACACTTCAAGCATAATTACTCTAGTTCTAAGCTTACTGCATAATACATCTGTTAAGGGTTTTTAAATGACATTTGTATCACAGCACACTCATGCATCTAATATTGAAATACTTTGTGAGCAAGTGCATGAACTGGAAAAAAGATTGGCAGAGTAATGCAGGAATGGAGTGTGATCACTGGTACTCAAGACTGGCATTTGTGGTTCAGCTACAATTTTGAATTTTAGAACACAAAACTAGATCTCATACATCAAATATAGGTTAGGTTGTCTTCATGCACCCAATATGTTTTGTTTTTTTTTTTTTTGGCCGTGCCACCTGGCTTGTGGAATCTTAGTTCATTGACCACGGATTGGACCTGGGCCCTCAGCAGTGAGAGCATGGAGTCCTAACCACTGGACCACCAGGGAATTCCCCCCAATATGTTTTTAAAAAATAAGTGTTTCATTATTTCTTCAGCAAAATACATCCTATAAGTTTATGGTGGACTACAAAGGTAAGAAAAGTGCTGTGTTATAATTTATTAATATTAAATGTTGGAATAATTCCCATGGTCCCATGTTGCTTGAAATAACAGGAGGCAGTAGCATAAGAATTGTAATCACTACTCTTATAAATGGATGCTTTTAATATAATTTATTTTATAATTAAAACAGTGTTGCTAATCATAAAGTTTGTATTCCTTCATTTTCATCAGCTAAATAATAGTACCAGTAATAATAATAGTTACAATTTAATAAATGCTTATACATGCCATTTTACATGCATGCATACTTAAATATATATACATATATATGCACACACATACATATACATATGTATTTACTCATATACACACAGTTTAAAATATTGCAGTAGTTTTGCAAGGTACTTATATAATAACCACCATGTTACAGATTAGAAAGTCAAACTGACTTGCCCACAGCCACATGGCTAATAATTAGTTGAGCCTGAATTTTATTCTAGTCTACCTGACTCCAAAGTCCCTGAACCTAATATGTGTTTCTCAAAAAGAATGAACATACAAGTTATAAAATAAATAAAAGCTATAGTTTTGTTGACAATGATAAATTCTCAATGAGTAGATGAGAAATTTATATGCTGTACATAAAGCACAGATTGTTGAAATATGTCCCAAGTAAAAATATAAGATCTTTCCAAATATAAGGTGATCTCTTGATAAGTTAGTAAAAATTTTCATATTTTTAAACAGCTTTATTGTAGTATAATTTATATACTCTGAATCATCTATTTAAAGTATATAATTCAATGCTTTTAGTATATTTAAAAGTTGGGAAATGATCACTGTAATCTAATTTTAGAATATTTTCATGACACCAGAATGAAAACTTGTACCTATCTACAGCCACCTTCCATTGTCTCTACCAAATTCACTCCCTTGGTATGATAATGGTGTCCCTACCCTCTCCCCAGTCCTAGTAACCACTATACTTTTTATCTCTAAGAATTTGTCTATTCTAGACATTTAGTACAAATGGGATCATACATGTGTAGTCTTTTGTGACTGGATTATTTCATTTAACATAATGTTTTTAAATTGTGTTCATTTTGTAGCATGTATCAATACTTCATTTTTATTTCCAAGTAATATTCTATCATACGGATATACCACATTTTGTTTATCTTCTCTTCAACTGATGGATATGGGGGTTTCCACTTTTTTGGCTAATATGAATAATGCTGCTATGAATATTCATGTGAAAGTTTTTGAATGAGCCTATGTTTTCATTTTTTCTTGGGTAAATCCCTAAGAGTGGAATTGCTAGGTCATTCGATAACTAATGTTAGCATTTTGAAGATCTGTCAAACTCTTTTCCAAAGTAGTTAGCTGCACCATTTTACATTGTCACCAGAAATATATGAGGATTCTGATTTTTCCACATCCTCACCAATATGTGTCATTAGCTGTCTTTTTGATTGTAACCTTCTAGAGGGTGAAATTATGATAAAAGGTAATCTCTAGATATGGAAGTTATTATATATACTTCTTTGGTTCCAGTAAGAACTTAAGTTCCATATTTGACTTCAATTATATTTTCTATATAACAGGACAGCAGTCCTGATGTTCTCTTATATAGGCTCTGGAATGGATAACTCCTTAACCAAAAAAATTATGCTCAAACCCCAAATTCTTATATATGGTGATAATCTTGTGCCAATCATAGGGTTCTTGGGTGATGAAGTGATGATACAATAAGCCCTCAGTCTCTGATATACATACACATAAAATATGCTCTTGGCTTTAACAACAGAACATATAACATACAGAGCATTCCCCATACACATATTGAAAGACTATCTTGATATATGTCAATGATAAATACTTCATTATCTGTATTATTTCTCACTGGCCAACCTAAAGTCAAACATGCCTGGTGATAAATATTTAGTAAGGTAAATGCTTCATGTCAACACAATGTTACAAGTAGGAATATTTTACATATAATAACATGTTTAGAGAAATATTTCAGATGAATATATAATGTTCTATGGGTAGGATGAGGTGCTTAGACATTGCAAAATCTATTGAATAAAACTATGCATATAGCTTTCAGATACTATCAAGTTTAATGTTCCTTGGCTCGGCTCCTTCTTGGATAATAATATAACCTAGTATTTTAAAAATCAATAATCACTTTTCTACCCAAATGATTATGCTGGTTAGAGAATGAAGTGGCAATAAAGAAATTGGGGGGCTTTTAACTAGCAGAGGAGAGACTACTCCTTTAGGAGCTGTTGTTAAGCTAGTGAGCTAAGGAGACAAATCTAAGACTTAACAGATGATTTATAATAATTTTCAGATCATAAAATTGATTTCAATTATTTTTAAAAGCTCAGTTATGCTTTTAGAACTCAAGGATGTTCTTTCTGGTCCATTATAAATGTTCATGACCTAATCAACATCTTTCAGAAAACTTTTACCAATTTTTGAGCCCACATTTTAATTTCTGGGCTATTCTCTGAGCTTTACTCCTTCCCAGCACCCTCCTTTCTCCTCTTCTTGGAAGCTACTTCCAGTCCTTTTCCAATCTACCCATGACTTTAACCACTGCTTTTTCTGTCATAAAGTTAGATTTCAAGGAAAGTGCTATAAACTATAAATGGAATTTTTTCCCTTTGAATAAAAATTAACTGTTCAGTTTGCATTTTTGGAGGTAATATTGCAGTAATTAAAGTTTACATGAACTGATTAGTTTCAGGTCATAAAATCAAAGTACTTAGCACAGAATTTCCGTATCAATTGTGTTTGAATTATTAAGTCAATGTCAGCCTTTATTTTTTGACAGCATCATATTGGACAGCTTCACCACAGTCAAATGCTCTCCCTTTGAGCTATAACCCCATGACGGCTTCACTGAATGTTCATATGAATAACAGTATAAGAGACTAATGGTAGATAGAAAAACAGAGAGAAAATGGAAAACACCCCATAGTCAGTGCAATTTAGACCTGTGGTCCACTAGATGAATTTTTTTTTTTTTTTAATGACTGTATTGGACCTTTAATCTGATTTTTTAAGTGTCTGATAATTGTGACTAAATGTAATTCTAAGTAAATTATCTCGAGAATAATGTCAATAGAGATAAAAAGATCTCATTAAATAACATCAGAAAATAATGAGATTCTCTTATAAATATTGCAAATTGATGGCAAACTAAGCAACTTCTCAAAATCAAATTATGTATGCTTTATGTGTGAGTATGTGTTTTCTACATAATAATCAATTCAACAGCCCTAATAACATTTCATAGAAAAACACATCATAATCCTTCAGCCAAATGGAATATGATAGTTACCTCTATCTGTATCAAAATAACATTTATTTAACCTACAAAAACAATTCTGTCTCTAATTTTATCTCCTACCATTGATACGATTCTCTACTTTTTAGAAATGTAAGCTATTATTATTAAAGGTTTCAGAAATAAAACCTCATTGTTATTATAATAAAATACATTAAGAGGAGAGAAAAGAAAGAGAAATTTGTTATTTGGATTACTGTAATGTGTATTCAGTTGTTTTAGTCTCGATGTAATCCAAGTGGTTGAGACTAAGAAGTAAAAATTTAATAATAACAAAATTCCAAAAATAAGTAAAATAGACTTCCAAGAAATAAAAATTTACTGTATTAAGCTTAATAAGAATTTACAGAAAATGAGTGACAATATGTCTCTGAATCCTGGCTAATTCCAGTTTATTTATGACTGTAGACTTTACATATTTGTATTTAAAAAAATCAATGTAGCACATAAGAAGGTGACACTGGCAAAAACAAACAAACAAACCAAAAAGCCCCCAAATGTGATGAGCAGGAAGTAGGAAATGCCATTTGAAATAAAAGAAATAAACAATAGTAACAGAAACCAGAAAACAAAAACAGATTTAATAAGAAGGAACAAAATACATAATTCTATATGTAGAAATCCTTCCAGTGTATAAAAATTCATTGCTTATATTTTTATTTGAGACAATATCTTGATTAAACTCCTGATGGAAACATGATCTGTTCATTTCAGCTTATCAAGTAAATACAAATGATTGAATAATGGTTCTTTTTCAACACCTGCTTCCTCAATGGGCAAAACAGCACTGTATAGACGTTGAGTTGGATGAATTCCCAAAGGAAGAAGTTAAATCTTTTTTCCGTGTATTTTGAAGGTCTCTCTCTGGACAATTTATTGAAAATGCACAAATGAGACACTAAATGCTCTATGCCCACCTGTGAAAGAATTGTAGTGCAATTTTCCCTATCCTTTTCTATCCCTCTTTCATTTACCATTTATTTTATCTGTATCTGTTTTTGCTTCTCTTTGTGTTGGGGAAAATCATAATGGTGAAACTGAACTATTATTAAGGCTTGTTTTAAATCAATGCCTGGGAAAAAAATTAGCCTCTATTCTCACAAAGTGATAATGTCAGTAAATGAGATCTTCCAGTTATGGTGCAGGAAATTAAAGCAATGATGGCCAAAACTTTAACAAAGTCACAAGAGACTACATAGTATTGATTCTAAGAAAAGATAGATTCCTGCTATCCAGAAAATGACCTCTCTTTCAAAATAAATGACTAAAACATAAAGCAAACAAGTTGTCAGTTTAGTAATAGGAAAATTTGCAAATATCTAAAGAGAAAAAACATAAAACAAAAATAAAAGCAAGTCAAGAACTGCAAGAGAGCAAAATTGAACTATATAAGGACAATATAGTATAGGTCACAAATAACAATATCAGTCAATTTAATAAATTAGAGAGAAAATGCATTAATTAAAATGTAAAATCCTATGATCTAAGGGCAGTAACTGCTAATGGGCTTCTTTTAGAGGGGATAAAAATATTCTAAAATTAGATAGTGGTGATGGATGCCTAACATTGAATGTACTATAAACAACTGAATTGTATTCTTTAAAAGAGTGAATTTTATGGTATGCAAATTATACGAATAAAGGTGTTTTTTATTAAATTCTATGATCTAATCCCCCTCCCCTAAAATGTCTTTAGGACCAAATACAGGCAATATTTTTATCTAAGCCTAATCTGGTCCATGATTGCCACTGGGATACACAAAATGACCTCAGATTCGATCACAATTCACAAAGGTTAGATTAAAAAATAATTACTATTAGTTACATTTAGACAAATTGTTTTATGTAGCCCATTTTTCACTCCCTTATTTGAAAATTAAAATAATATTTATATGTCTTAAATATTCCGGGATCTTTCTAAGCAACAAGTATCACCACCAGTACATGCTTCCCCTTCTCTCTCTGGAATGTAAAACAAGTGACTTTTGCGCAGGCTCCGCGGCCATGGCTCATGGGCCTAGCTGCTCCACGGCATGTGGGATCTTCCCGGACCGGGGCATGAACCCTTGTCCCCTGCATTGGCAGGCGGACTCTCAACCACTGCGCCACCAGGGAAGCCAGAGATGGTCTTCTTTTAATCGTATTGTTGGTGCTTCTACACCAACGTATATTCTATTTTAACTATGCTCCCTATAACTCTGGAGTCCTCTTTTTGTTCCCTCCTTCTGAATCTTCTCTTCTGGGAAATGAGCTGCTTTATTGCCAGCATATTCAGGCTGCTGACTGCTGGTGAAAAGTCATGAAATTTGACTTACTAACTTTTGTACAATTGATGTTGTCTAACCTCATCTGAGCCTACACTACTGCTTGGAAATCGTTTTATTAATGTCTAATTGGCTCCTTAATACATTTTCCATAGTGCTCATTTCAAAGCTTTTCAAATCTGTCCTCTCAGTGTGACCTCACCTATTCACTCAAAAATCAGCATCTCCTATTTGATGGAAAAATTCCTCCACTTCCAAATTTATCTTTTCTGTTATTTCCTTCACACCTCAGAAGACAGGGGTCATCTGACTGTTTCAAAAACGTCCTAGTTTTAGTGGAAATAAGCCTGACTTATTTCATCACACGTCTGCCACTATCTACATCAATCACCATGGACAAGGCAGTTAATTTATCTGGTTCTTGATTTTTTTTCATCTATAAAAATAATGCCTTGGACTAGGTGAATTCTAAGGCCATTTTCAGTACTAAATCAATGTTTTTCTCATCTTATGTCTAATCTTATGTCTTTCTATCCCCCTAGGACCTTTTCTTTTCATTCAGCCTATATGTATATTTAATACAAATGAGGCATAAGATACTTTATCTCTACTAATCTCCTCTTACCAACTTGATTCTTCCCACCCAAGATATTTAGGGACTTCATTTTTAAAAATCCTTCTTCATTACTGTTACCATGAATTAATATTTTCACTATTTCTCAATCAAACTCTTTCAGGCTGTAGATAACACTTGAAGACTCTACTTTGTTGCCACTGACTTATCTCTTCACACTTTCCAATTTGGCTTCTGCTTCCAGCACTTTGCCAAAATAGTTGTTGCAAAGGATAAATGGACAGAGAATACCACCTTGAAACTTTCTTCTCACTTTTCCCATGGTTCTCTTTTAAGGCTCTGGTCATCTCTTTTCTTTCTTTATTTTTATTCTTCCTCCTCACTCTATGTTCTAAATGTGAGTATTCATCTGAGATCTATCTTGGTCTTCTTTCTAAACTTTTTCTATTGAAACTCATTCATTCTCAGGATCCCAACTATTATATTGATGTGGATTACTGAAATATTTTTCACTGAATTCCTTTCCATAAGTATGCTGATCATCTCTATGGGTATGTTTCACCAATTTGAAGGTATGTTGAAAATAAAGTTCATCACTATACCCCAATAGCCACCTAGGGGAAAAAAGGAAAACACAAGCTGCCCCTGCTCATATGCTCTATCTTTCTGTTAATGATATAAGTTACTTTCTAGTGACTAGAATTGACATGTCAGGAAGAAGAGAAGCCATTAAAGTCAGGGACTACACTGTCCTCTGAATACACATCTTTAATACAGCTAGCTCTTCATTTGACAAATGTCTCAATGCTCTGAAAGATATTAAAAGTATCATCCTTTTATAATTACTCAAGGTTGTGATGTAGATGTGCAATCTCAGGAATATTTTTTCTCTCTTCACATCATAACAAAAGTACAACCCATGAATTGAATTATCTCCATTTGCTTCTACAGTTCTGTTGTTTATTGCTGTGAAGTGATATAAAGACCTTAGCTTCTGAGAAAATGCAAAGTTTCAATTTCAACTAGATTTTAAAAGAGAAAAAAAGGAAAGAAAACGTAAACTCACACTTTATCTGTTCCATAACTCCTATAATCTACTGCAGCTGACACAGCCACAATGAGCGCAGGCATCCCATAGCCGACCAGGTAAAAGTATTTCCTTCGTGAATGTTCACTCTCAAAAACCTCCACCAGCATGATATAGAGCTGCACTCCTTCCAGGAACATCCACGTGAAGGCAGCCAAGAAGAAGAAATGTAAGAGAGCAGCAAAAACGGCACAGGCAATCTAGGGAAAGGAACAAATGAGTCAGTCAAATAAATACCAAATGAAATACCAACTGCCATAAAATTAAAATAAATATTTATCAAGACTGCAATAATAAGATAGGTCTGCAAAAAAATAATTGAGACAAGATTCTTAAAATTCAGACATTAAAACCTAATTAAATATAACTTATCTGTGAAAACTGTATTTAACATTTTATTAATAATGGCCTTGGATTACAGCAGAGCATTATAATAAGAAAAAAGTATAACATATAGGGAAAAGTTCTAATAAGATCCTATTGATAATTATTACTGAGATTAGTCTAAAGGTTTTAAAATAGATCTCATGAATTTTTTTCTTGGTCATAATCCTGTGTTTATTAACATATTAAGTTCTTCAATGTAAGTGAAAGAGAAACAGTAAAATCAAGGAGAATAAAAGCTCTTAAAATTAAAAAAAAAATAATTAAAGTGTTTTATAATGAGATTATTAATTCATTATTATATTTATTGTTTATTTCTTCCTTGCCTTGTTTCAGAAAGGATTTAAGATGACATTGGGAAGTTCGTACTGCATAGGTGTAAATGTAGATCTGGTTAAAATAAAGTGTTCCAGAAGTGCTTTCATTCTCTCATTTGTTTTTCTTTTACTAAATGTTGGTCTATACAAGCTTGGTCACAAAAGGCAGCTAGCCCTTACTTTGGCATATTTTCTAAGGTACTATAAGTTTCAGCTGACCATATATTAATTATCTTATGTCAGTTCCTGAAATTCTTACTCCTTTGGAGGGGAGGCCTTCATTTTTTACAAGAAGTCTTAACTAAAATCTATAGTTCCTACTAGAAAAGGCAACAAATTTATAGAAATTAACTCATTAGTATGGATTCAATGACAAGTATGATCCTTGAGAAACGAGACAAAGGGCAGTTCTATTTCCTTGGATTAGAGAGATGATGATGAAGGGGAGATGAGGCAATCAAGTGTCAAAGGGGCTAGAAAGAGAAAGGAGAGCCTGACTGCCACATAACAGGCAGGAAGAGAACACATATACAGCAATAAGAGTAAAGACAAGTTGGGCTGAGCTGCAGTCAACACAAATTTTTGATATCAATCATTGTCCTTTATGCTACATGTCAGAAGTTTTGTGCAGTATGCAACACTTAGAGAAGTTTATCATACCATATGTAACATCAAGAAGCAAAAATAAGAATAAGGTTTCTAAATGAAAAGAAATCACAGAGCATTTGAATTGCAGGTTAAAAAGAGAATGAAATGATTTCTTCTTGGGAAATAACATCGTTTTCCATTTCTTGCTTTGTAGAGTTAGAACTTCAACTATTAATTTTTGTTATCAGAAGGCTTTACGTTTTTGGAGAAAAAATGTGCACTTTGATTGCTTATTCATCTGTATGCATTTATGGGAAAAACTGTCACATTTGTATATGATAACCAGTTAAAAGTATAATCACCATAATTGTACGCTTCACAGCCATTAATCATGAATGTGTAATCACAAACATGAATCCAACTGCATTTTCATTGTAACATACTGTATACATATGGACACATACCAGAGAAGAGCATTAAATGAATGAATTATTTATTATGCCTACAAGTCTTCTAAAAAATGAAAATTTTCATTTGCGGTTTTACTCATGAGAACCAACTTGTGTTATGTGCATGAATCTTAAGGGGCCTCCCCAAAATTACAAATGCGCATAAAGTCTGTTTACTATATTAGATATTGTCTGTTGATCATATTTTCTGTTTGGGTTTATCAAGAACAGTTGGCTAGTGCTATTCATTTTTTCCTATTTCTTTCCTTCCCTCCTTCCTTTCCTCCCTCCCTCTCTCCCTCCCTCTCTCCCCATCTCTCTCCCTCCTTCCCTTCCTTCCTTGATATGGCTAAATGTGGTTAGTAGTAGAGTATGAAGTTAGCACTTAAAGATGTAAACAGAACTTAAGAAAATATAAAGTGTAAAACAAAATATGGGAAGAGTATATAAATTATAAAAATGACATTGAGTTTGAACTATTTTCCAAAATACGTCAATTAGAAAAACTCATGTTAGGAGACTTTCAAGATGGCAGAGGAATAAGACGTGGAGATCACCTTCCTCCCCACAAATACAGCAGAAATAGATCTACATGTGGAACAACTCCTACAGAATGCCTACTGAATGTTGGCAGAAGAACTCAGACTTCCCACAAGGCAAGAAACTTCCCACATACCTGGGTAGGGTAAAAGAAAAAAGAAAAAACAGAGACAAAAGAATAGGGATAGGACCTGCACCTCTGGGAGGGAGCTGTGAAGGAGGAAAAGTTTCCACACACTAGGAAGCCCCTTCGCGGGCCGATACTGCGGGTGGCGGAGGGGGGAGCTTCGGAGCCGCGGAGGAGAGCACAGCAACAGGGTTGCGGAGGGCAAAGCGGAGAGATTCCTACACAGAGGATCGGTGCCGACCAGCACTCACCAGCCTGAGAGGCTTGTCTGCTCACCCGCTGCGGTGGGTGGGGGTTGGGAGCTGAGCCTCGGGCTTCGCAGGTCAGATCCCAGGGAGAGGACTGGGGTTGGCTGCATGAACAGGGCCTGAAGGGGTCTAGTGTACCACACCTAGGCAGGAGGGAGTCCGGGAAAAAGTTTGGAACTGCCTAAGAGGCAGGAGACCATTGTTTCAGGGTGCACAAGGAGAGGGGATCCAGAGCACCACCTAAACGAGCTCCAGAGACTGTCGTGAGCTGCAGCTACCAGCACGGATCCCAGAGACGGGCATGCAACACTAAGGCTGCTCCTGCAGCCATCAAGAAGCCTATATGCAAGAACAGGTCACTATCCACACCTCCCCTCCCGGGAGCTACTGCCAGAGTCCCGTGAAACAGGGAAAACTTCCCCAGGAGAACACATGGCATGCCTCAGGCTGTTGCAACATCACTCCAGGCTCTGTCACCTCAGGCTCGCCCCACATTCCGTACCTCTGCTCTGCCCAGCCTGAGTGAGCCAGAGCCCCCTAATCAGCTGCTCCTTTAACCCCATCCTGTGGGTGCTAAGAACAGACGCCCTCAGGCAACTTATATGCAGAGGCGGGGCCAAATCCAAAGCTGAAGCCCAGGAGCTGTGCAAACAAAGAAGAGAAAAGGAAATCTCTCCCAGCAGCCTCAGGAGAAGCAGATTAAATCTTCACAATCAACTTGATGTACCCTGAATCTGTGGAATACATGAATAGATAATGAATCATCACAAAACTGAGGCGGTGGACTCTGGGAGCAACTGTAGACTTGGGGTTTGCTTTCTGCATCTAATTTGTTTCTGGTTTTATGTTTATCTTAGTTTAGTATTTAGAGTTTATTATCATTGGTAGATTTGTTTATTGATTTGGTTGCTTTCTTCCTTTTTTTAATATATATATATATTTTTTTTCATTTTTCTCTTTTTGTGAGCGTGTATGTGTATGCTTCTTTGTGTGATATTGTCTGTACAGCTTTGCTTTTACCATTTGTCCTAGGGTTCCGTCTGTCTGTTTTTTTGTTTATTGTTTGTTTTTGTTTTTCTTTTTCTTAACTATAGTTTTTTAGTGCTTGTTATCACTGGTGGATTTGTTTTTTGGTTTGGTTGCTCTCTTCTTTCTTTCTTTTTTTATTACCTTTTAATTTTTTTATTTTTAATAATTATTTTTATTTTAATAACGTTATTTTATTTTATTTTTTTAAATTTATTTTCCTCCCTTTTCTTTTGAGCCGTGTGGCTGACAGGGTCTTGGTGCTCTGGCTGGGTGTCAGACCTGTGCCTCTGAGGTGGGAGAGCTGACTTCAGCACATTGGTCCACCAGAGACTTCCCGGCTCCATGTAATATCAAAAGGCAAAAATCTCCCAGAGATCTCTATCTTAATGCTAAGACCCAGATCCACTCAACAACCAGCAAGCTACAGTGCTGGACACTCTATGCCAAACAATTAGCAACACAACCCCACACATTAGCAGAGAGGCTGCCGAAAATCATAATAAGGTCACAGACACCCCAAAACACACCACCGGACGAGGTTCTGCCCATCAGAAAGACAAGATCCAGCCTCATCCACCAGAACACAGGCACTAGTCCCGTCCACCAGGAAGTCTACACAACCCAATGAACTAACCCAGGCCACTGGGGGCAGACACCAAAAACAATGGGAACTACGAACCTGCAGTCTGCAAAAAGGAGACCCCAAACACATTAATTAAGCAAAATGAGAAGACAGAGAAATATGCAGCAGATAAAGAGGCAAGGTAAAAACTCACCAGACCAAACAAATGAAGAGGAAATAGGCAGTCTACCTGAAAAAGAATTCAGAGTAATGCTAGTAAAAATGATCTGAAATCTTGGAAAAAGAATGGAGAAAATACAAGAAACATATAACAAGGACCTAAAAGAACTAAAGGGCAAACAAAAAATGATGAACAACAAAATAAATAAAATTAAAAATTCTCTAGAAGGAATCAATAGCATTATAACTGAGGCAGAAGAACTAATAAGCACCCTGGAAGATAAAATAGTGGAAATAACCACTGCAGAGCAGAATAAAGAAAAAAGAATGAACAGAATTAAGGACAGTCCTAGACAACTCTGGGACAACATTAAACGCACCAACATTCAAATTTTAGGGGTCCAAGAAGAAGAAGAGAAAAAGAAAGGGACTGAGAAAATATTTGAAGAGATTATAGTTGAAAACTTCCTTAATATGGGAAACGAAATAGTCAATCAACTTCAGGAAGTGCAGAGAGTCCCATACATGATAAACCCAAAGAGAAACAAGCTAAGACCCATATTAATCAAACTATCAAAAATTAAATACAAAGAAAAAATATTAAAAGCAGCAAGGGAAAAACAACAAATAACATACAAGGGAATTCCCATAAGGTTAACAGCTGAAACTCTGCAATCCAGAAGGGAGTGGCAGGATATATTTAAAGTGATAAAAGGGAAAAACCTACAACCAAGATTGCTCTACCCAGTAAGGATCTCATTCAGATTCAATGGAGAAATTAAAACCATTACAGACAAGCAAAAGCTAAGAGAAGTCAGCACCACTAAACCACCAACAAATGCTAAAGGAACTTCTCGATGTGGGAAATGCAAGAGAAGGAAAAGACCTACAATAACAAACACAAAATAATTAAGAAAATGGTTATAGGACATACATATCAATAATTAACTTAAATGTAAATGGATTAAATGCTCCAACCAAAAGACATAGACTAGCTGAATGGATACAAAAGCAAGACCGATATATATGCTGTCTACAAAACACCCACTTTAGACCTAGGGACACTTAGTGACGGAAAGTGAGGGATGGAAAAAGATATTCCATGCAAATGGAAATCAAAAGAAAGCTGGAAGAGCAATTCTTATATCAGAAAAAATAGACTTTAAAACAAAGACTATTACAAGAGACAAAGAAGGATACTACATAATGATCAAGGGATCAATCCAAGAAGAAGATATAACAATTATAAATATTTTTGCACCCAACATAGGAGCACCTCAATAAATAAGGCAAATGCTAACAGCCATAAAAAGGGAAATCGACAGTAACACAATCATAGTACAGGACTTTAACACCCCACTTTTACCTATGGACAGATCATCCAAAATGAAAATAACTAAGGAAACACAAGCTCTAAATGACATATTAAACAAGATGGACTTAATTGATATTTACAGGACATTTCATACAAAAACAACAGAATACACTTTCTTCTCAAATGCTCATGGGACATTCTCCAGGATAGATCATATCTTGGATCACAAAAAAGCCTTGGTAAATTTAAGAAAATTGAAACCGTATCAAGTATCTTTTCTGACCACAAAGCTATGAGACTATATATCAATTACAGGAAAAAAATCTATAAAAAATACAAACACATGGAGGCTAAACAATACACTACTTAATAACCAAGACATCACTGAAGAAATCACAGAGGAAATCAAAACATACCTAGAAACAATGACAATGAAAACACAATGACCCAGAACCTATGGGATGCAGCAAAAGCAGTTCTAAGAAGGAAGTTTATAGCAATACTATCCTACCTCAAGAACCAGGAAACATCTCAAATAAACAACCTAACCTTACACCTAAAGCAATTAGAGAAAGAACAAAAAGACCCCAAAGTTAGCAGTAGGAAAGAAATCATAAAATCAGATCAGAAATAAGTGAAAAAGAAATGAAGGGAACAGCAGCAAAGATCAATAAAACTAAAAGGTGGTTCTTTGAGAAGATAAACAAAATTGATAAACCATTAACCAGACTCATCAAGAAAAAAAGGGAGAAGACTCAAATCAATAGAATTAGAAATGAAAAAGGAGAAGTAGCAACTGACACTGCAGAAATACAAAAGGTCATGAGGGATTACTACAAGCAACTCTATGCCAATAAAATGGACAACCTGGAAGAAATGGACAAATTCTGAGAAAAGCACAACCCTCTGAGACTGAACCAGGAAGAGATAGATAGTATAAACAGACCAATCACAAGCACTGAAATTGAGACTATGATTAAAAATCTTCCAACAAACAAAGCCCAGGACCAGACGGCTTCACAGGCAAATTCTATCAAACATTTAGAGAAGAGTTAACACCTATCCTTCTCAAACTCTTCCAAAATATAGCAGAGGGAGGAACACTCTCAAACACATTCTATGAGGCCACCGTCACCCTGATACCAAAACCAAACAAAGATGTCACAAAGAAAACTACAGGCCAATATCACTGATGAACATGGATGCAAAAATCCTCAACAAAATACTAGCAAACAGAATCCAGCAGTATATTAAAGTGTTCTACACCATGATCAAGTGGGGTTTATACCAGGAACGCAAGGATTCTTCGATATTAGCAAATCAATCAGTGTGATAAACCATATTAACAAATTGAAGGGAAAAACCATATGATCATCTCAATAGATGGAGAAAAAGCTTATGACAAAATTCAAAACCCATTTATGATAAAAACTCTCCAGAAACTAGGCATAGAGGGAACCTACCTCAACACAATTAAGGCCATATATGACAAACCCACAGCAAACTCTCCAGAAAGTAGGCATAGAGGGAACCTACCTCAACATAATTAAGGCCATATATGACAAACCCACAGCAAACATTGTTTTCAATGGTGAAAAACTGAAACCATTTCCAGTAAGATCAGGAAAAAGACAAGGTTGTTCACTCTCACCATTATTATTCAACATAGTTTTGGAAGTTTTAGCTGTAGCAATCAGAGAAGGAAAAGAAATAAAAGGAATCCAAATCAGAAAAGAAGAAGTAAAGCTGTCACTGTTTGCAGATGACAAAATCCTATTCATAGAGAATCCTAAAGATGCTACCAGAAAACCACTAGAGCTAATCAATGAATTTGGTAAAGTAGCAGGTTACAAAATTAATGCACAGAAATCTCGTGCACTCCTATACACTAATAATGAAAAATCTGAATGAGAAATTAAGGATCACTATAATTTACCATTGCAATAAAAAGAATAAAATACCCAGGAATAAACCTACCAAAGGAGACAAAAGACCTCTATGCAGAAAACTATGAGACAATGATGAAAGAAATTAAAGATGATACAAAGAGATGGAGAGATATACCATGTTCTTGGATTGGAAGAATCAACATTGTGAAAATGACTACACTATCCAAAGCAATCTACAGATTCAATGGAATCCCTATCAAACTACCAATGGCACTTTTCACAGAACTAGGACAAAAATTTCACAATCTGTGGGGAAACACAAAAGACCCCGAACAGCCAAAGCAATCCTGAGAAAGAAAAACAGAGCTGGAGGAATCAGGCTCCTGGACTTCAGACTATACTATGAAGCTACAGTAATCAAGACTGTACAGTATGGGCACAAAAATAGAAATACAGATCAATAGAACAGGATAGAAATCCCAGAGATAAACCCATGCACATATGGTCAGCTTATTTTTGATAAAGGAGGCAAGAATATACAATGGAGAAAAGACAGCCTCTTCAATAAGTGGTGCTGGGAAAACTGGACCACTACATGTAAAAGAATGAAATTAGAACATTCTGTAACACCATACACAAAAATAAACTCAAAATGGGTTAAAGACCTGAATGTAAGGTCAGACACTATAAAACTCTTAGAGGAAAACATAGGCAAATCACTCTATGACATAAATCACAGCAAGATCCTTTTTGACCAACCTCCCAGAGAAATGGAAATAAAAAACAAAAATAAACAAATGGGACCTAATGAAACTTAAAAGCTTTTGCACAGCAAAGGAAACCATAAGCAAGATGAAAAGACAACCCTTAGAATGGGAGAAAATATTTGCAAATGAAGCAACTGACAAAGGATTAATCTCCAAATATACAAGCAGCTCATGCATCTCAATATCAAAAAAACAAACAGGGCTTCCCTGGTGGCGCAGTGGTTGGGAGTCCGCCTGCCGATGCAGGGGACACGGGTTCGTGCCCCGGTCCGGGAAGATCCCACATGCTGCAAAGTGGCTGGGCCCGTGAGCCATGGCCACTAAGCCTGCACGCCCAGAGCCTGTGCTCCACAACGGGAGAGGCCACATCAGTCAGAGGCCTGCGTACCACAAAAAAAAGAAAAAGAAAAAAACAAAACAAACAACCCAATCCAAAAATGGGCAAAAGACCTAAATAGACGTATCTGCAAAGAAGATATACAGATTGCCAACAAACACATGAAAGGATGCTCACCATCACTAATCATTAGAGAAATGAAAATCAAAACTACAATTAGGTATCACCTCACAGCAGTCAGAATGGCCATCACCAAAACATCTAGAAATAATAAATGCTGGAGAGGATGTGGAGGAAAGGAAACCCTCTTGCACTAATGGTGGGAATGTAAATTGATACAGCCACTATGGAGAACAGTATGGAGGTTCCTTAAAAAAACTAAAAATAGAACTACCATGTGACCCAGCAATCTCACTACTGGCATATACCCTGAGAAAACCATAATTCAAAAAGTGTCATGCTCAGTGCAGCTCTATTTACAATAGCCAGGACATGGAAACAACCTAAGTGTCCCTTGACAGGTGAATGGATAAAGAAGATGTGGCCCATATATACAATGGAATATTACTCAGCCATAAAAAGAAATGAAATTGAGTTATTTGTAATGAGGTGGATGGACATAGAGTCTGTCATACAGAGTGAAGTAAGTCAGAAAGAGAAAAACAAATACCATATGTTACCACATGTATACGGAATCTAAAAAAAAAAAAGCTTCTGAAGAACCTAGGGGTAGGACAGGAATAAAGATGCAGACGTAGAGAATGGACTTGAGGACAAAGGGAGGGGGAAGGGTAATCTGGGACGAAGTGAGAAAGTGGCATGGACTTATATATACTACCAAATGTAAAATAGATAGCTAGTGGGAAGCAGCCGCATAGCACAAGGAGATCAGCTCAGTGCTTTGTGACCACCTAGAGGGGTGGGATAGGGAGTGTGGGAGGGAGAGGCAAGAAGGAGGAGATATGGGGATATAAATATATGTATAGCTGATTTACTTTGTTATAAAGCAGAAACTAACACACCATTGTAAAGTAATTATACTCCAATAAAGATGTTTAAAAAAAGGTTAAAAAAAACCCCAACTCATGTTAGACATGCAGTTTTCAATATAATTTCCAGTGTTTTTAAAAAAATATATATTATAAACTTCAAAGAATAACAATTACATGTTAGAAAAGATACTCCTCCATTCCCCAAATGATTTAAGTTTTCTCAGTATTCAGCTTTGTGATTAAAAAAATTAAAGAAAAAGACTAATGAAGAAACACAGTTGTTTAGAAAGGCAAGTTTTTGAACAGAATTTCTGAAGAAATGTACATTCATACATCCATATATTCACTGCTTCTTTATGGCAATGGATATGAAAAAGGGAATACTGAATAAGATCTCAAAATTAGTAACTATCTTAGACAACTGGAAGAGAGGATACTTTCAAACAAGAATATTTTGTATATTGGAAAGCTGGAAGTGGAGAAATTCTTTTCTAATACCAAAATAAATTGCTTACTGGTTGATCTGTTCGGTTGATCCCAATCAAGAAGAGCAGTTCTGCTACAAAAAGGCTGATGCAGAGGTTCTTATGGATGGTGTTACGGTCACTCTGGAGCCCACGGAAAAAGCAAAATGTGAAGATGCAAATCAGGAGACAAACAAGGGACAGTAAAATTCCAACCCATGTGATCACATCCAGAAGAAGGTCATGGACCGCATCACTGTGCTGGAAACACAATAGAAAAGGCATAAGTTGCAATTATGCATAACCAATTACAAAGTTTATAAGCGCCTGGTTCTATGAAGCATGATTTTAATAATGTACTAAATATCCTCCACACATGCAATGAATAAGATAATTATTTGGGTTTTCTAATCCACAGGTAAAGCATTTTATCTTTTCTGTGAGGTGTAAATCAGTTTGTCAATAGTGTTTGCACCTTTCTTAGCTATGTACATTTTCAGTTGTACATTTTCAACTATGTACATTTTCAGTTTAAGCATATCAACTTAATTCTGGCCAAAGATTTCAAGGTAAAGCTTTCGTTTTTCTACCCCACATCACATTTTTAGGTTAATATTTTTACAACTCTTGCTAGGGAATACTCTATATAAAAATTAAGTTATACACTTAGGAAAGTGGTATCACAACTGAAATTTATTTGAATCACTGAAGATTTTTTATTAAAAAAATACAATTCCTCTGTCCTATAAATCCTTTATCAGAATTTCGAAGGTTGAGTTCATAAAAGTATGTAATTTTATAAAGATCCCCAGTTAATTCTGATGGACAGCCACATATGTGTACCATTTATTTAGTGGAAAATCTAAAAGAATGAGGATAGTCACTGGATTTATATTCATATTGAATGGCTTAAGGAGATCAAGAAGTTTGATCACTGAAAGGTTTTGCATGAATAGAACCTGTTATACACAGATGGAAAATAAGTATTCAGAATTACTATACCTGATAGCAGCCCAAAAGAGATAGTACAGCCATGAAAAAGAAATACGTTCATGAAAACTTCCGCATTGAAACTACATTATGTGTCTCTGTTACAGTCCTGTGAGTTCCATACCTGCCATGTTCCTTGGTTTGTCCACTATCTCATTTCTGTCTTTGTTCTAAGATTCAAAACTCCATTTCCACTCTATGATAGTTTGCCTCTGTCGAAACCACTTTTGTGAAGCTTAGAATGTATGGTAGCCCAACACATCGGTGTGCCAACATGTTGGAGCAGAATCGAGAAACTGTCTATGACTGTCAATTCCTCTTTTCTTCCTATGTTTCTTGAAAATTCTTAAAGACCTAACTTCCAACAGTAGGGGAATACATAAATAATGGTTGATATTTATGGAATGATATTCAAAAGAGGAGTAGAAAATCAGTGTTCTAGATTTATAGTCACAAACATAGATACTTCTCAAAAATCTAATATTAGGTTTAAAAAAATGCAAGTGGCAAAAGTATCTATACAGTATGATACCATTTATGTAAAAATTTAAATTACACAAATCAATGACATTGATATTTATGGATATATGCATAAGTAGTGAAAGCATAACATGTGCATGGGAAATTTTTTAGTTGAAAACAAAGATATGTGTTTCTAATTGATATCTTTTTCAACTGTATAGATCATACACATTGATTTTTGTTTTAGGATGGAAGTTACCACATGTAGTTGTCTCCCACATTAAGGTTAGCTCACCTTAAAAAATTCATAAATATCCAGGTTTTCTATTTTTATTTTTATTCAAACTTTGTACCTTTATGTTTTATATAAACTTCATACAAAGATTATTCTGAATGTGGAAATTCTCCTTACAAGTGAGCCACCATGCTGTAACCTGAATCACAGCACTTCGCATATTGCTAGATACAACTTCACAGTTGTTACCTGATAAAGAACTCTGCTAGGATACTGTCAATGAAACAGTTTCAAACTATTCCTGCATAACTCTAGATGTATTTCTCAGAAGGAGCTCAAATCATGAAAGAAAACCACATGAAATTTTGCTTTAACTGCTTTGTTCTCCAGGGGACACTGCTAAAGTAGTGTTGGGTCTCTGATAGCTTAAATTACTTTTACTATTGGAGAGTGGAGAGTGGTTAGTGCTACCCAGTTCCCTGAACAGAGAGCTATTTGCTCTCTTCTTTGACTCAAAGGAAAGATGCTGTAATTGAGTATTAAGCACCAGCGTTCAGCACAGCAGTCTTCCATAATGGCAGGTATAATACATTCTCAAATATATCCTAAAGACCTAAAACACTAAAAAAGAAAGAAAAAAAAGAAACCAAATAACTCCAGCTTTTCCTGGGTAGTTGCATTATTAGAAATGTATTGACTTTACTCAATGCCTTTGTAGGTCTTTCAAAAACCCCATGCAGAGTTATTAAGAGAAGAATACCAAATGTCAAAACAACAGTACAAAAAGTACATAACGCTCAAAGAAAGAACAAAAAAGTCTAGCAATTAATTAGTAATCATCTTTCGGGTATTACTGTCTAGTTCAGAAAACATAAACACCAACCACCTTATATGTATTATACTGTGATCGAATGTAACTCACCACTTGAATTTTATCAGTAAGATGAAAGTAAAAGAACAATGGACATTAAATGTGAACAAGACCTATGAGTTTAGCCTTCTTTATAATAGTCTGTCATAACAGAACTTTCAGGAGGCCAAGCCATGATAAAAACCAACCCCCCTTCAAGAGGATGGTCAATTGAATAAAACTCCTAGGTATAGTTTTTTTGTTTTGTTTTGTTTTTTGTGGTACGCGGGCCTCTCACTGTTGTGGCCTCTCCCGTTGCGGAGCACAGGCTCCGGACGTGCAGGCTCAGGGGCCATGGTTCAATGGCCCAGCCGCTCCGTGACATGTGGGATCCTCCCGGACAGGGGCACGACCCTGCGTCCCCTGCATCGGCAAGCAGACTCTCAACCACTGCGCCACCAGGGAAGCCCTCCTAGGTATAGTTTTAACAATGTGATAATGGAGCAAGTATTCCTATTTCCAAGGTTCCACGTTTTGAGTACTCTATAACTCAATCACCCCTGACATTATGTGACTTGAGATCTTATTAGTCTTATATCTTATTATTATATCCTAGCACTTAGTATTGGGCTTGACACATAAAAAAATGATGAATAGGGCTTCCCTGGTGGTGCAGTGGTTGAGAGTCCGCCTGCCGATGCAGGGGACAGGGGTTCATGCCCCAGTCCGGGAAGATCCCACATGCCGCGGAGCGGCTGGGCCCGTGAGCCGTGGCCACTGAGCCTGCGCGTCCGGATCTTGTGCTCCACAGCGGGAGAGGCCACAACAGCCACGTACCGAAAAAAAAAAAAAAAAAAAAAGGTGAATAAATATTTGTTTTTGAATGGTTATAATAACACTATTCCACTTAAATCAAATGTCGAATAAGAGCTGAACCCTCTTACATCAGTATAGTTTTAGTAACCATTTAATCCCCACTGGATTTTTAAAAGTATCAATATCAAATATTACATGTTCAAAACTGAGCCCCTTCTTATCCTGTTTCTCCCTCCGCTCCCACCCCCCCACTCCCAAATCTACCCTTCCTTCTGTTTACCTCATTTCAGTAAACAGTAACTTCGTTCTTTGAAGTGTTCTGGCCAAGAACTTCAGAGTCATATTGATTCCTCTTTTTCACACACTACTCTTAATCCATCAAGAAATCTTGTAGCTCCTGTCTTCTATCTGACAGCTGCTCCTCACCTCAATTGCACCAAATTGGTTAGAGCTACCTGATTTTTTTTTTTTTTTTTTTTTTTTTTTTTTTTGGTTTGCGGGCCTCTCACTGTTCTGGCCTCTCCCATTTGCGGAGCACAGGCTCCGGACGCGCAGGCTCAGCGGCCATGGCTCACGGGCCTAGCCACTCCTCAGCATGTGGGATCTTCCCGGACCGGGGCATGAACCCGTGTCCCCTGCATCGGCAGGCAGATTCTCAACGACTGCACCACCATGGAAGCCCCACCTGATTTTTTTTTAAACAGCCTCCTCAATGATCTCCCTACTTTGACCCTCATCCATCCCCCTTTCCTCTCTGTTCAACAAGATGGAGAGATTCTCTTTAAATACAAGCCAGATAATAAGATTCATTGATGGAGGCATCCAATGTCTCCTACCTCAATAAAAGTAAAAACCAAAGTCTTTACAAAGGTCTACAATGTCCTATAAGATCTGCACTCCTGTGAAACATTTCCTATTCTCCCCTTCATTCAGTTCACTCTACCCGAGTTGGCCTCCTCTAGCCTTTGAATACATCCAGCACATTCCAGCCTCAGAGACTTTGTACTTGATGTTCCCTTGGTCTGGAATTCTCTTCCAATAAATAGCTGTGTGACTTACTCGCTAACCTCCTTCAGTTCTTCATTCAAATGTCACCTTCTCACAGAGTTTTCCTGAATCACCTCATCTAAAATTGCAAACATCATTTACCCACTCTGACTCTCTATTACTTTTCCTGAATTTTTTTCCTCTTAACATTTACCTAGACTATATATTTTACTAATATATCTTATTTATGTTTTCTACATAAATAAGATATATTAATAAAATACATAGCCTAGAACCTATTGTATAGCACAAGGAACTCTACTCAATACTGTGTAATGGCCTATATGGGAAAAGAATCTAAAAAAGAGAGGATATATGTATACGTATAACTGATTCACTTTAATGTATCCCTGAAACTAACACAACATTGTAAATCAACTGTACTCCAATTAAAAAAAAAAAAATTTCTTGTTCATCATCTGTGGCCTTTACTAGAAAGTACACTGTAAGAGAATAAGTTGTTTAATCACCAATGTATCCCCATATCCTAGAAAGCTGCCTCCCATAGAGTGGATGCACAATTAATGTGTGAACTGAATAAATGAATCTCTCTTTAATTACCCCCCCCTTCTGAAATGAATTTAGATTATAAACTAAAAGTTGTATCATGCTGCCCATTGCAACCTTTGGGGTTCTTTGTTTCATAAACTACCTGCTCCAAAATCTTGAGTAAAAGATAAAGAAAATTAAAGCTGGAGAATGAGGAGGTCGTTACACCATAATATCTTAAAATGTGTGGAAGTAAGAGGACTGCAGAGTAAGTATGATTAGAGTCTGAAGATGTGGATTTAACCTTGTTGCTCCAATTTTGCAATTGGACAACTTGAACAACTACTTACCCTTTAAAGTATCAGACACTTCATACATATAGAGATAAAACAGATTCACTTTATTGTATACCTGAAACTAACATGATATTGTAAATCAGTTATACACCAATAAAAATTAGAAAAATAAAGAATCAAAAACTTCAAGGAAATTAATTTCTTAAAGATGGGGAGCTGTGAGAGAAAATCTACAAGCAGAATGACAGAATGATTCATCAGAATATACTTTCAGGAAATTCATTGACTCTATCCACTCTAGAAAGAAATTTTTATGAAAACAATACTCATTTTTCAGGCTTTCTGTGAAGCTTACATTCACATATGAAATGCCAGATATTTTGTAAAAGCTACAGAAAGTTTCTGATTTTTCCTTTTATTTTCACCTTAATGAATCTGCTTTGTCTTATCACTGTGGGGTTACTGAGTAATTCAAATACCACAAAAGGGGTGAGTACCACAATGAAGGGAAAAAAGGTGGCTTAAACAATGATGTTTTGTGAAACTCACTCTGTCAGTATAAACCCCTCAAATATACCAATAGGTACCTTTAATGAAACTAAGCCCAAATTCATGGAATAGGGAAATGTGACTTGGGCTTCATGATTTAAAAATAACTCAACTTGTGTACACTAAGATCTTTAGGTAAATCTTGATATTTCTAACTTTATTGTCCAAAAAGCATCTTGTCAGCAAACAAGATGGAGAAATAGATTTTGAAATGTTTTCCATTTTAACTGCCTAAGTATTTCCAGATATATTGTATATTTCCAGATACACAAACTATATGAATTAATTCTGAACCCCTCTGGATGTTTTTTATAATTTTAGAAAGTTGCATTTTCCAGACATTGCTTGAACAATCACCCTATAATAATTATGAATTGTGGGCAGTAATTTTCAAGAACCTGTTTTACTTTCTGCATTAAAATTTATTATTTTAATGTTGAGTCAGAGTTGTTAAGCCATAATAATATGATTTTTAAATTGCCTCTTAAACATATCTTGTTCTGAAATACTTGTAATATAGCTAAATGAGTTTTATTTTGTCTTCTTTGCAAATGTAGGAGCACTCACTTTGCTACCAATGTATCACATCAGCATAAGGCGTTGCTTTGACTCAGGAATTTCACTGAAGCTAGTAGGGTTATGAAAGGCCTATTTTCTGATAAATGTGGTAAGAACTCTGTGAAATAAGTTCCTTGCATTGCTCTAACAGATCATCAAACACATAGGTCACCACACGAATGCTTGGGAAAATAAAGGGCTCAATGGTCTGAGGAAATTAGAATTTTCTTTGCAGTAATAGGATGAAGGTCAAAGTTGAGTAACACAGTAAGAAGAATGATATGATTGCATTTCTTATGATTTTTATAGTAAGCTAGCCAAAATAACTCAGCAATAATTTCCAAATTTGTATCAAGTTTAAAAAAAAATCAGTCATATATTTTCAAGCTTTAATTGCTGAGAGAGAACCACTGGCAAGTAAAAGCACACAAAACTATTCATATCCAACTATCCTTTGAATTCAAGAGAACTTATTCAGAATATCTCTTTGGATTCAGAAGCACAGCGTTGTATACTCTAAGTTATTTGAAGTTTTGTTGCTTTGAATTGAAAAAAAAATTTTTAATCTCACCATATTTGGTGAACCAGATTCACAACTACCTTAATAGAGGAAACAGTAAAGGAAATAGTAGAAAATGTGGAAACTAAGTATCTTACAGTAGTTGAGAATTAAATACAGATATAGGTTTTTAAAAAGTAAAGTTGATAAACAAAAAACAGAAATTTTTAAAGTAAATGAAGTAATCAAGCAGTAAATAAGAAAAAGATTTTAGAAGTATCTGGGGTAAGGGTAGAAAATGAAGCTGGGAAGATAGAAAATTTCATCTTTAACATTTCTGAGTTAAATACAGTGATGATGATAATGGTGATGATGATAATAACAATGATGATGATGATAGCTAACACATAACTTTCAAAATATCAGTTTCTTTTAGGAATGCTTACCTATTTTATTAGGGTTGTCACTTAGTCCTATAAAACACTGTGATGTGATACTATTATTATGTCCAATTTATAGATGAAAAAAACTGAAGCACAGATAAGTAATTTACCCCAGATCATTCAACTAGTAATGCAGTAATGTAGTATTAATGGTAACGTGACCAAGTATCCAGGTTTGCTCAGGAATGTCTTAGTTTTAGCATTAAATTTTTCTATCCTGGGAAAATCCTCTCCCAGACATGAAACTATTCCAGAGATCAGAGATGGGTTCAGAAGTTTGAAAGCAAAGAACAAAATCCATATGATAGTCTAGAAGCAACACTTCTAGAGAGGCTGGAAGCAACACTATTTTTAGTATCAAATGTCTGTGGCATTGAATATATCCACCTTCCTTAGTGACTCCTGCTGTTCTCTTCCCTGACTACTGATGCTGGAAACCATGATTTGCAGTTCCTAGTAGAGAATCAGACATTGTTGTATTATTCTGAGTGATGAAACTTAAGTATGCAACTTCAGGGCCTTGTGATGCTAAATTTCTCTTTGATTTTGGATTAACTGTTTTGCTTTGTACCAAGATTGTGCTAAATTAATTTTTAACATTGTTACTATTGGGACTGTTTTCTAAGAGTTCATTGATGAAACTGAGAACAATATAATATAATAACATGACAATACTGAAAAGAAATGATAAACAACTGTGTTATTTTAAAGGTACATGGAAGGATACATGAAGTTAGATTAGAGAGATAACCAAAACAAAGCATACTACACAAAATGTGGAAATGAATTTGGGACCAGGCATGAGAAGACTGTGAATGTGCATATGGAGGCTGAATCTCACAAATCTAGGATAAGACAGGCAAGTTTTTGTAGGATAAAAAGTGGGGTTTTTTGTTTTATGTTATTTTTAAACCTCTCCTCAAAAGGTACCAATGTTCAGTTGAAATTAATGGTGGTGGAGTAAGCCTGAGTATTCCAAAAGAATAAACATGTATTATTGCTTTCTTCCCTTTATTTGTCTTTGCACCTGAGTAAAGTTACTTTTCCTGATTCGGAGGTTGCAACTGAAATGTCCCATGGGTAAACAAAAGGAGAAATTTTGATAACCAATGTTTTGTTTCCTTACAGTGTAGAGCTGATTCTGTCAGATCATGCTTTCTAAAGTATATAAAGTGAAGTGTTGGATCATAGCAACAAAATAATGTTTCCCCCAGCTCTTATGCATTTTGATTTGAAAAATGGAGCTTCAAATTGTCTTCTTGATTTCCATAAAGGTTTTGATTAATCTTCAGAAGACACGAAACAAAAGACTGTTGATAACCTTGCCCATATATAAACTAGACTTTGCTCATCTATCTGCATATTTGATGGACAGTGCAAATGTAAATTTTGGAAAATGCCATTCAGCCTATAAACTTCTTACAAAAGAAAATGAACAGTTCTTACCCACTAAATGTGCTGTACACCTTGTAGACAAAGCTGCTAGAAAGGAATGTGATGTGCTTACCTGTGATAATGAGGTTTCATAATGAAATTATTTGGTCACTTTTCAGTTTCTTCAAAATGTGTAGAAGTACTTAATGAGCCTTTTAACTTTCTAGAAATGGAAGGAGATAGTCTCCTGAGACATGTGCCTTCAAGATGGCTATTACAGGGGCTGGCCATAGACAAGATGTTAAAATACTGACCTGTAAAATCATATTTCCAAAGTGTGGGACAAGAAAAATGTCTTTCTCTAACTTTGAAATATATGACAGATGAGAATGGAGAAAAATATTACAATAAGACACATTTATATGTTTCTCTAAAACTGTTAGATGAGCTCTGAAGAGGCTATAGGGAACCTGGAAAAAGATGAACTTATTCTATCCGAGTTGCATGGACTTCTGCAAAGGTTAGAACAAAAAAATCATTACAGTGAAAAACAGGATTTATTTTGGGGATTTAAGACTGTTTCCAAAAAAGAAACGTCATCAGAAAAGGACAGTCATGTTAACAGGACTTTATCATTTCTTTATTAAAACTTTAACTTGCTTGGGATCCAGTCTTTACTTCATAAAGTACAACTATTTCAGTGCTCTAAAACCATTATCCCTGATAGTGTTTAAGCTTATGCTGACATCCAATGTGCTTGGAAATGTTTATAAATCATGAACATTTTGGACATGGACAGCTCATATGATGAATTCACAGATGCAAAAGAACAAATTGACAAACAGCTGGTTTACCAAAACAAGCCTGTACATACAAAGTAGATGGGCATTTCTGGAGATCTGGGAACTAATTCCTACAAGTCTAAAAAGCTACAAAGTAAAGCTATTAATTAAAATCCTAAGTACTCCATGCTGAACAATTTTGTTGAGAAGATATTTATTTTGATGTCATCTATTGGATTGACACCAGGAATCAATGTAATATGGGCTTGATAAAATCAGAACTTCAGGGCTTCCCTGGTGGCGCAGTGGTTGAGAGTCCGCCTGCCGATGCAGGGGGCGCGGGTTCGTGCCCCGGTCCGGGAAGATCCCACGTTCCGCGGAGCGGCTGCGCCCGTGAGCCATGGCCGCTGGGCCTGCGCGTCCGGAGCCTGTGCTCCGCGACGGGAGAGGCCACAGCAGTAGGAGGCCCGCGTACCGCAAAAAAAAAAAAAATTAGAACTTCAGGTCAAAGTGAATTTTACTTTTGAATATATTCAGTTTTAACTTTATTTAAAAAAATGAAAAATACACATAGAAAAAATATATCGTAGTTATTTTTATTAAATATAGGTGATATCTGTTTAATTACTTGGTGTACTAACTTAATTCTCACATTTATAAAATGTGCGATAATATAGGCTGAAATTTTAAATAATCAATAGAGAATTTTGCTGCATCAGAGGATGGAAAGAAGCATTTAAAAAATATTGTTATAGGTATTCACACTATTAGCACTACTATTAATTAGCATTAAATACTTCTTTTTTTTTTTTTTTTTGCGGTACGTGGGCCTCTCACTGTTGTGGCCTCTCGCTCCGGACGCGCAGGCTCAGTGGCCATGGCTCACGGGCCCAGCTGCTCCGTGGCATGTGGGATCCTCCCACACTGGGGCACGAACCCGCGTCCCCTGCATCGGCAGGCGGACTCTCAACCACTGCGCCACCAGGGAAGCCCCGCATTAAATACTTCTAATTGTCACTTTTAAGGAGTAAAAACACATAGGTGCATAATTACTTATTGCATATTAAGTATATTTTTTGATCTGGTAGTGCTGTTTCCTGGTTGGCTCTCTAAAAGGTTGATCACCCTAACTGATGGCCAAATACTCCATGCTCTTAACAATACTGCTAACAGGGGGGAGGACCACAGATCCTCTCCTATATTTCTTTTGAAGACTCAATTGTACTAAGCCCCTTAGAACTAAACAGAAGTAGGGTTCACGGGTGAAAATTTCTTGATTATCCTTTAAATACAATGATTAAATCCAGTGGTTTTGTTAAAACAAAGTTTGCTGGGGATCATTCAGCAAATTTCCTGATTCTCAGACAAAATGGGTAACTTCGTTTAAGATTGTTTTCATTAAAACACACACACACACACACACACACACACACACACACACAATTTTTGAAAGTACTTCTTAAAGGGTTAGGTAAAATGGAATGGGATAGAGGAGTTGAAGTATAAAGGAAGGGAAACCATAGAAATGCCAGACTTGAATTACTCAGATATGTTTACTATTTTTATTTACTTGTAATTTTTTCTTTTTTTTTTTTTTTCAATACGCGGGCCTCTCACTGTTGTGGCCTCTCCCGTTGTGGAGCACAGGCCCTGGATGCACAGGCTCAGCGGCCATGGCTCACGGGTCCAGCCGCTCCACGGCATGTGGGATCTTCCCGGACCGGGGCACGAACCCGTGTCGCCTGCATCAGCAGGCGGACTCTCAACCACCGTGCCACCAGGGAAGCCCCTACTATTACTATTTAAATATCATTCTTCTCATAGAGCCATTTCCTTTGGCATGTAAGGAAAGATAAATTTACCACAATGAGAAAGAAAAGTTTTAAAATAGAGACAAATAGAATTAGGCTTAACAGAGAAAGTAATTTTGCATAACTACATTATAAAAACCAAATAAATAGAAACTACACCAAGCCAAAAACATCTAATAAAATTTGGTAGATTCATCCTAACATTGGATGCCTACAGTGTGTCAGGTACTGAATAAAACAGAATGGAAATATAAATATATACACACATACACACACACATATATCTCATTTTTACTTCATTATTCATATTCATTTGGTTTTCTTAGCTATACCAAATTCAGGAAAAAGAAAAAGGGGATGATGGTTATTAGGCTTTCTTTTTTTCCATTCTCATGAATAAGTTTATTGCATTTTAAACAGAGTAGGGGTCTTCCAAATAATAACCCTGGGGACAAATATCCCACAGGCCTCGAGTTAATAGCTTGAGCTAACATTAAATTTTACAAAATTAACAACTTAAAAGTTCCATGATTGGCTTTTTAAATCAGCAAGTAACCAACCATAGAAGATCTTTAAACCATAATGCTTATGCTGTGAGGATACACAAAGGAAACTGGCAGTCCCCTGAATGGTCTATAACAAGGTAGGAAAAATGATTTAGTTCAGCTATATTTTTGTTCACATGCTTTTAAAATCTTACACACAAGTTGACCTTACTGCCTATCTTAGAAAGCTATAAAACTATTCTGGAAAATCCAGCCTAATTCCTCTAGAGTTCAATAGTTCTCTAGCTTTATTACTTTATTTACTAGACACAGTAGAATGAAATAGGCCAGGAAAAAAGCAAAACAATCACAGAAGAGTCTGAATGCTAAAAAAAAAGGGTAAAATTTTACAACCCAGAGCAAATAGACTACAGTTAGTAAACATATCAACTAATTCTTACCAAGAACAGTATAAGCAATTAAGGATAGTTTTAGAATATTAGGATGGAGAAAGTTTTCATGCTTGCTTCTTTTGCTTGGCTGGTTGATTATACTTTCTCAAGCATGGGTAAATTGGGTGAGTAGAGCCAATATACTAAAAAAATTTGACAATTTCATTGTGATAAAAAGAAGCTGTCACTGTGAACAGTGATGCAAAGCACTGGCCTAAATGTCTTTCTTTCAGGTACAGGTAGATGATTATCAGTTATTAGAAACTCAATTAACTATTTGGGTCTTGATAGTTAACTACTCCCAGGATCAAGAGCTCAAAGGTTTTCAGGACAGTTAAACATATAGTGAATTAAAAAAATTATATTTTCGGGCTTCCCTGGTGGCGCAGTGGTTGAAAGACCGCCTGCCAATGCAGGGGACGTGGGTTCGTGCCCCGGTCCGCGAAAATCCCACATGCCGCCGAGCGGCTGGGCCCGTGAGCCATGGCCGCTGACCCTGCGCGTCCGGAGCCTGTGCTCCACAATGGGAGAGGCCACAGCAGTGAGAGGCCCAAGCAAAAAAAAAAAAAAAAAAATATATATATATATATATATATATTTTTTTTTTTTTTCAGAAAACTTTATAATTCTCAACATGATTTTAATAGATTTTGTTATTCAATCCCCCAAAATAATCCTGAGATAATGTCAGAAATAATTTTATTACTCTCCGTTAACTGATTAATAATGGGAACAGTGAGTCCAAATGATTTGCTAAAGATACAGGCAATTACCTAAAGAACTGGAATCAGGACCCTAAGCCTCCTAACTGTTCTTATTCCAACTTCCCTGAAAATTATAAAATAGGAAAATAAATTATGATGACAATTCCTATTCTGGTTCTGTGGATCAAATGAGATAATGTATGTAGACACTAAAGAAATGATGTTAATTCCTCTATCACTGAACATGCTGGGCCTTTCTGAGAGTTAAGTCCTCACCAGATCTCTACTTTTTGCAATCTCCATAAACTTTATTACTTATATTTCTCACTAGAATTGCAGATGCATCTCCAGCTGCTATTTTTAGCCATGCTTATTTACTGAAGATGATAAAGAACTGAAAATTGTAAGGGTAAGGATCTAGTGTGCATATGAGAAGATTGCAGGTCTCTTTCTGCTTTAAAATTCTACTACAACTCAGAAATAAAAACAATCAGAAGAAGAGTGTAATTAATACTCTCTTGAATATAAATTTTACTGAAAATATACACTTCAAAACCACAAAAATGCAGCCTTACTTCATGTTACTTCAAGCCTGTTGCTCTCATTTTGCTTAAAGTTATGTCATTTCATCTAGAGCATCTTCTCTGACCTCTCAAGGTCAAGGCTTTTCCCCATGTGTTTCTATAGCATTCTCTACCACAACAATAAGAACTTTCTTATAAGATACAGATTACGCTGATTACTTATCTGTATTACTAATTAGATCATAAACTTTGCCTGTCACAAAGACAGTACTTAACTATTTGAGGAACAAGTAAAGGGTAGACTTAACAGATTACAATGAAAGAAATTGAGATTAATAAAACAAACTTTCCAGATGTTTCCACATGTTCCTCTTAATTACAAAAACTTCAATGTTCCTATACAATGTAACTTTAACAAAATGATCAAACTTAGTAACTCCAATAAGGGGCTTCCTGATACAATGGGAAGGATACTGCATCTCCTACAGGGTATTTTTGCCAAAAATGTTTAACCTGGATCTAATTATGAAAAAACAATCAGAAAGATTGAGACTGTGAAACATTCTACAGGACAAATGGCCTGGACTCTGTACTCTGCAAAGTGTCATTTTCATGAAAGACAAAAACAGGCAGGGATACTTCTAAAGAAGAGCAAAGAAATGTCACAACTAAAGGTACTGTGATCTTTGATCAGGCCCTAAGTGGAAATACAATGGCTGTAAAGGACATTATCAGGATAATTAGAAAATCTGTGTATGAATTATACAGTAGATGATAATATTTAGTCAAAGTTAAATTTCTTCTGTGTTTTAATGGTAGAGCATGTTCTTGAAACCTATTTGCTGAAAGATTTAGGAATTAAATATTATAAAATCAGCAATTTACTTCCAAAGAGTCAAATAATACAGCAAAATATATATGCATGTACATACACAGAAGAGTGACAGTCAAATGTGTCAAAATTTAAATATGAATTCAGAAAAAGGGGTATATGAGTGTTTATTGTAACACTCTTTAAACTTTTCTATAAAAGTTCTATAAGAAGAGTGGAGAAAATAAGTAATAAAATAATTTTTCTTTCCACTCCAGCTACACTGTTCTTGCAGTTCATCAGAATCACAGAATCACCCTTGCTTCAGGTTCTTGTTCTTGTTTCATCTGCCTGGAAGAGTCTTTCCCCAGATGATCTGCAAGACTGATTCTCAGTTCTTTCAGGTCTCTGCTCCTAACACTGAGCTTGGGTTCAGTGGAGGAGGCAGAAAATAAAACAGCAAATAAATAATTTCAGATTTTAATAAATCTAGGAAGGAAACATATCATTATAAAACTGTTTGATGAGAAGGTCCAAGAATAGTTCTTGGTTCTAAGAGATTGTCAATTTTTTTGATAGAGTTAATATTTAAGATAATATAATAAAATCTTACATTTTTGATCATTTTTGAAACCATTTTGTTTTCATGGAATTTTACATATTTGGAGGGTATTCAACTTGTGAGTTATCTAGTTTTTTTTTTCCTCTAAATAAATACATTGTTTAAAGTACTATGTAATATTTATGATTTTTAATCTCTACCTTCACCTCAATCCCACTGCACTATAGATGGCAAAATACAAAATGAACATAAAAATTTGGGAATGGAAGTGTACAACCTTTAGCATCATACCTTAAACATTTTATTTTTCACTAATAAAATCATTTTTTTAACTCTTAAATTAACTTTTCTTTTGAACTTTAAAAAAGTAAAAATACTCTTTTTGAAAAGCAAGTACTTTTCTTCATATGCAACTGCAGAACCTTACAGTGTATTTTCTTCTAATCTAGAAAAAGTGTAGTTATAAAATATTTGACACACAGAATCCATGGTATGAAGTTAAAAATTTCCAAATTGTCATTGTTTTAAATCAATACTAAATTTAAAAAGAAACACAATGATTTTAAATAGCAAAATGATGCCTATACTTGGACTGGGGTAAAGTTGGGGTAGGGGCAATAGGATATACTAAGCTCAAAAGAAAAGCGAGGGAGAAAGAGAGAGATGCAAGCATCTAACTAAGGAAAGTGAAGCCTTTTAAAGACAATAAAAATCAATGTCAAGTTGAACTGACAGAAATGAGTAGGGAGACTTTTTTTTTTTTATTATCCCCAAAGAATTATAATTTGGGTAGAGGAAAAAGCTATAGGTGATATAAATTGTCAGACCATTTTCTAAAGCATTTGTTACTGTGCTCTACAAAACCATAGTAGAAATGTTAATTAGTCAATTAGTTTGAAACTTATGATCCTGCAAACTAAAACACTCCTCCCACAAAGAGTGTTCACAAAGAGAATCACTGGTATGAGAAGAGACAGACATTTGAATTTAATGTATTCAACACTCTAGTGAACAACAGACAAATAAACCTGCAGGTGATTCCAATAATGGAAAAGTTTTTTAAATGCCATGCATACTACCACAGTTTGATATAAAATTACATAACTTTCCATAATTATTACTTTTGTATCTAAAAGAGAAGACAACCAAATGTTTCCTTAGACAAGAGAAATAGAGAAAACTTGAAAGTAGTTAGTCAGCTGTGTTCCTGAAACTGAGCAGGACCCTGTGGGGCTTCTAGGCACAAAATTCTTTCTGTGCCCCCCATTTCTTGTTTGTAGGAAATAGGCTTCATTCAACCTTCATGACATTCCCCTGAGTTCCAAAGGGCAGGTTCAAACAGTTGCTAATCAGGGAAGGGAGGGGATGCAGAGACAAGGGAGAAGCAGTCAAGAAACAATAGTGACACCTTGGGGCAAGATCCTGGTTCCTCCTCAAGAGATACATATAACAGTATCTTTGAGCTCTTCTGTAGAACCAATCCCCCCACCCCCCACCCCCGCCAAATGGAGGATGTTAACTACTTGATGAAGCATTCTTCATTGCAGAGAGAAGGTCACAGTTCGATAACTTGCAGAACCACAGAAGCCTATCACAAGACCACCGGACGCCAAATGATTTCTGGATTGAAGGAATGCAGGCCCTGCATGCACACTGATCCTTATCAGCAACACTGCCCCTTGAACCATTACTATAAGACTCCTTACAACCCCACCCCCAGGTGGGGACACACACTTTTGAGGGCATTAGTCCACTGTGGGCCCCTATCCCTGGCAAAAGAATAAAGTTATTCCTTTCTACTTCACCCAAAACTCAGTCTCCGAGGTTCAACTTGGTGCCAGTGCACTGAGGCCAGGTTTTGACAACACTGCCACCTTGGGGCATCCCTTTCCTTCTTTTATCTGCTCAAATTGACCTATGAAATTGACCTCAGAGCTATGAAACCTCTCTGAGCACCCCATTCAAAAACCAGCCTGAATACTTCTCTCCATTGATAAAGTATAAATTGACTGAGGCCAGGGACCTGTTTTGCCTTATTTCCCACTGTATTTTGTGGGAGTGGGGTAATCTGAAATTGTAAAAGGGTGGACAGGGAAAGCCTCTTTGAGAAGGTTACACTGGAACAAAGACTTGAAGGAGATGTGAAAGCTGACCTTGTGGCTATCTGGGGGGTGAAGGATAGGAGAAGGGAAACTTTAAGTCTAACCTGAGCAAGGCTGATGCATTTGGGGAAAGGCAAGGAAGCCAAGTGACCAAGGGGAAGAGTGGTAGGAGAGTAGGTCAAGAGTTGCTAAAGGGGTCAGTATTTGGGACTTTGTTTTTATTGAGATAAGAAGTTATTCAGGTTGGATGAAAGGTGTGAAGTACTTGATCTGCATTTTAAAGGGATTACAGTATGGCTTTTTGAGAATAAATTAGAAGAGAGACTCACATTTTAAGAGTATCCCTCTGGCAATTATGCTGAGAATAAATTGAAGGAGGACAAGAAATAAAGGAAGGAGACCAATTAAAGGGCTGTAACAAAACAGCAGAGGAGAGAGGATAAGGGCTGGAATCCAGGTGGTAGCAATGAAGATGCTAAGTTGTCAGATGCTGGATCTGGCAGGATAGGCTCATGAGATTGGGTGTGCAGTGTGAGTGAAAAGAAACAAATCAAAGATGGTGTATGGTTTAGGGCTGGAGCACCTGGAAGAACAGAGTAACCGTTTACTAAGAAGGAAAGGACAGATGGGAAAACACCAAAAGTGCTACAATTGTGACCCTTATTAGAAATCTAGGTGGATATATCAAGTTAACTGTTGAGTCTAGGAGTCTGGAGATAAGAAATGGAGATAGAAGTCTGGGAATCATGAGATGATGTTTACAGCCATATGGACATAGGAGATCAACTACAGAGAAAGAATGGATAGTGCCTAGACTACACCTAGGATTACGCTCCGGGCCAGAGCAACAACAAGAAGCTGTGGAGATGAGGAACAAGTAAAGGAAGCTAAAAAGGACCAGCTGCTGAGGAAGGAAAGAAGCAAGAGAGAATGGTGTACCCAAAGCAAAGTGAAGAAAATCTTCCAAGAATGTGCTGGATACAAATTCTCCACAGGTTACCTTACTAAATTCATCCTACTCATCCTTCACAGAAGGTCACTTTTTTGATAAGCCCTCTCTGACCAGTCCTGCCTTAGATAGACGATCCCCCTCTGTGTCCCTAAATCACAGTGTGGGCCTCAATTATAAGACTTATCACATTTATGACTGCAGCTTCACTTCTCTGCCCTTTCTTTCCCCTCAGAAATGCAACTTCCATGAGGGCCAGAAGCTTCACCAGAATGCTGGAATCTAGTGATACCTCTGGCAAATCAGGAGGAAGTTACATTTATTGACAGCCTACGGTGTAGCAGGCAACATGTCAATACCTTTACTCAGGTGTTTGAAAATTGTTAGTAAAAAAAAATGAAGGAAGTACTGAATGAATAGCAGAGGTAACATAGATGATAGAAAAGGCAACTCAGTACACAGGTAGAACCCTGGAGTGAAGACCCACACATTAGGGCACCACAGCTTAATAGCAATAGCAACAAGACTACTCAGCTAACCCTTCTTGCTCTCATCAAGCAAAATTCTCGAATATAATTTTGTTTCCTTTATAGATTTTCCTGTGGAGTTAGGAAGTGATAACTAGCAAGCACAAATATCTTTTCTAACTGGCTGTTGCATATCTCACTGTGCATGAATAAATTAGCATTCATTTTTAGACATTAGTCTAATGTAAGTTTGGTTGGTTTGTTTCCTTTTGGACTTCCAGGGATGATCATTCTGCTTGTTTTTCGTTTTTCAAGTGCGAAAATCATGTTGTGTGATGAAGATGGGAATGACCCAGGCAATTGCAAGAGATTGTGATACAAGAAACCCAGGGCATGCTTACTGTATGACTGGCTGTCAAAGGAAAATATTGATTTCCATCTATTTTTATCTCTTGTTGACACACAGTAATGGTCACAGTCAAGATTCTTGCGTGGACTGGGTAGAGATTGTTATGCAATGAACTGAGCAAAAAATTATTTTTTGTGGTTGTTTGAAATATGATCCATTTTTCTGTTTGAATTTATTCCCTAAACTGAAAAGATAGAATCCTAGAGCCATACGAATACATTCCATGTTTAAACCTAACATTTGTTAGTGTAGCCAATCTTACTAAGCTTGATCAACGCGTGAAGCTCTGACAAATTACAGTTTGTAGTCCTTTAAAGATCAAACTTGACTGTGTTGACACAGCTAAGGTAATTTATTTCTAAGGTCCTGAGTGGGCTTGGATTTGGTCTCCCTCTAAGATACCTGCATCATCTCTAAGTTCAACAGAGTCAAGGAAAATTTTGGATGAAATTATTGGATAAATGGTATCAGGTGGATAAAACCTTTGCCAAGGTTTTCATGTTTTAAAATGTATTGGACAGTGATACTTCCTCTATTTTTATTGACATCAGGAAGATGAGAATTCACAAGTATATAATTTCTTGTTACTAACCCATCTATCAATTTCTATAACCAAGCTAATAATCCCATTTTTATTTTATGGTATGTATCTTACCTTAACTTCCACATGTGCCATCAGTACTGCAAAATTGGTTAGGTGGTTACAAGAGCATGTAGTATGTGTCTTATTTGTTGTCAGGAGCCGACAGCCTTGGGTTGACCAATAACCTGTCATTGTGCGCTTGGAATAGCTCCAAAACGAACAGTTAGGATTGAAGTTTTCCTCAGACTGCTACAGGAAAAAAACATCAACAAAGCCAATAACTACTTTTTGATCATGTAAGTTAGGTAGGCACTTTTTTTACATCTAACACAACTTCACACTATGTTTCAATTTTTGTGGAGAGGTCTACCAGAGTTTTCATATTAAGTGGGGCTTATCAATTCTAAGCAAATTTGAATATATGTTATTTATTCCCCCTGATTAGAGGTGAATTCATTTTTCAAAAGTAATATTGAAGGAATACTAGTATCATTGTCTCAGAATCACATCCATTAATTTATACTGCAAAGCAAAGAATTGCTCTATACAATGAACTTCTGATAGCATGGTTTTAAAAAATCTTTGTTCAATGTACAATACAATCCTTGCATATACATAAAAATATATCTACACACAAAGACATAACTACTTGTAACATCAGTTGAGCTATGCTGAGTTCCACTGAACATATTGCTAGCTCTTTTTAATTATAGAGAAGCATTTATAAATCCATCTATGAATGTTGTTACCTTAAGTATATACATATACAAGAATTGCTCTCCTCCCTCATTTTGGAAAAAAAATCACTAATCAGTTTAGAGACAATGAATTGCTATATGTCAAAAGATAGGGGAAAAGAAAAAGGAAATTAAGACACTTCATGCTCTTGTTATAACAAATATAGATAATGTGGACAAAAAACTTCACATGCCATTTTGTTTACCTTGATGTGTTTAACAGTGAACACCACAGGATCAGCCAAATAAACCTTATTACTGAATTCTTTGTTTATTGCTGCTGTAATAACTGGGGAATTGACGATAACAGAATGATTGGTGGACATAGCCTCTGTTCCCAACTTCATGCTGGCATTCTCCGTGGACAAATAAGGACCCAAGTTGTTATACAGGACAAAGGCCACTCTGATCTCTCCTAAAATAAGTATATATAAATTGGGAAGAAACTGATTAGCTTGTACATCCCACTTAAATTAGAGAGTTCTCATTAGATTGTAATCAAATCTGTATAATATATATATTCACAACAAAACTCAAATATTCATTTCAACCAAAGTGCCAAGTCATTAATGAGGAAAGTCAAATGATACTGAAACAACTATGTATCAGTATTTAAAAAAAAAAAAAAATGAACCTCAATCCCTAACTCATTCCATACTCAGAACTTAATTCAAGATAGATCACAGTCCTAAATATAGAAATCAGAACCAGAGAGCCTCTGGAACAAAATATAGGATACCTTTGTGATCTTGGGAAGGCAAAGATGCCTTGGATAGGACTCAAAAAACACTAACCATAAAATAAAAAATGGTAAACTAAACTTTCAATAAAAATTGAAACTTTGTGCCTATCAAAATACAGCATTAAGAAAATGAATAGGCAAGCCACAAACTAGGAAATATATATATACATATGACTCAAATATATAAAGCATTTCTGCTACTCAACAGTAAAATTATAAATAACATACTAAAATGGCAAAAGACATAAAAACACACTTTAAAAATAGATATATAAAAAGCTAAATGGGACTTCCCTGGTGGCACATTGGTTAAGAATCTGCCTGCCAATGCAGGGGACATGGGTTCAAGTCCTGGTCTGGGAAGATCCCACATGCCATGAAGCAACTAAGCCTGTGTGCCACAACTACTGAGCCCGTGTGCCACAACTACTGAAGCCTGCATGCCTAGAGCCCATGCTCTGCAACGAGAAGCCACTGCAATGAGAAGCCCGCACGCTGCAATGAAGAGTAGCCCCTGCTCGCCACAACTAGAGAAAGCCCACGTGCAGCAACAAAAACCCCACACAGCCAAAAATAAGGATATAAATAAGTTAATTTTAAAAAAAGCTAATAGACACATAAAAATTAACAACATCATTAGTAATTAGGGAAATAAAAATTAAAATCATATTGAGATACCGTTTCATACCCACTAGGATCTCTGAAATCCACACCATAAAATACTAGCCACACTAATGTTAGTAAAAATGTGGAACAAATGAAATTCTGCATACTACTGGTGAGCGTGTAATATGGTTCAACTACCTGGAAAAATGTTTGGCAATTTCTTACAAAGTTAAACATATATCTACCCTTCCTAGATACATGAAAATATATATCCACAAAGAAAAAATGTTGTATAAGAATGTTTATAACATCCTTATCCACAACAGCTCCAAACTAGAAACAACTCAAAAATCTATCAATAGGAGAGTAAATAAATTATGGCTTATTAAAATAATAGAGTTACTATACATCAATAAAGAACAAACTAATGATAGATGGAGCATCATGACTGAATCACAAAAATATTATACTGAGATAAAGAATACAGACAGAAAGAGCACATACTGTATGATTCCAGTTACGTGAAGTCTAAGAACAGGTAAAATTTGTCTTTAGAAATAGTAATGAGAAAAAAGTAGTTCATCAGGTGGGGAGATGGGGTGAGAAGAGTGAAAAGAGGTATCAGGACATTTTCTGGGTAATACATGAGATTTTCATCTTAGTTTATGTGGTGTCACAGAAGAATGTACAACTGTCACATTCATCAAGCTAAACAGAGGATATGTGCATTTTATTTTATGCAAATTACAACCAAAACAAAACAAAGATTCAAAATCTTTACCTGTGGTTGCCAAGGGGGAGATGGTGTGAGGGAGGGATGGATTGGGAGTTTGGGATTAGCAGATGCAAACTATTATATATAGAATGGGTAAACAAGGTCCTACTGTAGAGCCCAGGGAACTATATTCAATATCCTGTGATAAACCATATTGGAAAAGAATATAAAAAGAATGTATATTATGTATAACTGAATCACTTTGCTGTACAGCAGAAATTAACACAGTATTGTAAATCAACTATACTTCAATAAAATAAATTTTTAAAAAATCTTTGTCTTAAAATTCAATTATCATGCTCTTTTAAGATCACTGTCTCCGTACCTCCTTCTACCTTATTTTTTTTCCCTTATGGCGATCTTTTTACAAGTAATCCTCTGTAAAGTTAACCTTCTTTTAGGATGTTTTTAAAATTTTGTGTCATTTCCTTTCTTAAAATAAGTCAAGCCCTATGTTTTACTTCCAGTATAAATTCATTTTGGTGGATCCCCAAGAGACAGGAACAGCACTGACCACTGTGGTAACTAAGACGAGGAAGCCCCAGTCCTTATCCTTGAATCTTAGAGTCAAGTGAGAACAAAGACAATACATTTTTTTTTCTCCATTTTTTTGAGGAGGAAGGGAGCTGTCTTTCTCTTGCTCTCATGGAGATCATCTCCTAGAGAAAGAGCCAGACAATAAGCAGGCAACTTAAAAATAATAATTAATAATAATATAATTTCATATAATGCTAAGTAAATAAGTGCTATGAAGAAGCGCTGGCAGAAAATGGCTAATGGAAAAATAGTGATTGAGAAAGAGAAGTCCACCTTCGAGGAGATAGGAAAAGCTTTCCTGAAGGGTTAAGATTTATAACGAGCAGTGAATGCTAGAGAAGTTTCTATTAAAAGAAATATAAAATATGCATTCCAGAAGAAAGAAAATGCAAACATCTGATGAAGGAACACTTTTGGTGTGTTTGAGGAATAGAATCAAGACTGAATTAGGGAACCCTGTGCACTGTAGATAAAAATATAATTGATATAGCCACTATGGAAAATAGTATGGAGATTCCTCAAAAAAGTAAAAATAGAACTGCCATATGATCAGCAATTCTACTACTGCGTATTTATCTGAAGCAAACAGAAACACTGACTTGAAAAAATCTATGCACCCTCATTTTCATTGCAGAATTATTTATGATAGCCAAGACATGGAAACAACCTAAATGTCTACTGATGGATGAATGGATAAAGAAAATGTTATATATATAATTATACACAGAGATATAAAATGGGGAATGGAATATTATTCAGCCATAAAAGGGAAATTTTGCCATTTGCTATAACCTGGATGGACCTTGAGGGCATTATGCTAAGTGAAATAAGTCAGATAAAGATAAATATCTCACTTACATGTGGAATCTTAAAAACAAACAAACAAAAAAATAAAGAAAACAGACTGCTAGTTGCTAGAGGTGAGGGGTGGGAGTAGGCAAAATGGGTGAAGAAGGTAAAATGTAAAAACTTCCATTTATAAAATAAACAAGTCATGGGGATGTAATGTGTGGCATGGTGACTACAGTTAATATTGGGTTGGTCAAAAAGTTCGTTTGGGGTTTTCTATAACATCTTACGGAAAAACTCGAACGAACTTTTTGGCCAGCCCAATAATACTGTGTTGTCTATTATGAAAGTTGATATAAGAGTACATCTTAAAAGTTTTCCTCTCAAAAAAAAAAAATGTAACTATGTATGGTGATGGATGTTAACTAGACTTATTGGAGTGATCATTTCACAATATATACAAATATCAAGTCATTATGTTGTACACCTGAAACAAACATAATGTGATATGTCATTTATATCTCAATTTAAAAAAAAAGAATCAAGACTAGACTGTCTGGATCACAGAGAGCATGTTAAAAACAGACATGAGGTGGAGCAGCTGAGGCAGGAAGGAAGTGGACTGGGCAGCATGTGGTAGGCCTGTTAAGTCACTGGATTTCATTCTAAGCATAACGGGAGGTGAACTGGTCAGACTCATGTTTCAGGAAGAACACTTTGTCAACAGGATATACTGTTGTGGGGCAAGAGTCAAAGAAGGGAAACCAGTCAGGAAGCTAATGCAGGAATCTGATTTCATGTTATAGAAAATCTTATTGTACACTCATGTGTATAAAATTGATGACTAATAAGGACCTGCTGTATAAAAAAATAAATTAAATAAAATTCAAAAATTCAAATAAATAAATAAAAGAGTAAAAAAAAAAAGGAAAATCTTATTGCTGCCTCAAAATTCACATAGTCAATTTAGCAACACAGTACTATTTATAAACTCAGTCTTATAAGATTTCCAACACTTATAAAGAATTTTGTTCTGCTGGTAACAAACATAATTTGTTTTTCTTGATATTATTTAACAGTCTCTTCTTTTTTCAAAACTATTTACCTTGTAATATGAAAAATCAGCTTTCAGTTGGTTGCTACAACCTGAAGTCATCTTCCTATCACCTAACAGGTTAAAGGATCTCACTTCCTTAGCAAAAAACATGTTTAAAAAATTTTAGAGACTGCCCTAAAGTGGCACGGTGGTTAAGAATCTGCCTGCCAATGCAGGGGACAAGGGTTCGAGCCCTGGTCTGGGAAGATCCCACATACCGCGGAGCAACTAAGCCCGTGTGCCACAACTACTGAGCCCACAAGCCACGACTACTGAAGCCTGCACGCCTAGAGTCTGTGCTCCGCAACAAGAGAAGCCACTGCAATGAGAAGCCCGTGCACCACAATGAAGAGTAGCCCCTATTCACCGCAACTAGGAAAAGCCCGCATGCGGAAATAAAGTCCCAGTGCAGTCAAAATATAAATAAAGAAAATTTTAAAATAATTAATATTAGTGAGACTTCAGACATATATTCTCTGTGGGATTATTTATTTACTTAATTTTAATCATATTCAATGAATATAACCTAGTGCTAAATCAATCGATATCTACCAGTTCCATTCCCCAAAAGCATCTCTTTACATTTATATTTTTAATATGTTTTGCAAAGGAAAAGCATAGAAACACCCTCAAAAAGAAGTTAATAAAGAAAAAAACACATATAATTTTAAAATAACAAGTAAAATTTCCATTTGAAATTTTAGAAACAAAATCTGTCAACTTGGTGAGAGTTACTCCTTTTAAGGAAAAAGTCAGAACATCTGGATTTTGTTGTTTATTAATTTCCCTTACATTCAAGTTTCTGATATTTTTCTACAACTGAAAATTATCAACAATTTCCAAATCTAATTGAGAATTTTGTAGAGCAAATATCATTGCAATATTGTTGGTGCAGGAGCTAAGAAAGAAGAGGAAGAGGAGGTGAAGAAAGAGAACAGTGGAGTGAGAAGAGAGGAGAGCTTTTAGAGAGCAGATCTAAAATTTGAAGCCAAGATGCAATGAATTAATGACAAGTTCAATTCCATCAAGCTTAATAAATAAATTCTAACCTACCATTTCGGCCATTTTGTTTTAGAGTATTTGCAGAGAGCTGGATAGTGCTTCCATGACCCATGTTTTCTGGAAACTTTAAGTCTTCTAAGTTTCCTTCAGTGCTCAGCCTTGCAACCTCCAATTCTATTAATGGCAAAGACATATCAGTGGTTGTTGAGAAACATGACAAATTTAAGATAATCTCCTAATTATTGAAATATTTCTGAAATCAAAACACTGGAATTAATGTTCCGTCTGCCATACTTTATAGTACTTCAGTCTGCTATTTAGAAGTTTTTTTAGTGTTTTAATTTTTTTCAAAATAAAGCAAATAAAAGCTATTAAAATCAGGTAGATAAGAATACAAGGATATCAATGATAAAGCCTAGACTTTAAAACGCAAGCTCAAATCCTTACAATTTGTCATTGACCATAAGTTTACTTTCAAAATGTTATCTTTATGAATTAAGTGAAAATCCTTTTATAATCTAGAGCTGTACTATTATGTCAATATTGACTTATCTTTAAATGTAATAAGTTTGAATAGCTTTATCAAATGTTCTGAAATAAAACTGTCAGCTTCATCCTTAGACACATTAAAAATAGATTTATACTCTTTATGAGCCAATAACAATTATCAAAAATTGTTTTATCACCTTCATGTAAATGACTGGCTTCTTTATAGTTTATAATTCAGAGACATCCTTATTATAACTGAAGTGACCCACAAGGATAAAATTTTAAATACTACTGTACACACATAGATACACACATACATAAAAACTAAAAAAAAAAAAAAAAAATACACGGACCTCATTGTAAGTGATCTCAGGCTAATATATTCAATATTGGAATGTCCTTAGGAGGATATATACATGATTATGAGGATACTTCTAAGCTAATGACAGGTGATACCCTCCTAATTATAGAAAAAGGATAACATCTCCACTGAAATAAAGTATCACTCATGATATCTGGTCCGCTATCGATGATACTTTTTTCTTTTCTCTCTTCTGCTGACAAGATGATAGCTTTTTCTTGTCCCTCTCTGGCCCTTCTGTAGAACAAAGGCCACTTACGAATATTGTCTGTGTTCTCCCTGACGATGTCAGTCTTCAAAAGGTTATCAGCCAGCACAAAAGCACTTTCCTCCACAGTGTCAAGCAACATGGTGGCTGCACGTAGTTGATCACTTGTAGTCAGGTCTCTCCAGGCATTCAAGGCTTGTGGCTGAAGGAGGTTGTTAACTGTCTCGACCATTGCCTACGAAAGGATGAACAGAATGACTGAGGTCTCTAGTGAACCCACAGGGCTGTCAGAAATCCAGGCATACATGTTGCCCAGCAAGTAAGGATCAGTGGTGTGCATGAGTTCAGTATTGTCCCAGCCTCCCCTGTGACATGCTGCAGTGGAAGCATTCATTATTTTGCTCTGTAAAACCCTAGCTGAGATTTTGCAAGGCAAGAGGAAAAGCTGCTTTTGTTCTGAAGGACAACAAATAAATCCATGGTTGCTTCTTAAAATCAATAGCAAAAGCTTCAATAAGACTATAATTACATAGTTAAATTATTTGGTTGGTGAACTGTTGGCAAGTAATTTAAACTAATACTTTTATCACATCACCACAAAAAAAATGATTTTCTCTATACATCACCATAAAACTAGATGCTAAACATAACAGAAATCAAAAGGATGACTATAGAGAGGACAATACAAGAATCTGTCACCTGTAGGTTGAAGGACTTTGAGCAAACCAATTTTTTTTCTTAGCTAGTAAAATGTCAGGATAGGGAAAATATCAAAGCATACATACTCCCAGGGGCTTTGGGTGTGTTATGTGTGGAGAGAAACCTTCGTGCTGTTTATTACTAGGAAGGGGAATAAACAGTTGGAACTTGCTACCTATGGCCCTCAGGTGTTTTTCCTTAAAAAAAAAAACAGCAGTAGGTACACTCACACATAGAGATAAGGCACCACGTTTCTCTTTGCTTCATCCAAAAGAATCATCTTTCTAGTTACAATTTATATATTTCCTGTGGTTAGCTCAATACTCCAGGTTACAAGAAAAGACCGTTCTTCCAATAAGGTCTTCTTAAGCTTTCACTCAAACATAGAGAATTGCAAAACAGAAAAATACAACACTGACAGTTTGAAAGTGATCATCCTTGAACCTGTTGATTATCAAATATGCATCTAATCTGGAAATAAAGTTGAATAAACAGCCAACACAGGCAATTTCCAGGCAGCACATAGGTGTTTAGAAACAGGACTCACATTATTGACACGCTGGCAGAAGGACAGGGAAAGACTGGAGAAATATCCATTACAGCTGCAGTGTTTTCTTCTGGCTGGTGTTTTCATAGTAACTAAGTAACAACTGTTAAAAATTCAGTTTCATAATGAAATACCTTGGCTGCCAATTAACACCAGCTTCAAAAACTAATTTGCCTTTTGATAAAAATTGTTTTTCTTGATATTTTTCCCAGCTATTCCAAGTTCTGGCCAAAAATCAACATCACTGGACTTTTATGTAAAATAGTTCTACTTGCAACTTGAGTATTTTGCATCATTTAAAAAAAAAAACCTCTCGAGTTTAATGACTGGTTATTTTCACATAGTATGCTTAGCTCTGTCACTTGTTCTGGGTTTAAAGCATGACCTAGAAGCCAGACTAAAGCATTTCTGGATCACAACAATCTGATCTGCTTTTCAGGAAGTTTTCTGTGGGGTGATGCCAACAGGATATGCCAAAAAAAGGAGGTGCCAGATAGAAATCAAACAAAAAGAAGTTTAGGTATTTTCTGATGCCAAACAGAGGACACTGACCTCTTGAGCGTAAGGAAGTATTCTTTCTGGGATTAGATGATCCTCTGAATTCATTAGAAATGCTCTGAAAACCCCATATGAAACAGAAATTATGCCTGTGCTTTATGGAGCAGCCATTTTAACGTTAGTGAATAATCTTACATTGATTAATTTAAACCTTACCTCAGGGAAAAATTTTTGGGAATAATGCAATGTTTCTGTTCTGCTCTTTATTCCTTTTAATGTTTTAAATTTTAAAAAGGCAAAAGGAGGAAAGAAAAAAAAGAAAAAGAAGCAACTATGGTCAACTCTGGGAATGTTCTAAATAGAAAACTGTTTAAAACAGACAGCTTTAGCTAAAATACTGTCTTTAAATTGACAGCAAATAAATCAAACACACCCCATTATCTTAGTTTTGCAACTGAAAATGTATAAGGTGCAACATTTTTTCATAGTTATACATTTTGTATACATTTCAACAACTGCATCTTCCCAAATAAAATATAGTTTTTAGAGAAGTTTTCTATTAAAGGCCAAAGGATTTCCAAGTTCATTGCAGAAACGACAGACTTAAAATATGGCCCTAAAACCTGGATGGGTTAAGACACAAATCTAATATTTATTTATTCTTAAAACAGCACCTGTTACGATTGCCCAAGTATAACTGAAAGGAAATGTCAACACAAGAATTGAGAGAGAGAATTCTCTAGTGCTAAAATCAGTGTAGGATTTGGAACTACGTCTGCTGAGTTTGTAACTGGACGCTGCCACTTTACTAGTTGTGTGCTGTTGGGCAAGTTACTTCACTTCTCTGTATTCACCTGTAAATTGGAGATGATAATATAATCATTTCATAAGGTTGCCTGGCTCATAATAAGTGTTTAGGTGCAATCTTTACTTTCATTTGATATCAAAGTCCAGTGTGGGAAGAAAAGAGGTCTTCACTGAATAAAGCACAAGTCATACCCGATAATTGCAAAATATTCACACTGAAGTGAGATCTGGAAGGAATACGTCTTCTACAATGCAATCTTCATAAACAGACCTGTCACACAACTTTACTACTAAGGAACGGGAGGAACATGTGTATTAAATAGTTCATAATGTGTGTTCCAGAGGCTTGAACTAACTGACCCGTTTTCTGCTAGTGAGACAGCACAATTAAGTCAATCTTAATAGCTTTATAATTGATACAATTTGTGTAAGCTTTCCAAAGGTTGCTGATGTGTCCCTGTTACCAGTTTAATGAAGGCCAATTAAATAGTCACAACTCTTTGATGGTAAAAGAATATATTTCATTTTCCCTATATATTTTTCATTTATATATTTACCCATAAATAATGACATCTGGTAATTAAGTTTTCCGTATTTTTTTTTTTCTTTTTTGGTCAAACTACTTATTTCCATTGCTTTCATTAGCTCAACAACATTTCTTTAAAAAACAGGTTGATTTTCATTGTATTTGGTTACAAAGAAATGAGCTTGACTACACTTAGAACCAAAGTTGAACAGGAAATATACAATGAATTTGATTAAAGTGAGGTGCTGTGGCATTACTTTAATGTCCAGCAGCTCTCATTAATTTCTATTTTCTGCTATAATTTTTTTTCTGACCTAAAATTTACATTCTAAAGTTGGACGGAAATAAGATTGGTTCTGAATATATCTTAAAAAAATTTATATTCTCACCACAATGCCTTGATCCAGAAGGAAAAAACAAACAAACAAAAAACACCTAATGGTTTTGACATGTATAAATGAAATAATCTAAATTTTGAGAAGTTAATTTAGTCAACAATATCTTTGCCAGAAACTAAATGTTAATTCACTCCATTATCTTTTTTAAAACACTAGAAACTGAATAGGAGATGGACATTGGAAATTTACATTCTGGTTCTGCCGCTAAATTTGTGTGCCTTTGAACAAATTGATGTTTTCTAACCAATCAACAAGGTGTGAACTACAAAAGAAAATAAAACTCATTGTGTTTCAATTCGAGGGTCGTTAGGGGCATTCTACTATTAGATATTACTCTTCTCGTTATACAGTTTATGGACTAGACTCTAAAGTCACTTTTTTTTAAAGTCTTTATTGAATTTGTTACAATATTGCTTCTGTTTTATGTTTTGGTTTTTTGGCCCGGAGGCATGTGGGATCTTAGCTCTCTAGCCAAGGGATCGAACCTGCTCCCCCTGCATTGGAAGGAGAAGTCTTAACCACTGGACCACCAGGGAAGCCCCTAAAGTCACTTTTGACTTTATAAAAATCAAATATAAATTAGGAAGTGTGAAAAGTCACTTAGATTCATACCGGATCATGTACATAACATACCCTTCTGGACATATATTTGTATTACACAATATTATTGAACCTCTTATCATTAAATTCAGATATTAAGCAAATTCATTTGACTAATTTTACTCAGAGCATATAATTGTAGTATGTTTGTTAAAAGATGTTATAAACTGTATAATCACACTTTATATATTTCAAAAGGGAGGATGTACTTATTTGTTATAACTACTGTGAAAAATTTTGGAGAAAAACAGCTATATACCCTTCCAATAACAACTTTTGTCATTTTTCCAGGAGAATGTGCTTGTGAAATAGTCTAGGATTCCTTGACAAGAATACATAAAAGGGAGCTTCCCTGGTGGTGCAGTGGTTGAGAGTCCGCCTGCCGATGCAGGGACACAGGTTCGTGCCCCTGTCCAGGAAGATCCCACATGCCACGGAACAGCTGGGCCCGTGAGCCATGGCCGCTGAGCCTGTGCATCCGGAGCCTGTGCTCCACAATGGGAGAGGCCACAACAGTGAGAGGCCCATGTACCGCAAAAAAAAAAAGAAAGAAAGTAAAAGAATACATAAAAGGATCCATGGTTGAAGTAAGTCAGAAAGAGAAAAACAAACACCATAATACTAACACATATATATGGAATCTAAAAAAAAAAAGGTTCTGAAGAACCTAGGGGCAGGACAGGAATAAAGATGCAGATGTGGAGAAAGGACTTGAGGACACAGGGAGGGGGAAGGGTAAGCTGGGACAAAGTGAGAGAGTGGCATAGACATATACACACTACCAAATGTAAAATAGATAGCTAATGGGAAGCAGCCGCATAGCACAGGGAGATCAGCTCGGTGCTTTGTGACCACCTAGAGGGGTAGGATAGGGAGGGTGGGAGGGAGGGAGACGCAAGAGGGAAGAGACATGGGGATATATGTATACTTATAACTGATTCACTTTGTTATACAGCAGAAACTAACCACACCATTGTAAAGAAATTATACTCCAATAAAGACGTTTAAAAAAAAAAAAAAGGATCCATGGTAAAAAACATATCAATGGCACTTCTTACTGAGGTGAGCTGTAAATCTTAAACTAGGTAAGCAGAACCACCTGGGAAACTTAGTTACCCTTCTTCCTTTGTTTGAAACCACCAGAATAAAGATCCAGATAGAATGAATGTCTTGTGAAAAGATATACAACTATAACACCATTGTATTTTTCTGAAGACAAGCTTTTTGATCATGATCTCATTCACGTTTTAACTCAGGTATCAACTGCACAAAGAGGTCTTCCACTATCAGCATATCTAGGCAGAGTCTCCCACCCTTAAATCCAAGATCTGTTTTGTTTTCTTTGTATCATGTATCATTATCTAAGATATGTCAGATATTTATTTACCTACAGGACTCTCTCACTCAAGCTCTCTCACTCAAGAAAAGGCAAGCTTCATGAGGGTGGTGACTGTGTCATTTGTAAGTGCCAAAAACTCTGCCTGGCACATAATAAGTGTTCAATAACTATTTGCAGAATGATTGCCATCCAGTGAAGGTTCACACGTGAGTTTTTTCCCTTTTCACACCAGTAGAAAACAAATCTCTTATTTTATAAGAGCAAAGATTATCTAAGCACAAATGAAAAAACCTATTAGCGCCCTGTTAGCTGTGAGAATAAAGAGGAGAAAGGGAAATCTCTCCCAGCAGCCTCAGAAACAGCGGATTAAAGCTCCACAATCAACTTGATGTACCCTGCATCTGTGGAATAATGAATAGACAACGAATCATCCCAAATTGAGGAGGTGGACTTCGAGAGCAAGATCTATGATTTTTTCCCCTTTTCCTCTTTTTGTGAATGTGTATGTGTATGCTTCTGTGTGAGATCTTGTCTGTATAGCTTTGCTTCCACCATTTGTCCTAGGGTTCTATCCGTTAATTGTTTTTTTTTAAATTTTTTTTCTTAATAATTAATTTTAATTGTATTAACTTTTTTATACTTTTCTCTTCCTTCCTTTCTTTCTTTCTTTCTTTCTCTTTCTTTCCCTTTCTTTCTTTCTTTCTCTTTTCTTTCTTTCTTTCTTTCCTTCCTTCCCTCCTTTAGACAACAAATCATCCCAAATTGAGGAGGTGGACTTTGAGAGCAAGATTTATGACTTTTTCCCCCTTTATGTCTTTTTGTGAGGGTGTATGAGTATGCTTCTGTGTAAGATTTTGTCTGTATAGCATTGCTTCCACCATTTGTCCTAAGGTTCTACCCGTCCCTTTTTTTTTTCTAAATAATTATTTTTTAATTCAATAACTTTATTATACTTTATTTTACTGTATCTTCTTTCTTTCTTTTTTCCTTCCTTCCTTCCTTCCTCCCTCCATTCTTTCCTTCTTGCCTTCTTGTTTTCCTCTCTTTCTTTCTTTCTTTCTTTCTTCCTTTTCCTTCCTTCCCTCCATTCTTTCTTTCTTTCTTTCTTCCTACTTCTACTAATTCTCTCTACTTTTTCTCCCTTTTATTCTGAGCCGTGTGGATGAAAGGCTCTTGGTGCTCTAGCCAGGAGTCAGGGCTGTGTCTCTGAGGTGGGAGAGCCCACTTCAGGACACTGGTCAACAGCTCCACATAATATCAAACGGCGAAAATCTCCCAGAGACCTCCATCTTAACACCAGCATCCAGCTTCACTCAACGACCAGCAAGCTACAGTGCTGGACAACATTTGCCAAACAACTAGCAAAACAGGAACACAACCCCACCCATTAGCAGAGAGGCTGCCTAAAATCATAAAGTCCACAGACCCCCCAAAACACACTACCAGACGTGGACCTGCCCACTAGAGAGACAAGATCCAGCCTCATCCACCACAACACAGGCACTAGTCCCCTCCACCAGGAAGCCTACACAACACACTGAACCAACCATAGCCACTGGAGACAGACATCAAAAACAACGGGAACTATGAACCTGCAGCCTGCAAAAAGGAGACACCAAACACAGTAAAATAAGCAAAATAAGAAGACAGAAAAACACACAGCAGATGAAGGAGCAAGGTAAAAACCCACCATACCTCACAAATGAAGAGGAAATAGGCAGTCTACCTGAAAAAGAATTCAGAATAATGATAGTAAAGATGATCCAAAATCTTGGAAATAGAATGGACAAAATGCAAGAAATATTTACAAAGGACCTAGAAGAAATAAAGATGAAACAAGCAATGATGAACAACACAATAAATGAAATTAAAAATACTCTAGATGGGATCAATAGCAGAATAACTGAGGCAGAAGAACGGATAAGTGACCTGGAAGATAAAATAGTGGAAATAACTACTGCAGAGCAGAATAAAGAAAAAACAATGAAAAGAACTGAGGACAGTCTCAGAGACCTCTGGCACAATATTAAACGCACCAACATTCGAATTATAGGGGTTCCAGAAGAAGAAGAGAAAAAGAAAGGGACTGAGAAAATATTTGAAGAGATTATAGTTGAAAAATTCCCTATATGGGAAAGGAAATAGTTAATCAAGTCCAGGAAGAACAGAGAGTCCCATACAGGATAAATTCAAGGAGAAATACACCAAGACACATATTAATTAAACTGTCAAAAATTAAATACAAAGAAAGCATATTAAAAGCAGCAAGGGAAAAACAACAAATAACACACAAGGGAATCCCCATAAGGTTAACAGCTGATCTCTAAGCAGAAACTCTAAAAGCCAGGAGGGAGTGGCAGGACATACTGAAAGTGATGAAGGAGAAAAACCTGCAACCAATATTACATTACCCAGAAAGGATCTCATTCAGATTTGATGGAGAAATTAAAACCTTTACAGACAAGCAAAAGCTGAGAGAGTTCAGCACCACCAAACCAGCTTTACAACAAATGCTAAAGGAACTTCTCTAGACAAAAAAAAAAGAGAAGGAAAAGTCCTATAATAACAAACCCAAAACAATTGAGAAAATGGGAATAGGAACATACATATTGATAATTACCTTATATGTAAATGGACTAAATGCTCCCACCAAAAGACACAGATTGGCTGAATGGATACAAAAACAAGACCCATATATATGTGTCTACAAAAGACCCACTTCAGACCCTAGAGACACATACAGACTGAAAGTAAGGGGATGGAAAAAGATATTCCATGCAAATGGAAACCAAAAGAAAGCTGGAGTAGCAATTCTCATATCAGACAAAATAGACTTTAAAATAAGGACTATCAGAAGAGACAAAGAAGGACACTACATAATGATTAAGGGATCGATCCAAGAAGAAGATATAACAATTGTAAATATTTATGCACCCAACATAGGAGCACCTCAATACATAAGGCAAAAACTAGCAGCCATAAAAGGGGAAATCGACAGTAACACATTCATAGTAGGGGACTTCAACACCCCACTTTCACCAATGGACAGATCATCCAAAATGAAAATAAATAAGGAAACACAAGCTTTAAATGATACATTAAACAGGATGGACTTAATTGATACTTATAGCACACTCCATCCAAAAACAACAGAATACACATTTTTCTCAAGTGCTCATGGAACATTCTCCAGGATAGATCATGTCTTGGGTCACAAATGAAGCCTTGGTAAATTTAAGAAAATTGAAATTGTCTCAAGTACCTTTTCCGACCACAACGCCATGAGACTAGATATCAATTACAGGAAAAGATCTGTAAAAAATACAAACACATGGAGACTAAACAATACTCTACTTAATAACGAAGTGATCACTGAAGAAATCAAAGAGGAAATAAAAAAATACCTAGAAACAAATGACAATGGAGACACAACGACCCAAAACCTATGGGATGCAGCAAAAGCAGTTCTAAGACGGAAGTTTATAGCAATACAAGCCGACCTTAAGAAGCAGGAAACATCTCAAATAAACAACCTAACCTTGCACCTCAAGCAATTAGAGAAAGAAGAACAAAAAAACCCCAGAGTTAGCAGAAGGAAAGAAATCATAAAAATCAGATCAGAAATAAATGAAAAAGAAATGAAGGAAACAATAGCAAAGATCAATAAAACTAAAAGCTGGTTCTTTGAGAAGATAAACAAAATAGATAAACCATTAGCCAGACTCATCAAGAAAAAAAGGGAGAAGACTCAAATCAATAGAATCAGAAATGAAAAAGGAGAAGTAACAACTGACACTGCAGAAATACAAAAAATCATGAGGGATTACTACAAGCAACTCTATGCCAATAAAATGGACAACCTGGAAGAAATGGACAAATTCTTAGAAATGCACAAACTGCCAAGACTGAATCAGGAAGAAATAGAAAATATGAACAGACCAATCACAAACACTGAAATTGAAACTGTGATTAAAAATCTTCCAACAAACAAAAGCGCAGGACCAGATGGCTTCACAGGCAAATTCTACCCAACATTTAGAGAAGAGCTAACACCTATCCTTCTCAATCTCTTCCAAAATATAGCAGAGGTAGGAACACTCCCAAATTCCTTCTATGAGGCCACCATCACCTTGATACCAAAACCAGACAAGGATGTCACAAAGAAAGAAAACTACAGGCCAATATCACTGATGAACATAGATGCAAAAATCCTCAACAAAATACTAGCAAAAAGAATCCAACAGCACATTAAAAGGATCATACACCATGATCAAGTGGGATTTAATCCAGGAATGCAAGGATTCTTCAATATACGCACATCTATCAATGTGATAAACCATATTAACAAATTGAAGGAGAAAAACCATATGATCATCTCAATAGATGCAGAGAAAGCTTTTGACAAAATTCAATACCCATTTATGATAAAAACCCTCCAGAAAGTAGGCAGAGAGGGAACTTTCCTCAAGATAATAAAGGCCATATATGACAAGCCCACAGCCAACATCATCCGCAATGGTGAAAAACTGAAAGCATTTCCACTAAGATCAGGAACAAGACAAGGTTACCCACTCTCACCACTCTTATTTAACATAGTTTTGGAAGTTTTAGCCACAGCAATCATAGGAGAAAAGGAAATAAAAGGAATCCAAATTGGAAAAGAAGAAGTAAAGCTGTCACTGTTTGCAGATGACATGATACTATACATAGAGAATCCTAAAGATGCTACCAGAAAACTACTAGAGCTAATCAATGAATTTGGTAAAGTAGCAGGATACAAAATGAATGCACAGAAATCTCTGGCATTCCTATACACTAATGATGAAAAATCTGAAAGTGAAATCAAGAAAACACTCCCATTTACCATTGCAACAAAAAGAATAAAATATCTAGGAATAAACCTACCTAAGGAGACAAAAGACCTGTATGCAGAAAATTATAAGACACTGATGAAAGAAATTAAAGATGATACAAATAGATGGAGAGATATACCATGTTCTTGGATTGGAAGAATCAACATTGTGAAAATGACTACTACCCATTGAATCTATAGATTCAATGCAATCCCTATCAAACTACCACTGGTATTTTTCACAGAACTAGAACAAAAACTTTCACAATTTGTATGGAAACACAAAAGACCCCGAATAGCCTAAGCAATCTTGAGAATGAAAAAAAATGGAGCTGGAGGAATCAGGCTGCCTGACTTCAGACTATACTACAAAGCTACAGTAATCAAGACAGTATGGTACTGGCACAAAAACAGAAAGATAGATCAATGGAATAGGATAGAAAGCCCAGAGATAAACCCATGCACATATGGTCACCTTATCTTTGATAAAGGTGGCAGGAATATACAGTGGAGAAAGGACAGCCTCTTCAATAAGTGGTGCTGGGAAAATTGGACAGGTACATGTAAAAGTATGAGATTAGATCACTCCCTAACACCATACACAAAAATAAGCTCAAAATGGATTAAAGACCTAAATGTAAGGCCAGAAACTATCAAACTCTTAGAGGAAAACATAGGCAGAACACTCTATGACATAAATCACAGCAAGATCCTTCTTGACCCATCTCCTAGAGTAATGGAGATAAAAACAAAAATAAACAAATGGGACCTAATGAAACTTCAAAGCTTTTGCACAGCAAAGGAAACCATAAACAAGACCAAAAGACAGCCCTCAGAATGGGAGAAAATATTTGCAAATGAATCAACTGACAAAGGATTAATCTCTAAAATTTACAGGCAGCTCATGCAGCTCAATAACAAAAAAATAAACAACCCAATCCAAAAATGGGCAGAAGACCTAAATAGACATTTCTCCAAAGAAGATATACAGACTGCCAACAAACACATGAAAGAATGCTCAACATCATTAATCATTAGAGAAATGCAAATCAAAACTACAATGAGATATCATCTCACACCAGTCAGAATGGCCATCATCAAAAAATCTAGAAACAATAAATGCTGGAGAGGGTGTGGAGAAAAGGGAACACTCTTGCACTGCTGGTGGGAATGTGAATTGGTTCAGCCACTATGGAGAACAGTATGGAGGTTCCTTAAAAAACTACAAATAGAACTACCATATGACCCAGCAATCCCACTACTAGGTATATACCCTGAGGAAACCAGAATTCAGAAAGAGTCATGTACCAAAATGTTCATTGCAGCTCTATTTACAATAGCCCGGAGATGGAAACAACCTAAGTGCCCGTCGTCGGATGAATGGATAAAGAAGATGTGGCACATATATACAATGGAATATTACTCAGCCATAAAAAGAAACGAAATTAAAAAAATGTCATGAAGAACCTAGGGGTAAGACAGGAATAAAGACACAGACCTACTGGAGAACGGACTTGAGGATATGGGGAGGGGGAAGGGTGAGCTGTGACAAAGCGAGAGAGAGGCATGGACGTATATACACTACCAAATGTAAGGTAGATAGGTAGTGGGAAGCAACCGCATAGCACAGGGAGATCAGCTCGGTGCTTTGTGACCGCCTGGAGGGGTGGGATAGGGAGGGTGGGAGGGAGGGAGACGCAAGAGGGAAGAGATATGGGAACATATGTATATGTATAACTGATTCACCTTGTTATAAAGCAGAAAGTAACACACCATTGTAAAGCAATTATACCCCAATAAAGATGTTAAAAACAAAAACAAAAAACTATTAGCTAGCCAATGTTATCTGAATCATTATCATTTCAGAGACTCAATGTTACAATGGGCTCCCATTTTAGTACTTATTCACCTCTAATAGAATTATCCATATTTGGGTCTGGCATTCTCACTAGATTATGATGTCCTCAGGGGATACATCATGTTCGTTTGTGTTTTTCCAGGGTAAATTTTAGTGCCTTGAGACATTTTGGGTATTCAATAAATGCCCATTAAACAAAAATGACCTACTTTTAATATCAAATCATTAATAAAATAGGGAAACTGAAAACATCTTCGTTTAGTTCTATAACTTTTTGTTGTGTCTCCCAAGAAGTCTTCTGAGTGCTCAGATATCAGCATGGTTTGGAAGGAAAGCAGGGTGAATTACAGGAAATTAAGGCAAAAAGCAGAAGCACAGGTTATTGTAGTGAATGCAGATCACTATGCATAATGACAATATATTCTATAAAAAGCTTTCCACAATGTTTTATTTATTTATTTTTGTTTATTTTGGCTGAGCAACGTGGCCTATGGGATCTTAGTTCCCTGAGCAGGGATTGAACCCACACCCTTGCAGTGAAAGCTCAGAGTCCTAACCACTGGACCACCAGGGAATTCCCCCACATGTTTTAAAAGGTACCAAAGCTCACTTTCAATGCAACTCAATGAGGTTTTATTAAATATGTATGATATGCAAAGGACTAGGGAAGTCACTGTTGCATGAGGTTAGGAAAAATAAGGAAACCATGGAATCTGTTCTCAATTTGCCTGTATTCCAAAGCAGAAGATAAGCACATCATATGGGACAAAAAGTAATGAATTCTTGCTGAGGAGGATCAAGAAAAGACCCCAGAGGTGTTTGGTTTTGAGTGGGACACTAAAAGATGAATAAACTTTCTTTAACTATGATGAGGAAATTTGAAGCTAAGGAACATAACAAGCAAGTTGATGATTAAAAAAAAAGAGGGTACTAAGGCAAGAAATTTGTTGGGTTTGAGGCGAGGAGCATGTATAGTGTGTGGAAAGATAGTTTAAGAGATGAGTACAGTGAGAGAAATGGTAGGTAGAAGTCAGGTTTTAGAAGATCTGCAGTATGATGGAAGTTTGGGCTTCTTTATCGTGTAGAAAATGTACAGCCATTAAAGATATTTAAGCAAAGGAGTTATAAGTTTAGATCTTAAGTTCTTCAGTTCATTTATTATATTTTTAAGTTCTCTTGTGTTAAAATAAAGCAAAGATTTATATATATGCAGATTATCACCAGGCAGCCCATTAGAAAGTTAAGAGCAAATGTTTCCTACTAGTAGATAAATTTAAATTAATGAATTGCTGACATCCTTTTGAAAAAATGCCTAATAACATGAAATTTTCTTTTACTCCTTACTTCCACGTCTTTGTTTTTTGATGTGTTCTCCTGAATGCAATATTTTTTAATCAATATATACAGTAATCATGCTGAACACTGTTATTTTCTCTTCTATATTATACATACGGTTATGCTTAAATATATTTCATGTATAAATTTCAGGATATATAGAGAAAGAGAAGTAAGTCTTCAGGTCTTCTCTACTCTCATTTCTTTCTTTCTCACTATATATATATGTGTGTATATATATATATATATACACACACACATATATATATATATACACACACACACATATATATTCATATATATATATATACACATATATATACGTATATATATATATACATATATATAGAGAGAGTTTAGATTGATTTATACTTAAAAAAATAAAAACAACTTTTCTTTCATTCTTCATTTTTGACTTCTTGATATAAAGTTTATTAGTTGAGAATAAAATAAAATAGAGTAAAAGTTTACAATCATTCCTGAATAAGGCACATTGTACTCCAATTTATGTTTAGACATTGATTCGAATCAAAAATTTAAAGGTCAAATGTTAGAAGTCTTCAAAACAGTTTTAAACTTGCAGGTTTTTTATTAGAAGTCAAGATGAGTGACTGATAATTTATACATCTGATCACTAAACCTAAGTTTCTTTTTATAATCACTGTCATTTAATATTACTAAGCATATAAAAACCACTAATCTCTGAACTCCCTTTTACATTACAGTGAAGTGTTGGTATTTTCAAGTCTTAAATTAGATTGCATAACACAACTGACCTTAATATAGTAATAAGAACCTTTAGTAGTAGAACAAGGTGAAACTAAAATTTCATAGAAATGATCTGCCTCTTCAAGAAATCCCTTGTTATTTAAAAATGTATTTTTTTAATCAATCTGTAATTGTATTACTTTAAAAATCTTATTTAGAGTTAAATGATTGAACACTGTCAAATCTATGCTGTTTTATAGGAATTAAATGGAGCTATAAACTTGACTCAAGCTTTTTGCTAACTCAACATTCATTCAACAAATATTAACTAAGTACCTTCAATTGGGATACTGCAAGAAGGACAGATATTCTCTCCTCCCTCAAAGTGATAACAATATAGTGAGGCCACTAAATAAAATACGACATGACAAGCATTTTAATAGCAGAAACATGGGGTTCAAGCATTGTATTAGGCTCCATGAAGTAGAATTTCAAGCTTAAATACAAACAGGCAAGGGGTAAACATGTGTTTAAAAATACAGAGGTGAAAGAGAACAGGCATCTCAGAGGAACTGAAAAAAAATTCCTTACAGTAGAGCAGAGGGCAAAGGGTTCAGTGACAAGATTAGTAAGTGAAGGCTAGTTTTCAAAGAGGCTTGCAAACCTTGTTAAGATATTTGCAATTCTTCCAAAAGGCACCAATAAGCCACTGAAAAATTTAAGGTAAGGGAGTGATATAAAATACAATGGTTAATATTTACTGAGTGTGTTCCAGACTGTCATCTAAATGCTTTATATGCATCAGCTCCTTTAATTTTGAGAATAACCCAACAGGTAGAAGGAGTTATTATTCTCATCTTGCAGTGAGAAAATTGAGGCTCAGAGAAGTTTGTTTTTTTTTTTCTTTCTGTCACCCTTATGCAGGGGCCATGCTAATTTTCTCTGTATCGTTCCAATTTTAGTATATATGCTGTCGAAGCGAGCACGAGACTCAGAGAAGTTAACTTGCTAAAGGCTAATTAGTTAACATAGGGCAGAACCAGGGTTCAAATCCATGCATTCTGGCTCTGGGAATGGAGAAAAATAGAGATTCCAAAAATATTTAAAACAATTTGTTGATTAATTTACAGTTGGAAAGGGAAATGAAGTGAAATGCACAGAATTTGGGGGTAGGCAGTGAGGTGGCACTCACTTAAAATGGGAATAAAGGAAAAGAAGCAAATTTTTGATCGTTAAAAGGTAGAGGATGTAAGTACATGTTGGGGGGAGAGTGTGCAAAACATGATGAATTCAGGTTGGTTTATTTGGAATGCAAAGTACTTGAATTGAATTAATTTAAAAGGTCTAGAGAAGACTTGTAGGGCAGAAAAGTAACCTTCCACTACCCTCTTAGGTTCCGTGATGAGACCTGAGAATAAACTGACATAGAGTAACAGAAAAAAGCCACACAAACTTTATTTAATACAAGGGATACTTCATAGGAAAAATAAAGACCTGAAGAAGTAGTTAGGACTGAGAGTTTACCTGCTTTTCTAACCAGAGAATGATAAATTTGTGATGAAGTGTAAACATAAAGGAAAAGGGATTAAGCTACTAGGGGCACTAAATTGTGGGAAAGCGACTAGGAAATACATGGGGGAAACAAGAGGAAAATAAGGGTTATTTTCATTTTTGTACATTTTTTTGCTCAGATCCATTTTGGCATTGACTCCCACTCTCTGGTGATAAGAATGTTCTTCTCTTCCCGGCACATGGAAATTTTACGATCTGCTTTTAGATAGAAAGGGGGGGGGATCAGAAAGCCCTTCTTCATCTGCTGTTTCTCAATTGCCTTCAGTTCAAAATAATCAATGTGCCAAAGTGACAGGTTTTGGGGTGACATATTCTTAACCTCTTCAGTCTGCAGTTTACTAAGATATCTGCTCTTGGCATACAGGTTTAGGCATCATAAATTCAGGAAGCTCATTGAAGCCATTGAGATGTCTGACATTACCCAGATCAACTGAGTAGAAGGAGAAGAACTGATGACCTAGAAACATTAATGATAAAGAAGAAAATGTAGAAAGAATAGTCGACAACTGAGATGAAGAAAAAGTTGCCAGAAGAGTATGGTATCACAGAAGTCAAGGGAAGACTGTTTCCATCAATTTCAAAATGAACTCAATCATAAAAGTATCAAAAAAGTCCGTCTTGGGCTTCCCCGGTGGCGTAGTGCTTGAGAGTCCGCCTGCCGATGCAGGGGACACGGGTTCGTGCTCCGGTCCGGGAAGATCCCACATGCCGCGGAGCGGCTGGGCCCATGAGCCATGGCCGCTGGGCCTGCACGTCCGGAGCCTGTGCTCCGCAACAGGAGAGGCCACAACAGTGAGAGGCCCGCGTACCGCAAAAAAAAAAAAAAAAAAGTCCTTCTTGACATAATAATAACTCTAGATTTTTTTCTGGGTAACTAGTAAAATGGTTGTAAAATAAAGAGTAAAGCTATGGAGAAGCTGCTTTTGAGGGATAATCAGTTCAATTTTAAGTATCTTTACTTTGAAGTAGGATATTTATTCATTCAATAAGTATTTCTTGAGCATTTAATATGTCCCAATACTGTTCTAGACTCTTGATATACATCTTAAACAAAGCAGAAAAGGGGAAAAAATCCTAGAACTAAATGTTCTGGCAAGGAAAGTAAACTTAAAATCAGATAGATTTATCTATCTATCTATCTATCATCTATCTATCATCTAACTATATAGTAAAATAAAAGTAAAATATACATGATAGGGGGATCTAGAGTTAGGGGTAGGGTTGGGGACAGGGTAGCTTGTGATATTACCTAGGATGGTCCAGTGGGCCTCCTTGAAAGTGTAACAATTTAAAAAAGACAAAGTTGCTGAGAGAGTTACCCATGCAGATACTTGGAGGAGATATTCCAATCAGGGGGAACAAACAGAATAAAAGTCCCCAAGTGGAAACATGCTCTGCATGTTCCAAAAACTTAAGAAGGCCCATGTTTGGAGCTTTTTACAGAAAACAGGAGGGGTAGGACTGAACCACATCAATTGAGTAGGCAAACACTGCACAAAAATGTAGCTTTCAGGTGAAGATTGGGAATTCAGTTATAAATGGAGGTGTCAGAAAAAAAAATGTGAAGATGTTGAGAAGTTAGCTTGAAGTGAATTTTGGAGTTCAGGAAAGTGGTCTGTGCTGCAGATAACATTTGTGAGTCTTAGGAACATAGGTGGTATTTAAATCAATGACCTCACCAAGGGAGTGTGGGGACAAAGAGAAAACAAGAATAGGCTGAGCTAGGAGGCACTCCAACCCAAGGGTTTGGGAGAAAAGGAACCAGCAAAGGAGACTGGAAAGAAGCATCAAGAGGAGGAAAACCAAGAGAATGTGCTGTCCTGATGAGAATGTATCAAGGAAAAGGGAGTGGGGAGTGATCAACTGTGTTGGATGTTTCTGATTGGTTAAGTACGATGGATTGACAACTGACTACTGAGTTTAGCAGCATGAAATCCTTAATGACCTCAGCAAGTGCAGTTGCAATAAGGTACTGAGGGCAAAAGCCTGATGAGGTGAAATCAAGAGAGAATACGAGGAGAGGGATTGGTGATAGTGAGTGTAGACAAGTGTTTTGAGAATTTCTACTGCAGTGGAAATACCAGCAAGCAATAGGAAACATTAACCAGAAGCCTCAATTAAAAGGTAAATATTTAGAAGTCACTTTTTGTGTGCTAAGTAGAATTTAAATGGTATTGTGGATATAGAAATAAAAGTGGCACTGTTCCTTTCCAAGGAGCTCCAAAAGTGAACAGATATTAAAATATAGCTTGGTAACATTTAGAGAAGAGCTAACACCCATCCTTCTCAAACTCTTCCAAAAAATTGCTGAGAAAGGAACACTCCCAAACTCATTCTATGAGGCCACCATCACCCTAATACCAAAACCAGACAAAGATACTACAAAAAAAGAAAATTACAAACCAATATCACTCATGAATATAGATGCAAAAATCCTCTACAAAATACTAGCAAACAGAATCCAACAACACATTAAAAGGATCATACACCATGATCAAGTGGGATTTATCCCAGGGATGCAAGGATTCTTCAATATACGCAAATCAATCAATGTGATGCACCATATTAACAAACTAAAGAATAAAAACCATATGATCATCTCAATAGACGCAGAAAAAGCTTTTGACAAAACTCAACACCCACTGATGATAAAAACTCTCCAGAAAGTGGGCATAGGGGGAATCTACCTCAACATAATAAAGGTCATATATGACAAACCCAGAGCAAACATCATTCTCAGTGGTGAAAAACTGAAAGCATTTACTCTAAGATCAGGAACAAGACAAGGATGTCCACTATCACCACTATTATTCAACATAGTTTTGGAAGTCCTAGCCACGGCAATCAGAGAAGAAAAAGAAATAAAAGGAATACAAATTGGAAAAGAAGTAAAACTGTCAAACTGTATATACTGTTTGCAGATGACATGATACTATACATAGAGAATCTTAAAGATGCCACCAGAAAACTACTAGAGCTGATCAGTGAATTTGGTAAAGTTGCAGGATACAAAATTAATGCACAGAAATCTGTTGCATTCCTATACACTAATGATGAAAAATCTGAAAGAGAAATTAAGGAAACACTCCCATTTACCATTGCAACAAAAAGAATAAAATACCTAGGAATAAACCTACCTGGGGAGACAAAAGACCTGTATGCAGAAAACTATAAAACACTGATGAAAGAAATTAAAGATGATACCAACAGATGGAGAGATATACCATGCTCTTGAATTGGAAAAATCAATATTGTGAAAATGACTATACTACCCAAAGCAATCTACAAATTCAATGCAATCCCTATCAAAGGAAACCACAAAGAAGACGAAAAGACAACCCTCAAAATGGGAGAAAATATTTGCAAACTAATCAACGGACAAAGGATTAATCTCCAAAATATATAAATGGCTCATGCAGCTCAATATAAAAAAAAAAAAAACCCAATCCAAAAACAGGCAGAAGACCTAAATAGATATTTCTCCAAAGAAGACATACAGATGGCCAAGAAGCACATGAAAAGCTGCTCAACATCACTAATGATTAGAAAATACAAATCAAAACTACAATGAGGTATCACCTCACACCAGTTAGAATGGGCATCATCAGAAAATCTACAAGCAACAAATGCTGGAGAGGGTGTGGAGAAAAGGGAACCCTCTTGCACTCTTGGTGGGAATGTAAATTGATACAGCCACTATGGAGAACAGTATGGAGGTTCCTTAAAGAACTAAAAATAAAATTACCATATGACCCAGCAATCCCACTACTGGGTATGTACCCAGAGAAAACCATAATTCAAAAAGACACATGCACCCCAATGTTCATTGCAGCACTAATTACAATAGCCTGGTCATGGAAGCAACCTAAATGCCCATCGACAGACAAATGGATAAAGAAGATATGGTATATATATACAATGGAATATTACTCAGCCATAAAATGGAATGAAATTGGGTCATATGTAGAGACGTGGATGGATCTAGAGACTGTCATACAGAGTGAAGTAAGTCAGAAAGAGAAAAACAGATATCGTATATTAACGCATATATGTGTAACCTAGAAAAATGGTACACATGAATTGGTTTGCAGGGCAGAAATTGAGACACAGATGTAGAGAACAAACGTATGGACACCAAGGGGGGAAAGCAGCAGTGTGTGGAGGTGGTGTTGTGATGAACTGGGAGATTTTGATTGACACATATACACTGATGTGTACAAAATGGATGACTAAGAAGAACTTGCTGTATAAAAAAATAATTAAATTAAATTAAAATATATATATAGCTTGATAATTGCTGCAATAAGCAGAAAAGTGAGGATGTATAAGAGGGCATTTATCCAGACTAGGTGGGAGAAAGAATGCTTCTTTAGAGTCACTGGTTTATAATGTAGGTGTTGGCAGATAAGTCAATGTTACTGAGGAGAAAGGATGGAGAAAGAAGAACAAATATAGAAATAATCCAAGCAGAACATAACTGTGACTAAAAAGGCACAGAGACATGAACTGCAAGTACTTAGGTGGTTTAGGAGTGTAGAATCTAAGAATATGGAAGGGGTCAGCTAAAGGTATGGGAAATCAGGTATGGGAAAAGAGGAGTCAAATTCTCAAACACTGTAGTCCAAAACAGGAATTTTTTTCTTTAGTGAAAAAGAGAGTAATGGACAGTCTTTGAGTGGGATCAAGTCTTAATCAGATTTGCATCTTTAAAACATTATTCAGCAGTAGGGAGAATGGAATGACTATTTTCTAAGTGTTTAAAGTGGTTGATTAAGGTTTTTTGAGAATTACCTACATAAATGTGATAACTGAAGCAGCAATAATGGATATCAGAGGAAAACTAAATTTGCAACCAAATTAATCTCGCAAAAATCTACTGTCACAACCCTAGTTAAAACCCTTCAGTGGCATTCAGAATCTTGACTCCTTCCCATAGCTTTCCTAGCCCTGTATTCTTCTTCAACCCATTGCTTCAGGCATATTATCCTTCTTTCTATTTCAAGAACTCTCCAACCTCACTTGGCCATGATGGGTGACCTCTGATTCTAGAATGCTTTTTCTCCAGATAGGCACATGGCTGATCTCATACTGCCAGGAGTCAGCTGCACTGTCATCTCCCAGATACACACTGTCTAAAGTAACCAAGCAGTTACTTTAACTCATGATTCTGTTTTAGTTCTCTGCATAGTACTTCAGCCATTATCTTCTTTTATTATTTTGATTGCTTTACTGTCTATTTCCTTCCCAAACTCCAGTTTGCTAAACTAGGATGTGAGCTCTGCAAGAATAGTAATCCTGTCTGTCTTTACCTTTGAATCACTGCACCTGGTACAGTGCCTGAAGCACAGGAGCTCAACAAATATTGTCTGAGTGAGTGAATGAATGAATACTTCTATGCTCTTCTTAAAGTATACACACTAATTATTTTAAATGGAAAATATATTTTCTGACTTTAAAAAGGACAACCTTGCAGGAAAGTCTGAAAAACTGTCACAGCCTAGAGGAGCCTAAGGAGATATGATGTTTAAATGTAATGTGATATCCTGATAGGATCCTGAAACAGAAAAAAGGTATACTTAAAAACTAAGTGAATCTGAACTATGCATTTTAGTTAATAATAATATATCAATATTGGTTCATTAATTATAATGAATGTACCATACTAATGTAAGGTAGTAATAGTAAAGGAAACTCTGTGTGTAGGAGGGATATATGGTATTGGGACTCGATACTAACTGACCAATTTTCTGTAAGTCTAAAACTTTTCCAATAAATACTCTGTACTAGTAAAAAAAAAAAAATTAAAAAGTATACGTTGTGAACAGTTGAAAATACATAAGTATATACATTAAAACTGGAAAGTCTATTTATGGAATAACACCCACCTCTCCCAAAAGGAATTTCTTTGACAGTTAGTTGTGGACCCCTCCAGATGTGTAAATATTTACACATACATACAGATAGATGTGATCACCATAATAATGTTATTTGTTTGGTTTTGCTTGCTTGCCTTTTTTTTTTTTTTTTTTTTTTAGCTGTTAACATTATGGGACTTCCCTTGTATGTTTTTTGTTTTTTTTCCTTTTTTTTTTTTTTTTTTTTTTACTTGCTATTGTATTATACCCATCTTTCTAAGTCAATACGAGATCTACCTCATTCTTTCTGTGGCTAAAGATTATTCCACTATTTGGTGTAGCATTTTATTCAACCGGTTTCCTACTGATACAGTTAAGTCTTTTTGTTGATATAAACTATGATACAAGTGTACCTTGTGATCGTCTCTGTATGCTTATTCTTCTCAGTGGTGGAATGCTACCACATAATGTGGGTCTGCCACAGCTACTCCCAAAGTCCTAGTTGTAGGTAAAGAGAACAGCACTGTTTTGTGATTGTATGACAAAATTCATAAAGAAACATTATAGAAACATGGATGTGAGTAAAAATTGTCTTCTCTGGTAGGATATTTAAGAGGCTGATAACAGTAAGGAAGGAGATCTGAATGACTGGTGAGAGAGGCAGGGGAGAGGCAGGGTTGCTTGCACCACACAGCTCCAAGGGGGCACCACTGAAATAGGTCACAATGTCAGTGGCGTGCCCCAGAGTTAGCAATGCAGCAGCCTCAGTGGGAAGGAGCCATACCTATTATTCTACATTTTGAATTTTAAACCATATACCTATATTAGCTATTCAGAAATAATCTGAAATAATGTCTTTTTTCCTTTTAACAAAAATGATTGCTTTCATACTATAACTATAAGAGAAAAATCAAAAGAACATTTTAATCTATACTTAGGGTTTAAAAGTAACCATTGGTATTGTCAAAACTCTATGGTAGATTATTACATCAAAACTGGATGAATATATATGTACCATTAAATAAGAAAAAAGTATTTTTGGTTGCATCTAAGAATACTATTTGCCCAATAATTCTCTTGTTTTTGATATAGAATTACTGGACATTAATAGATATAGTTATGCCCAGCTGCAAAAGTATACCTATTAATGAAGCATTTAGCTATGCAAAGCTAAATCCCTTGGGCTATCCCTGAGTAGCCCAAGGGATATGGTCAGAAATAGGGGAAATGGTCAAATATAGTTGGGTGAGACATTTGGAAAGTTCTAACAGAGATGAATATTTTAGTTACCTGTCCTTATGCTTCTTTCTATGTAAAAATTAGCATGGATGCTAAGTAACCATCTTGTCATTTTGAGGATGGAAACCCATGTGCTAAAGACAATAGAGCAGAAAAGCAGATGAAGCCTTGGTCTCTGATATGGAGTTTTCATGCTAATCCTGAACCGTTTCGGCTGCATTTCCTTTTTACTGAATGAAAATAAAGCCCTAGTTTAAGTTGTCATAGTTAAGTTTCTGTTACTACTGGCTGATAAGGGAAAATATCAGAATTATAACTCTGTTGGGAGCAGTATTAAAAAATCATTTGTTTGGTTCCAAGCCATCAAGGAACTACTCTACTGCAAATGACACCTTAAAACTTCCATTGCTTTCCTGACCTGTACCAGAAATGCTAATGATAGTTTCAAAAAGTAGGACCTTAAATCTGTAATCCTATTTTAAATGTATTTTTTTCCTTCTGGTTAGGTACATGATCATAATACTGTTAAAGAAATAGTAAAGTAGGGCTTCCCTGGTGGCGCAGTGGTTGGGAGTCCGCCTGCCGATGCAGAGGACACGGGTTCGTGCCCGGGTCCGGGAGGATCCTACATGCCGTGGAGCGGCTGGGCCCGTGAGCCATGGCTGCTGAGCCTGCGCGTCTGGAGCCTGTGCTCCGCAACGGGAGAGGCCACAACAGTGAGAGGCCGGCGTACCGCAAAAAAAAAAAAAAAAAAAGAAAGAAATCGCAAAGTAAATTGATGTCCGTTCTCTTGTGTTTGAGTAGAAAGTATATCTATTTATAGTCTATGTATTTAAAACTTTTCTGAAAGTAAACTCATGCTCGGAAAGCCAAGATGCGTTAGAATGGACTTTAAATAAACAATTTTACAATTAAGTAGTTATCTAGGCTTTGATCAAGAAGTTATAAGACAGAAGAAAATAAAATTTGGTGAAAAGTGAGAAAATACTTTTGTTTTAAGTGAAAACATTTTATTAAAAAACAAAAGGGCTTTTTTTTTTTTTCACCCTTATTAGAATTACTTCCTGAAGCATTTACAAGCCACATATGTATAAACAGCAGCTGGAACATTTTGTTTACTTATAGGAAATGACTTTGTAAAGTGGCCATCTCTGCCTGACCTGACACATTAGCCATGGGAATTTTGAGAGATTCCCAAAATGATGTTCTTTGCACGTCAAAGCAGGAACTCCCTCATCAACATCTGTCATTGTCCTTTGGAGGTTTTCAAATTATTAGATTTAGGAACTGACCTACCTATGCTCTTAAATAATAACCTGAATAATTTACACTGCTTACATTACATATGGTTTTACTATCTTTTGATTCAACAATTGCTTTACAACAGCATTTAGTGACTGCAACTTATAGAAAAGAATTCTTATATCTTCTTTATCTCAAGAAAACTACTCTGCTTTGTAGATGGAAGTTACTTTCTTTGATCTCAAAGTCTTTTAGAAATAGATTCAGGGCATCAGAAACATGCAGGGTGCAGATTTATATTTTTTCTCTTACTGACTCAAGTGCAGATTTATCAAGCTGTGAAATATATTAAGTTCACAAGGTTTTAACAAAGGGTTACCAAACCTCAAGAACCTGGTGTGATTCAAACTACTTTCAGATGTCCTTTTAATTATATTAAATGAAAGTTTGGGCTGGCTTTGATGCTTATGGGCAAACATCGAAATCTCCTGAAAGAGCTGCTAAAAGTACTCCCCGTTGCTGCAGTTAATATACTACATTGTATGCACACCACTAGCCAATTTATTCTAGCCACTTTAACAAGGATATCCAGCCTGACAGGCCACACAGAAGAGTATCACAAGTCAAGCAAAGCACAGATCATGAGAGGACTCAGAAAGTCGTTTGACATGCACCATGGAGCTCTTTGTCACACAGCCAATTAAGTGACCAAACAAGAAACTTGAAAATACTCATTAATTTCTTCCTAGCAGTATAAATGGAGGTTAGAATCTTTCTTGTCTCATGCACCAAAGGCACACAAGTAAAACTGGCATAATTCAATCTGCACTTTGTCAAAGGTGTTAAGTAGCAACTTCGGTTCACAGAAAGTCTGCATTACAGACAAAAAAATGAAAGCAATAGGTAAAAATGTTTATGCAGTACATATAATAATATAGATATCTGGGCTTTGGAATTTTAAAATTCATCAAAAGTTGACATTACTTTTATCACTGAAAAGCTGTATCAGCATTTTTTTTTTTTTTTTTTTTTTT